>NC_138770.1:211868764-212468764 GCF_965119305.1 Pelophylax lessonae
GAGGGAGAGTATATAGAAGGAGGACAGAATCATTAATATTGTTTTTTAATCAGAACTTCAACTCATCTACATAGATTTTGTTGTGTACTAGGGCGGTGCTGCATTGAGGGAGAAAGGGAGAGTATATAGAAGGAGGACAGAATCATTAATATTATTCTTTAATCAGAACTTCAACTCATCTACATAGATTTTGTTGTGGGGTGCAGTGCACAATCTTTTTACCCTGCTCTGATCCCAGTGACAAAAAAAAATACTTTTATCCATCTGTTATTTAGGTGGGTGGCGGGGGAGTATTTTATGCACGCTCAGTGCACCAGCATATTCAGTGCGCATTTAAAGCTATATATAGCTATAATTTTCTGGGTTTTTAAAAACACCCTTTTTGGGCTAAAATCCACAATTTTATAGCCCTTGCTTGCTGCATCTGTACATGTAGAATTCAAGCTGCTGTCCTACTGTGTTAGTCAAAAAACAAAATTTTTGGGCAAAATACACAGTTTTACAGCCTTTGCTTGCTGCATGTGTGATAAAAACAAGCTTGAAGTACTGCAATAGTTTTCTGTGTTTGAAAAAACACCCATTTTTGGCATTACCCTGCATCTTGGGGCTCTGTCGTATTATTCAGTGCACATTTAAAGCTATATATAGCTATAATTTTCTGGGTTTTTAAAAACACCCTTTTTGGGCTAAAATCCATAATTTTACAGCCCCCTGCTTGCTGCATGTGTTAAAAAAACAAGCTTGAAAAACTGCAATAGTTTTCAGGGTTTTAAAAAACACCCATTTTTTGCATCACCCTCCTTCTTGGGCCTCTGTCGCATTATTCAGTGTGCATTTTAAGCTATATATAGCTATAATTTTCTGGGTTTTAAAAACACAATTTTGGGGCTAAAATCCATAATTTTATAGCCCTTGCTTGCTGCATCTGTACGTGTAGAATTCAAGCTGCTGTCCTACTGTGTTAGTCAAAAAACACCCTTTTTGGGCAAAATACACAACATACTGTTGTTCTATTCTGCTATTGAAAAAACACCCATTTAGTGAAAGATCCTAAATTTGAGAAATATGAGGAGAACGTCAAATAAGGGACGTGGCCCCGGTCGTGGTGCTGCTGGTGGAGCTCCTATTGCAAGGAGAGGATGAGGTCGATCTGTGGCAGCTACATGCACAAGTGAAACACCTTTCTCAGTTGCGAGTAGGCGACAGAACCTGCAGCAGTATTTGGTCAGCCTAATGCGGCTCTACGAATCTTGAGGCCAGAACAAGTACAGGCGATAATAGATTGGGTTGCTGACAGTGCCTTCCAGTGCCACCACATTGTCTCCAACCCAGTCTACTGCTGAAAGATCAGAATTGGCACCTGCAGCCGATGTCCATCAGTTTTTCACCTCACCCCCTTGCAAATCAGCCAAGCAGTCTGAGGCCCAAGCCCTGCAGCAGTCTCTTCTGCTTTTTGATGACTCTGTTAGCTTGGTTTCCCAGGGCCATCCACCTAGCCCTGCCCCAGAAGTGGAAGAGATTGAGTGCACTGATGCTCAACCACTTATGTTTGAAGATGAGTACATGGAAGGACCATCGCATCACGTCTCAGATGATGACGAAACACAGGTGCCAACTGCTGCGGCTTTCAGAATTATGCAGACTGACAAGGAAGGCAGGGGTGAAGACTGGGTGGAAGATGATGTGGAGGACGATGAGGTCCTCGACTCCACATGGAATCAACGTCATGCAGATGACCTGTGTAGTTCGGAGAAAGAGGCAGTGGTCACACAGAGTCACCAGCACAGCAGAAGAGGGAGCATGGTGCAAAAGCAGAGCAGCCTTCCCCTAGACAGTACATCCGCTACTGCCCAATGCAGCAAGGGACTGAGCCCACCAAAGCCAGCTCCAAGGAGTTGTCTAGTGTGGCAGTTCTTCAGACAATGTGCTGATGACAGGACATGAGTGGTTTGCACGCTGTGCAATCAGAGGCTGAAGCAAGGCATACATGTTCTCAACCTGAGCACAACCTGAATGACAAGGCATCTAACTGCAAAGCACGAGCTGCAGTGGATTAGACACCTCAAAAACCAAGAAAGGTCTCTGGCTCCTCCTGCTTCCTCTTCTGCTGCAGTCTCGGCCTCTTCATCCACCTCTGTAGTGACAGTGGCACCTGCCACCCCGCAAACAGTGGGTCAGCCAGCAACACCACCACCTGGGTCACCAACCATCTCCACAATGTCCCATGGAAGCATTCAGCTCTCTATCTCCCAAACACTGGAGCGGAAGAGGAAGTACCCCCCTACCCACCCGCGATCCCTGGCCCTGAATGCCAGCATTTCAAAATTCCTGGCCTTTGAAATGCTGTCATTTCGTCTGGTGGAGACGCTAAGTTTTAAAAGCCTTATGGTGGTGGCTGTCCCACAGTACGTCGTGCCCAGTCGCCACTACTTTTCCAGGCGAGCCATCCCTTACCTGCACAACCAAGTGGGGGACAAAATCAGGTGTGCACTGCGCAACACCATCTGTGGAAAGGTCCACCTAACTACGGATACGTGGACCAGTAAGCACGGTCAGGGACGTTATATCTCCCTAACAACACACTGGGTAAATGCAGTGGTGGCTGGGCCTGAGGCGGATAGCAGTTTGGCGCATGACCTTCCACCACCGAGGATTGCAGGGCGCTTCAGTTTGCCTCCTGTTGCTAACTCCTCCTACTCCGCTTCCTCATCCTCTACCACCTCCTCATCCGGTCAGCGTAACACCTTCACCACCAACTTCAGCACAGCCAGGGGTAAACGACAGCAGGCAGTTTTAAAGCTTGCCTGTTTGGGGAAAAAACCCCACACCGCGCAGGAGTTGTGGAGGGGCATTGAACAACAGACCGATGAGTGGTTGGTGCCAGTGAGCCTCAAGCCCGGCCTGGTGGTGTGCGATAATGGGCGAAATCTAGTAGCAGCTTTGGGCATAGCCAGTTTGACGCACATCCCTTGCCTGGCGCATGTGCTGAATTTGGTGGTGCAGAGGTTCCTTCAAAATTACCCCGATATGTCAGAGCTGCTGCAGAAAGTGCAGGCCATCTGTGTGCACTTTCGGCGTTCTCACCCTGCTGCTGCTCACCTGTCAGCGCTGCAGCGTAGCTTTGGCCTTCCCGCTCACCCCCTCATATGTGACGTGCCCACAAGGGGGAACTCCACCTTGCACATGCTGGCCAGACTGTGCGAGCAGCAGCAGGTGATAGTGGAGTTTCAGCTGCAGCACGCACGTGTGAGTCGCTCTGCGGAACAGCACCACTTCACCACCAATAACTGGGCCTCCATGCGAGACCTGTGTGCCTTGTTGCGCTGTTTTGAGTACTCCACCAACATGCATGGCCAGTGCGGATGACGTCATTCTCAGCATTACTATCCCACTTCTATGGAAGGTATAAACTCAGCGCAAAAGTCTCTATTTGAATGTGCAAAGAGCTAGAAAGTACAGGTGTAAGTGACAATGTAGAAGTATAAATATAAAAAAATACAAGTGTGTGATAAAAAATGTAAATATAGAAAATATAGATGATTGTAAGGCTGCAGCCTCCCAGAATATTAGTCCGGAGACTAAAAGTAATATGAATAGGAGATGGGTGTTGGCGCTGCCTTAGGTAAATAAGAAATCGGTGTATGATGTAAACATATGAAGTGATAATACAATAAAGTGGCAAGTGCAAATATTATCACAACTAACAGAGAAATAATGTAAACATATGAAGTGGTAATGCAATATAGTGGCAAAGTGCAAATATTATCACAACTTATAAAGTGCACATTTCGAGTGGTATTCAAATAAAGTGCTTAACAAATAAAGTGCTGGCATGCACGTGCAAGAAAGTCCTCAACTGTATAAAACAGTATGATATAAGTGCTAGGAGTGCTAAAAAACCAATTAACTCTAGGTTGTAAAAAGTATGAAAACACAGTCCAGATTGGCAATAGTGTGCAATAAAAAGGTTCAGCCGTCCAATATGGTGAAATCTCTAGAGTCCAGTCCACCGCCGCCGCTTCCACCTACACCGACACATCCACCGCCACCTCAACCTCCTACTTCATATGGACCTCGTCCTCCTCCACCGCCGCCGCTTCCACCTACACCGCCACATCCACTGCCACCTGAACCACCTACTCCATATGTACATCGTCCTCCTACATCAAGGTTATTATTTTTTATTTTTATGTATTTTATGTTGTTTTTTGTTATTTTCCTATCCACATTTGTTTCCAGAACACTTACCATGCTCTTAACAACATTTTGCTGCCATTTGCAGCCCTCTAGCCCTTTCCATTACTTTTTTAGAGCCATTTTATTGCTCAAAAGTTTGGGTCCCCATTGACTTCAATGTGGTTCGGGGTCAAGTGCGGGTAAATTTCAGGTCACAAACTCAAACTCTTTTGCGAAGTTCGGCCAAACCCTTCGAACCCGAACATCCAGGTGTCAGCTCAACTCTAGCAGTGATGCCGTTTACAGAATGCCTTGCATTTTTCTCAATTAATACCAGGCATTCTCTGATAGGGCAAGGTGGACACAATATGCAGTGACTTTAAGATCTCCACCTCATCCAAGCCTTTCTGTGAATGTAAGTATGCAACTAAAATCAGCTTTAAGTAACCTAGAAATATATGAAAGCTGCAAAATACAGTCTGGTCATAAAGTCTTCAAAGACCTCCAGTAATGAAGATGTTAAATAATTTCTGTGTTCACAAACATTTAAGTTTTTTTTAAGACTGTAAAGCAATGTTTACTTCAACTGATATTTGAAATAAATTCAGAACCATGTTAAAGGATTATTTTAATCCTAATCTACTATGAGCAGATATACACCTGATTCTCTTTTCCAATTTACATGCATATACTTAAAATAGTCTGGTTTATGTTTTCTCAGCCACAACATTTAAATTAGCATTGCTCAAAAGGATTGTTTGTGTACTCATATCAGAACATTTGCAATGTCTAGATATTATTATTTACCTGCCAAAGCATAATATTTATCAATAACATTACTGTGCTGTACTTTACACAGGACTGTGCAAAAATTTTGGGCAGGTGTGAAGAAATACTGTAAAGTAAGAATGCTTTAAAAAAAATATACGTTTTAATTGTTATTTTATCAATTTTCAAAATGCAAAGTGAACAAACAGAAGACTCTAGAGATTTCACCATATTGGACGGCTGAACCTTTTTGTTGCACACTATTGCCAATCTGGACTGTGTTTTCATACTTTTTACAAACTAGAGTTAATTGTTTTTTTAGCACTCCTAGCACTTATATCATACTGTTTTATACAGTTGAGGACTTTCTTGCACGTGCATGCCAGCACTTTATTTGTTAAGCACTTTATTTGAATACCACTCGAAATGTGCACTTTATAAGTTGTGATAATATTTGCACTTTGCCACTTTATTGCATTACCACTTCATATGTTTACATTATTTCTCTATTAGTTGTGATAATATTTGCACTTGCCACTTTATTGTATTATCACTTCATATGTTTACATCATACACCGATTTCTTATTTACCTAAGACAGCGCCAACACCCATCTCCTATTCATATCCCACTTCTATGCCTCCTTGAAAAAACGATTAGGGGGATGATGGAAGAGGATGTGGCACAGGAGGAGGAGGAAGAGGGATCATTTCCAAGGCTTTCAGGGCAGTCATTCACAAGTGGCTCTGAGGGTGGGTTCCTGCACCCACAAACGCCAGGTACACAATTGTCCAGCAAGGGCACAGTTCTGGAGGATGCCGCATTGGAGGAGGAGAAACCATGTTCACAGCAGGGTGGCACCCAGACCAGCTCATGGCCATCACTGGTGCCTGGCTGGGGGGATACAGAGGACACAGACGATACACCTCCCACAGAGGACAGCTTTTTGTTGCCTCTGGGCAGCCTGGCACACATGAGCGATTACATGCTGCAGTGTCTACGCAACGACTGCTGAGTATCCCACATCATAACTTGTGCTTATTACTGGGTGGCCACGCTGCTGGATCCCTGTTACAAGGACAATGTACCATCCTTAATTCCCTCACTGGAGCGTGATCGTAAGATGCATGAGTACAAGCGCACGCTAGTAGACGCACTGCTGGTGGCATTCCCACCTGACAGCGGGGGCACAGTGGAAGCACAAGGCGAATGCAGAGGAGGAGGAAGAGGTAGCCAACACAGCAGGGGCACCACTAGCACCTCAGAAGGCAGGGTTAGCATGGCCGAAATGTGGAAAAGCTTTGTCAACATGCCGCAACAACCAGCGCCACCAGCTGATATGGAACGTCTTAGCAGGAGGCAGCATTTCACCAACATGGTGGAGCAGTATGTGTGCACACGCCTAGATGTACTGAATGATGGGTCTGCCCCCTTCAGCTTCTGGGCCTCCAAATTGGGCATATGGCCTGAGCTTGCCCTTTATGCCTTGGGGGTGCTGGCCTGCCCTGCAGCCAGTGTATTATCTGAACGTGTATTTAGCACTGCAGGGGGCGTTATCACAGATAAGCGCAGCCGTCTGTCCAGAGCAAATGTGGACAAGCTTACATTCATTAAACCAGGCATGGATCCCACAGGACTTGTCCATACCTTGTGCAGAATAGACATGTATTCCGGCCTTACCCAGCCATTGTTGTATTTCTGAACTTTCTCACTCTTTTGGGGTGTACCCTAATTAAAAAAAAATTAAATTAAAAAACAAAACCAGTTTTGGCTACCTCGTTCTCCTCCACCGCCGCCGCTTCCACCTACACCGACACATCCACCGCCACCTCAACCTCCTACTTCATATGGACCTCGTCCTCCTCCACCGCCGCCGCTTCCACCTACACCGCCACATCCACTGCCACCTGAACCACCTACTCCATATGTACATCGTCCTCCTACATCAAGGTTATTATTTTTTATTTTTATGTATTTTATGTTGTTTTTTGTTATTTTCCAATCCACATTTGTTTTCAGAACACTTACCATGCTCTTAACAACATTTTGCTGCCATTTGCAGCCCTCTAGCCCTTTCCATTACTTTTTTAGAGCCATTTTATTGCTCAAAAGTTTGGGTCCCCATTGACTTCAATGTGGTTCGGGGTCAAGTGCGGGTAAATTTCAGGTCACAAACTCAAACTCTTTTGCGAAGTTCGGCCAAACCCTTCGAACCCGAACATCCAGGTGTCAGCTCAACTCTAGCAGTGATGCCGTTTACAGAATGCCTTGCATTTTTCTCAATTAATACCAGGCATTCTCTGATAGGGCAAGGTGGACACAATATGCAGTGACTTTAAGATCTCCACCTCATCCAAGCCTTTCTGTGAATGTAAGTATGCAACTAAAATCAGCTTTAAGTAACCTAGAAATATATGAAAGCTGCAAAATACAGTCTGGTCATAAAGTCTTCAAAGACCTCCAGTAATGAAGATGTTAAATAATTTCTGTGTTCACAAACATTTAAGTTTTTTTTAAGACTGTAAAGCAATGTTTACTTCAACTGATATTTGAAATAAATTCAGAACCATGTTAAAGGATTATTTTAATCCTAATCTACTATGAGCAGATATACACCTGATTCTCTTTTCCAATTTACATGCATATACTTAAAATAGTCTGGTTTATGTTTTCTCAGCCACAACATTTAAATTAGCATTGCTCAAAAGGATTGTTTGTGTACTCATATCAGAACATTTGCAATGTCTAGATTTTATTATTTACCTGCCAAAGCATAATATTTATCAATAACATTACTGTGCTGTACTTTACACAGGACTGTGCAAAAATTTTGGGCAGGTGTGAAGAAATACTGTAAAGTAAGAATGCTTTAAAAAAAATATATGTTTTAATTGTTATTTTATCAATTTTCAAAATGCAAAGTGAACAAACAGAAGACAAAAATCTAAATCAAATCAATAGTTGGTATGATTATCCTTTGGCTTAAAACCAGCATCAATTCTTACACTTTGTACACTTGCACAAAGTCAGGGATTTTGTAGGATTAGAAGCAGGTTTACGAATAACCAATTATATCAAGCAGAAGCTAATGATCATTAATTTAATTTGTAGTTTGAAACAGTTAATTAACTGAAACAGAAAGAGCTGTGTTGGAGGCTTAAAACTGGGTGAGGAATTGCCAAACTCTGCTACTAAGGTGAGATTGCGGAAGACAGTTTTATGTCACAGGTCATACACCATGGCAAGAATGAGAACAGCAAGGTACAAGGAAGATTCAAGGTAATTATACAGCATCAGCAATGTCTCTCTCAGGGAAAGACTTGAAAGCAGGCTGGGGTTTCAAGATGTGCTGTTCAAGCTCTTTTGAAGAGGCACAAAAAAACAAGCAGCATTGAGGACTGTAGTTGCAGTGGTCTGCCAGGGAAACTTAATGCACAATATGAAAGACACATCATGCTTACTTCCCTTCGACAATGAAAGATATTAAGCAGTGCCATCAGCACAAAACCAGTGGAAACCAGTGGGACCCAGGTACACCTATCTAATGTCTGGAGAAGTCTGGCCAGAAGTGGTCTTCATGGAAGAACTGCAGCCAAAAAACAATACTTCTGACATGCACAAAAAATAAGCAATTGGGATGCAGAAGAATGGCAGCATGTGGTTTGGACTTATGAGTCAAAGATTGAAATATTTAGCTGTAGCAGAAGTCAGTTTGTTCACTCAAAAGATGGAGAGTGGTACAATATTGAGCATCTGCAATCAACAGTGAAGCATGGTGGAGTTTCCTTGCACGTTTTGTGGGGCATTTCTGCAAACAAAGTTGGAGATTTGTTAAGGATCAATGGGGTCTTTAATGCTGAGAAATAGGCAGATACTTATCCATCATTCCATACCATCAGGGAGGCATGTAATTGGCCCCAAATGTATTCTACGGCAGAAGAATGACTCCCAACATACAGCCAATGTCATTATGAACTATCTTCAGCATAAAGAAGAACAAGGAGTTCTGTAAGTGAGGGTCTGGCCCCCACAGAGCCCGATCTCAATGTCATTGAGTCTGTCTGGAATTAAATAAAGAGATAGAAGAATTTGAGGCAGAAGATCTGTGATTAGTTCTCCAAGATGTTTGGAACAACCTGCCTTCTGAGTTCCTTCATAAACTATGATAAAGTCCACTTAGAAGAATCAATGCTGTTTTGAAAGCAAAGGGTGGTCACCCCAAATATTGATTTGGTTTGGATTATTCTTCTTCAGTTAATTTACTTAAAATTTTGTTAATTCATAAACATAAACTATTAACACTTCTATTTCTTTCTATTTCTAAAAGCATTCTTAATTTACAGCATTTTTCACACCTGCCTAAAACTTTTGCACAGTAGGGTATATCCAGAGGGCCACGGTGGATGCAAAAATGTAGTTGTAGCCTATACTACATAAAGTCAGTACTGGCCTCAAAGTGCTGCTGGAGCAATTTGTCTTCTGGATACTAGTGCTAGGGATTGCTTTTTCTGCACCTCCACCATTTAGAGAACATTATTTTAATTTTGTATTTTCATATTTCATTGAATACAAGGTGTTCTTTGATTGGATAAGGCTAACAACATGACAACATGACATCCTCTTTCCCTCAGGGGATGGGTCTTTGGATCAGCCAAAGGACACAAAACTGGAGGAAACAGGGCATTTACTTTTTTGTAATGTCAGTATGCAAAGGGATTTAAGCATTTTAACATCATTTCTCCCACCATAATGTATAATTGAGGTCCTGTTTTGTGATTGGAAGAAATTGAATTCTACAATGGCAGACAGAGAAAGAAGGCTCATTTTCTGGAACTGTAAGTAAATTAGGTCTTGCCATGCTAGTGGAAAGTGTGAAGATATGTTATCACTATGAAATCAAGAAGATGACAGGACAGCAAATGTCAGTCTTTAGGAGGCCTCCTGGCTTGGATAACTGTTCTCAGACAGAATAAATACAGCTAAACAAAAGCCACACTCTAGGATCTTTTTACCAACTCTCTCTCCCGCCCCCTCCAACCCACCATCCTGACAACTGTTTTTCCCACATACCTTGTAAAGCCAGCAGTCAGAGGTCACATAAATAGTTGGATAGAGTCCTTTACAGTGTGCAATTAAATTGCAAAATGATATCAGAATAAATACAGTCAGGTCCATAAATATTGGGACATCAACCCAAATCTAATCTTTTTGGCTATATACACCACCACAATGGATTTGAAATGAAGGAATGTAGGAATTACAACAGTTTGTATATGTGCCTCCCACTTTTTAAAGGACCAAAAGTAATGGGACAATTGGCTGCTTAGTTGTTCCATGGCCAGGTGTGTGTTATTCCCTCATTATCCCATTTACAAGGAGCAGATAAAAGGCCCAGAGTTCATTTCAAGTGTGCTATTTGCATTTGGAATCTGTTGCTGTCAACTCGCAATATGAGATTCAAAGAGTTGTCACTATCAGTAAAGCAAGCCATCATTAGGCTGAAAAAAACAAAAGAAACCCATCAGAGAGATAGCAAAAACATTAGGTGTGGCCAAATCAACTGTTTGGAACATCCTTAAAAAGAAAGAAAGCATCGGTGAGCTCAGCAACACCAAAAGACCAGGAAGACCACGGAAAACAACTGTGGTGGATGACCGAAGAATTCTTTCCCTGGTGAAGAAAACACCCTTCACAACAGTTGGCCAGATCAAGAACACTCTCTAGGAGGTAGGTGTATGTGTGTCAAAGTCAACAATCAAGAGAAGACTTCACCAGAGTAAATACAGAGGGTTCACCACAAAATGTAAACCATTGGTGAGCCTCAAAAACAGGAAGGCCAAATTAGAGTTTGACAAATAACATCTAAAAAAGCCTTTACAGTTCTGGAACAACATCCTATGGACAGATGAGACCAAGATCAACTTATACCAGAGTGATGGGAAGAGAAGAGTATGGAGAAGGAAAGGAACTGCTCATGATCCAAAGCATACCACCTCATCAGTGAAGCATGGTGGTGGTAGTGTCATGGCTTGGGCATGTATGGTTGCCAATGGAATTGGTTCTCTTGTATTTATTGATGATGTGACTGCTGACAAAAGCAGCAGGATGAATTCTGAAGACTTTCGGGCAATATTATCTGCTCATATTCAGCCAAATGCTTCAGAACTCATTGGACGGACGGCGCTTCACAGTGCAGATGGACAATGATCTGAAGCATACTGCGAAAGCAACCAAAGAGTTTTTTAAGGGAAAGAGGTGGAATGTTATGCAATGGCCAAGTCAATCACATGACCTGAATCTGATTGAGCATGCATTTCACTTGCTGAAGACAAAACTGAAGGGAAAATGCCCGAAGAACAAGAAGGAACTGAAGACAGTTGCAGTAGAGGCCTGGCATCTGGTGATGTCTATGCGTTCCAGACTTCAGGCTGTAATTGACTGCAAAGGATTTGTAACCAAGTATTAAAAAGTGAAAGTTTGGTTTATGATTGTTAATCTGTCCCATTACTTTTGGTCCCTTAACCACTTAAGCCCCGGAGGATTTGGCTGCTCAAAGACCAGGGCCCCTTTTTCAATCTGGCACTGCGTGAATTTAACTGACAATTGAGCGGTCATGCAATGCTGTACCCAAACTAAATTTACGTCCTTTTTTCCCCACAAACAGACCTTTCTTTTGGTGGTATTTGATCACCTCTACGCTTTTTATTTTTTGCGATATTATTAAAAAAAGAGTGAAAATTTTGAGAAAAAATTACATTTTCAACTTTGTTTTTTTTTTAAATGTCCAATATACTCAATTTAGGTCATATATTTTGGCCAAAATGTATTTAGTTACATGTCTTTGACAAAAAAAATCTCAATGAACGTATTTTTTTGGTTTTTGCAAAAGTTATAGCGTCTACAAACTATGGTGTAAATACTGGAATTTACGCAGCTTTAATTTCTGACAGCCTATCTCATTTCACGAAGTGCTAAAATGGCAGGGCAGTACAAAACTCCCCGAAATTAACACTTTTTGGAAAGAAGACATCCTAAGGAATGTCCTGAGAGGCATGTTGAGCTCATTGAATATTTCATTTTTTTGTCACAGGTGTTTGAAAAATGACTAAAAAAATATATATATATTTTTTTTTTACACAAAGTTGTCAATGAACTGATATATTGCTAACACATGCCATGGGTATATGTGTAATTACACCCCAAAATATATTCTGCTGCTTCTCCTGAGTACAGGGATACCACTTATGTGAGACTTTTTGGGAGCCTAGCTGTGTACGGGACTCCGAAAACCAATCCTCAACATCAGAATTTCAAAGGGCGTACATTTTTCATTACATTTTCTCACTACCTATAACGGTTTAGGAGGCGCTGAAATGTCAAGATACCACAAAACCCCCCCAAATGACACCATTTTGGAAAGTAGACACCCCAACCTGTTTGCCACAAGTTTCGGGAAAATTACATTTATTTTTTTATTTTTTATTTTTTTAACACAAAGTTGTCACTAAAAGATAAATTGCTCACACGTGCCATGGGTATATGTGGAATGACTCCCCAAAATACATTCTGCTGCTTCTTCTGAGTACAGGGATACGCAATGTGTGAGACTTTTTGGGAGCCTAGCAGTGTACAGGACCCTGAAAACCAATAACCACTTTCAGGTTTTCTAATGGCGTAAATTGTGCATTTCACCTTCGCACTACCTGTCACAGTTTCGGAGGCTCTAAAATTTCAAGATAGCACAAAACCCCCCCAAATGACCCCATTTTGCAAAGTAGACACTCCAAGCTATTATCTGAGAGGTATGGTGAGTCCATGGAATAGTTTTTATTTAGAGATAGAGCTAATTGGAGCCATTCTCATTAGTTAGATAATTGAACCACCGGCTGCACTCTCGGGTTAACTGGTGGGACAGGAGAGCCCGAGAACAACCACAGAAGGTGGCGGGAGGGGGAGGAGTCCCCTCCCATTGCACGTAAAAGCAGTCTAGCAGCCAATTATCCGCTAGGATTGCTTTTACATGTAAGCCGACCGCTGGCTGTAAAAAGCGATACCAAGGTGATGCCTAAATCTGCAGGCATCATCCTGGTATAACCACTCAAAGTCCAGCAACGTACCATTACATTGCTGGTCCTTGTTTGGCATATAGTGTAGGTTTTTTTTTTCATGCAGCCTGTGGGCTGAACGAAAAAAAGAGAACCTAACAGAAATCACCACAGGAATATTGTGTAGTATTACACACCATTAACCGCCCAACAACCAAACCCACTGATTTAATGGTGGGTATACATGACAATATTCCACGTATACCTAAAGGTATTTTAACTGCAGTGGTGAAATCAACCTACCACAGCTGCTGCCATCAGAGGTATCCATATATGCTGAGCACAAACGCTGTTTGTGTCAGAATATATAAAATCCGTGTGGCAGCTGACGGGTACCTGCAAGAGAAACAGGTTAAGAAAAGAATGAAAAACAAATAAAGTACAGTAAAAGTACAGTAGGAAGAGTAGAAGAACATAAAAATAACTGATACAACAACTGTTTTTGGCTTTTTTATTTTATATTTTTTTGTATTTTTTTAACACTTTTTTTGTGAACTGCAATTTTCCAGCTTGGGTCTCTCAAAATGTCGATAACCATCGAACATCTTTCGAGACCCTGTGTTTGTGTGCCCTACACTATGTCGTACTGTACCCTACACTAATACTCTACTAGTGTGTGGTATCGCTCTAAACATTGCCTGATGCAGAGACCAGGTTGGTCAGGACAGGTGAGACAATAATAACGGGTGTCACACCTAAATCCGCGCCTGCTACAGACACAACATCTTCTTTGGGGGCGACTTTGGGTAGGGGTACTCGGGAGGACATTTGAAAAATGCCTCTCATGCAGCCGGCTCACTGCATCTGGAAGGGGAAGTTAGACAGGAACACCTCCTGCGTACAGGTAGGCATTGATGATCGCTTCCTGGAATTCTAGGAAGGATCCGGTTCATCCTGACGCCCTGTATAGGACAAAGGCGTTCAGCATAGACAATTGGAATAAATAAACAGACACTTTTTTGTACCAGCATCTGGCTTTACGGGCAAATAAATACGGCGTCAAAAGCTGGTCGTTAAGGTCCACCCCTCCCATATTAAGGTTATATTCATGGACACAGAGGGATTTCTCCATAACGCCAGTTGCCATAGTAATTTGGACCGTTGTGTCTGCGTGAAGGGGGGACATAACGAAAACATTCTGTGTATCCCTCCACTTCACTGCAAGCAATTTGTCCGTTTTCAAGCAGGCTCTCTCCCCCGACTAAGACGGGAATTTACAAACCGTTAGGGGAAGCCCCGGTGATTAGGTTGCACGGTGCCACATGCTCCAATTTGTAATTCGAGCAGGTGACTAAATAGTGGCACGCTTGTGTAAAAATTATTCTCGTACAAATGGTACCCCTTTCCAGATAAGGGTGATGCCAAGTCCCAAACTATCTTGCCGCTGCTCCCTATGTAGTCTGGGCAGTTGGGGGGCTCCACAGTGCTATCTCTTCCCTCGTAGACCTGGAAACTAACTGTATAGCCTGTGGCCCTGTCACAGAGCTTATACAGCTTGACCCCGTATCTGGCACGCTTGCTGGGGAGATACTTTTTCATAGCAATGCGGCCAGTAAACTTAATTAGGGACTCGTCAACGCAGACAACTTGTTCGGGGGTAAACAAGGCTGCAAACTGCTGATTGAAGTGGTCTAAGAGGGGCCAAATTTTGTGGAGCCGATCATATTCAGGGTCTCCCCGAGGACGATAGATTTCATTGTCATTGAAATGCATAAATCGCAGAATTTGCTCATATCTCGCCCTGGACATGGAGGCAGAGTACACGCACATATGCTGAATTGGGCTAGTGGACCAATATAGCCGCAATTCACTCTTTTTGGTTATGCCCATGTTCAGGGAATGGCCCAGAAAAATGTTAAAATCGGGAACCGTTAAAGGTTTCCAGCCAGATGGTCTGGTAAGTGGTGAATTTGGGTTGGCGGTGATGAATTGACGTGCATATAAATTTGATTGATCCACAATAGATCTGAAAAGATCTTCCGTGAAGAACAGCTCATAAAAATCCAGGGGCGTAAAATTGGCTGTTTCCACGTGGATTGCAGGTTGGGCAGTGAATGGGGGAAGTACTGGCGCTGTAGTATCAGTGGGTTGCCAATTAGGATATGCCAGCGCATCAGGGAGGGCACTATGGGCTCTATGGGCCTGTCTTTTAATACGTGGTGGCTGCGGGCCACTACTCATGCTAGCCACCGCACCAGCTTGAACTGCACTTATGGGACTCGCCACGTCACCAAGTGTTACTGCAGTGCTGGTTGTACTAGGTCCAGGGTGTACTAGGCCTCTGGCGCTTGCCAGGCCACCAAAAGGATGAGCGGCACTAGTACCGACACACTGCTCCATACGAGCACCCTGCGATTCCTGCATCTCAGCAACTCCAGAATGGGGTCGGGTATGCCTGATTCTAATAGGGACCCATCCGTCGTCGGAGCTATCTGTCAGGGAGCCGCTGCTCTGTTCAGGTTCGTATACTGACCCTGATTCTGCCAGGGAGGCTTCCCCATCACTCTCATCTGACATGGTCAGTATACTGTAAGCCTCTGCACTACTGTACCACCGTTTGGTCATTTTAGTAACTAAATTTACTGGTACAGTAGTGTGACTCACAGGTATAAAAAGCACCTGGATGTCAAGGACTATTTCAACCGCTACCAAAAAAAAAACTGCTAATGCTAGCAGAGATCAGGCCTGACTCTGCTAACACAGCAGTTTTGTGTGTTGTGTTTTTTGTAAGTGACAGTAATCTATTGATTACTATACTTGCCTGGGTGGGGTGGGCTGGGCGGAGGGGTTAAACGCAGGTGCTGGCAGGAATCAGTGCTGATCTTGCAAACACTGCATTTTGGGAACCCTAAACTATGGGGACGCTAGTATAGTTCTGATCAGATCAGATATTGATCTGTTCAAACACTATACTAGTAACGGAATTGTGTGTGTGTGTGTGTGTGTATGTGTGTGTGTGTGTATGTGGTAATCAAGGGGTTATTTCTAACTATGTGCCGGGGATCTGCGCTAAACCTACCTGGGACAGAAAATAATTTGCGAGCACTAACTCAAGTCACAATCACACTAATACAAAAATACAGTAAACCACTATATTACGTGTGTATAGTGTGCAATGTGACAGGGGGGAAGGGGTTAACTGGGGGTGATTAGGGGGGATCAGGGGGTTAAATCTCTATGGGGGGGTGGCGGGGACCCTAAACCTAAAAGGAACGGCTGCAAGCACTAAAACTGGTCACAAGTCACACTGATACAGGTATATAGGAAACTGCTATATACTGTATGCACTGTGTGTTGTGACAGGGGGTGTAGGGGTTAACTGGGAGTGATCAGGAGGTTAAATCTTTATTGGGGGGTGGCTGGGACCCTAAACCTCCTTGGGACAGAAACTAACTCGCTAGCGCTAACTCAAGTCACAATCACACTAATGCAAAATACAGTAAAACACTATATTACGTGTGTATTAGTGTGCAAAGTGACAGGGGGGAAGGGGTTAACTGGGGGTGATCAGGGGGTTCAGGGGGGATCGGGGGGTTAAATCTTTATTGGGGGGTGGCTGGTATCCTAAGTATAAAAGGAACGGCCGCAAGCGCTAAACCTGGTCACAAGTCACACTTATACGGGTATATAGGAAAATGCTATATACTGTATACAGTGTGTGTTGTGACAGGGGGTGTAGGGGTTAACTGGGGGGCGATCGGGGGGTGAAATGTGCCTATCTAAGTGTGTGTGGGTGTGCTTGGTGCAGTACTCACAGTTTAGATTTGCTCTCTCCTCTCGATTAATCCAAAAAGGAGAGCAGGTCTTTTCTGTGCCTGTGTTTACATTTCACAGGCACAGAACAGAATCTGATTGAGCCGGACTGATCAACAGGTCCAGGCCAAAAATCATGGCCTGGACCTCATGACTGATCGGTTCTGAACCCAATAGGGTCATCAGCGGGGCCGGGGGCACGTGGGAGCGCGCCCCAGAGCGGCGGGGACGAGCACCGTAGCGATACGTCGATGTGCCTGCACGGGGCTGACCGCCGCAGTATATGTACTGACGGCGGTCCGCAAGTGGTTAAAAAGTGGGAGGCACATATACAAACTGTTGTAATTCCTACTAGGGATGAGCGAACGGTTCGGGTCGACCATCGGTTCAACCCGAACATTGACTGTTGGAAATTCAGGCCCAATTTCAAACTTTTTGCTGAAGAAGTTCGGAATTCGGAAACCAGAACCGACCAAAATGCAATGGGACAGGAACTGGGCTTTAAAAGCCCGTGATTGGACCAGAACCATCAGTAAAAGCCAATTGAGGGGGCAGGAGGATGCTAGGAATGTGATAGGAGTGACTAGGGGGTCCAGAGGCCAATCAGTAGTGAATACGCCCCCCAGTATATAACATAGCCCCGCCAAATCTCTAGCATTGTAATACAGGGACATGGAAGAGAGTGGAAGCAGTTCTCTTACTACTGCTTCAAAGTGTCATTTAGAAATTATTAGTGTGAGGAAAGGGATATCTAGTGTAGTTAGGGTACTATTTTCCACTATAGTTAGATTTAATAATCTAGTTTCTGTAGGGAAAGTGTTAAGTGTCAGGGGACCATAGTGTAGTGTAGGGTTAACTGACTCTGACTGCTATGGCAGGGTGACCAAACCCTTCCATGTCAGGGTGACCGCCATAGAAAGCCATAGAAAAAAGATTGTTTCTATTAGAATTGCAATAGAGCAGGATAGTGGCTTCGCCCCTGTCACACCCGGCTTTTTGTTGCAGGCATTTTACTGGGCTTTTTTGTGGACGTGTTTGGAGGCAGGCATGACATCAGTACTTCTGTGTAGGGGTATATACACACACACACACATGTATGTATATATACACATACACATATATAGGTGTGAAAGTAGCAGAACCCTATGCCTGCGCTAATGAAAAAATTTACGGCATAGGACTACGCTCCTATCACACCTATATGTGTGTATGTGTATAAATACATATAAGTGTGTGTGTATATATACCCCTATACAGAAGTTCAGATGTTATGCCTGCCTCCAAAGACGCCCAAAAAATGCCCAAAAAAAACACCTGCAACAACACACCTGGGCGTTTTTGTAGCAGGCGTTTTTTTGGGCATTTTTTGGGCGTCTTTGGAGGCAGGCATAACATCAGAACTTCTGTGTAGGGGTATATACACACACACACACATGTATGTATATATACACATACACATATATAGGTGTGAAAATAGCAGAACCCTATGCCTGCGCTAATGAAAAAATTTACGGCATAGGACTACGCTCCTATCACACCTATATGTGTGTATGTGTATAAATACATATAAGTGTGTGTGTATATATACCCCTATACAGAAGTTCAGATGTTATGCCTGCCTCCAAAGGTGCCCAAAAAAACGCCTGCTACAAAAACGCCCAGGTGTGTTGTTGCAGGCGTTTTTTTTGGGCATTTTTTGGGCGTCTTTGGAGGCAGGCATAACATCTGAACTTCTGTATAGGGGTATATATACACACACACTTATATGTATTTATACACATACACACATATGGGTGTGATAGGAGCGAAGTCCTATGCCTGTTAATTATTTCATTAGCGCAGGCATAGTGTTCTGCTACTTTCACACCTATATATGTGTATGTGTGTATATACATACATGTGTGTGTGTATATATACCCCTACACAGAAGTTCAGATGTCATGCCTGCCTCCAAACACATCCACAAAAAAGCCCTATAAACGCCTGCAACAAAAAGCCGGGTGTGAAAATAGCGAAGCCACTATCCTGCTCTACTGCAATTCTAATACAAACAAACTTTTTTTTTTCTGGTTCTGGACATGCTACAGAGCTGAAACTTCACAGGTACACTTTTTAGACCCACTAGACACTAAATCCAAATAAATCTAATTTTTTTTTTTCAATAATTTTTTCAATAATTGGCTCTCTATCAAAAACGACAATTTTTAAGAACTTTTTTTGTGTGATTAATAGTCCCTGGGGCATGACCCGGAACCCTAGGCACTTTTCAGGGGCATTTATTGTGTTTTAGGGCTTCAAAATGGTGTTTTTTGATTACCAAAGTTCGGGTCCCATTGATTTCAACGAGGTTCTGAAATCCGGGCCAAACTTTCGGGAAGTTTGGGTGTTCTGGTCGAATCGAACTTTTCAAAAGTTCGATCATCCCTAATTCCTACACCGTTCACCTGATTTGGATGTAAATACCCTGAAATGAAAGCTGAAAGTCTGCAGTAAAAGCACATTTTGTTTGTTTCATTTCAAATCCATTGTGGTGGTGTATAGAGCCAAATAGATTAGAATTGTGTTGATGTCCCAATATTTATGGACCTGACTGTATAGCTGTTTCCTGAAAGGTCCCAGAATTTGCCAGAAAACATAGAAACAGAGTAATAAAGACCATAAAACCTGGTAAAAGATCTGGAGAGGCACCAATCTGGGTTGAGTTATGAAAAAAATACCAAAAACTCTAAACAGCCACTGTAGCATCGTCCCACTGGAAATCGGTTGCCATTATACAGTAATTGTGACTCTGTCTACAATCAGACTGTGCCAAAACTCAATGACTGAATAAGAAGAACTTTAGTCAGAGAAGCAAACCAAGAATGGTAACTCTGAAGGGTCTGCAAAAATTCACAGCTGAGATGGCAGAAACCATCCACATACAGCTAAAACCCAGACGTGGCACAAAATTGGTTTTATGAAAGAATGATAAGGGAAAAGGCATTGCTGAAAAAATTACATCAAAAGCAGTTTAGCAGACACAGTTAGTAAGTGAAGTAAGGCTCTTTGTTTAATGCCACCAAAATTAAGATTTTTGGCACAAAAATACTATGTACGGCAGAAAACCAACACTGCTAAACCTGAGATCACAAATTTCACAGTGAACCATGGTGGTGGTAGCATACTGATTTAAGGATGCTTTTCCTTGTCACTAAGTAGAAAGCTGATCAGGTTTAACCACTTACCGCAAAGTAACGTATATTTATATTGGCAGACTTTGCGGGGTTATACCAGGGTGATGCCTCTAGCTAGTTGTTTAGAGCCACCATTTGGCTTTCCGGCAGTAATGACCGATGCAGCTCGGGAGCCGCTCTATTGTTACCCCGGCGAGCGGTAGGGGATGTCCCCCCCTTCCGCCGCCTTCCGCGGCTTTGCCCGGGTCTCCCGTCCCAACGGGAGTCCCATGCACCCAGCCGGCACATCCGCCGGCTGGATGGAGTCCTGATCTAAGTCGGATGCGGCTTCGATCGGGTCTCCGATGACGTAACCCGGAGGCAGCGTCCATGACGTCAAGTCCGGGTTACTCTGCTGCTAAAGGCAGCAGATTCAAAAAACAAGTGTATTCAAAACATAGAAACAGAGTAATAAAGACCATAAAACCTGGTAAAAGATCTGGAGAGGCACCAATCTGGGTTGAGTTATGAAAAAAATACCAAAAACTCTAAACAGCCACTGTAGCATCGTCCCACTGGAAATCGGTTGCCATTATACAGTAATTGTGACTCTGTCTACAATCAGACTGTGCCAAAACTCAATGACTGAATAAGAAGAACTTTAGTCAGAGAAGCAAACCAAGAATGGTAACTCTGAAGGGTCTGCAAAAATTCACAGCTGAGATGGCAGAAACCATCCACATACAGCTAAAACCCAGACGTGGCACAAAATTGGTTTTATGAAAGAATGATAAGGGAAAAGGCATTGCTGAAAAAATTACATCAAAAGCAGTTTAGCAGACACAGTTAGTAAGTGAAGTAAGGCTCTTTGTTTAATGCCACCAAAATTAAGATTTTTGGCACAAAAATACTATGTACGGCAGAAAACCAACACTGCTAAACCTGAGATCACAAATTTCACAGTGAACCATGGTGGTGGTAGCATACTGATTTAAGGATGCTTTTCCTTGTCACTAAGTAGAAAGCTGATCAGGTTTAACCACTTACCGCAAAGTAACGTATATTTATATTGGCAGACTTTGCGGGGTTATACCAGGGTGATGCCTCTAGCTAGTTGTTTAGAGCCACCATTTGGCTTTCCGGCAGTAATGACCGATGCAGCTCGGGAGCCGCTCTATTGTTACCCCGGCGAGCGGTAGGGGATGTCCCCCCCTTCCGCCGCCTTCCGCGGCTTTGCCCGGGTCTCCCGTCCCAACGGGAGTCCCATGCACCCAGCCGGCACATCCGCCGGCTGGATGGAGTCCTGATCTAAGTCGGATGCGGCTTCGATCGGGTCTCCGATGACGTAACCCGGAGGCAGCGTCCATGACGTCACGTCCGGGTTACTCTGCTGCTAAAGGCAGCAGATTCAAAAAACAAGTGTATTCAAAAATGACATTGTCGGCATTTTGAATACATGCAAGTGTAGTGGAGGGGTCTAGGGTCAAAAGTGATCAGATTTTTATTTTTTTTAAAAAACTGTGATAAAGTTAAAAAAAATAAAATAAATAGAAAAAAAAAATTAGCTGCCCCCATCGCCGTTAGCTTGTGCACGAAAGAAAACGTATACTGAAGTCACGCCGCGAATGAAATCACTGTTCAAACCACACATGTGAGGTATCGCTGCGATCGCCAGAGCATGAGCAATAATTTAAAAAAAAGGGCTACACTCCAAATCTAAACTGGTAACCATTAAAATTGTTTAAACCGTCGCCTATTGAGATTTCTATTGACCGTAGTTTGTCGCCATTCCACGCGTGTGCGCAATTTTAAACCGTAACATGTTGGGTATTTACTCGGCGTGACATCATCTTTCACAATATACAAAAACAATGGGCTAACTTTACTGTTTAGTTTCTTTTAAATGCAGTGAAATGTGATTTTTCAAATTTTTTCCAAAAAAATGGCGTTTTAAAGACCGCTGCGCAAATACCGCATGACAAAAAATATTGCAATGACCGCCATTTTATTCTCCAGAGTCTTTGCTAAAATATATATATATATATATAATGTTTGGGGGTTCTAAGTATTTTTCTAGGAAAAAATACTGATTTTAACTTGTAAACAAAAAGTGTCCGAAATAGGCCTGGGGCTTTAAGTGGTTAAGGACTATGGATAGAGCTAAATATACATCAATACTAGTGAACATCTTGCTTAAGTCTACAAGAGACTGGGTCAGAGGTTTATGTTTTATCAGGACAGTTACCTTAAACATAACACCACAATATGATGTTTTAAAGGACCTAAAGGTCCTAAACTGAGCCAGTCAAGGCCAAGGATCCTGATTTGGTAGAGACTTACCCTGAAACATTCAGTGCAGAAATTTAAGCTAAAGGTGGTATACCAAATACAAACTCAGAAGGATAATTACATATACAACCCACAAATTACATCTTTTTGTTAAATGTTTGTGTAACAATAAGGTTTTTTTCTCTTTCAACGTGTTTAGTATGTTGTTCAAGGCTCCATTCACACTTGTATGACTTCAAAGTTGTGCGACTTTGGAGTGCAACTTTGAGGCAACCTAGGATAGGTGTGACTTGGATGCAACTTTGGCTTTGACCAGTGATAATGGACAACTGTTGCACAACTATTGCTTGTATAACATTCAAGTGCAACTTGCATTCAAGTGCAACTTTCATGTGACTTTTGAGGGTTTACAGTGCAGTCTATGGCACTCAAGTTGCATGAAAGTCGGACCAAAGTAGTGCATGAACTACTTTGAAGTCGCTGCAACTTTAGGTCACACATATACAGTATAAATGGTTAACATTAGAAAACATGGTGTATGACTTGTCATGCAACTTTGAGGTCCAAAGTCTAATGGCAAGTTGCACAAGCATGAATGGGGACTTAACTGAATGGTAAAAATCCTAATACAATCTAGTTCAGTTAGAGGGTTGTTACAATATACAACATGAAAAAGTTCAGAGGGTGGATTTTTATGAAAAGCACTATAAAACTATATAGTATATTAAACTATAAAGTATATAAAACTGAACTGAACTGCCCTATCCATGTGCACCTTACTTTTAATGCTAATTATAAATCAATCAGCAGTTGCCCTTTTTTCTTGACTTGCTGGATGTGGTGCAGAATACACTCGGGACGTCTTCAGCTTCCATTGAGCAGTGCTGAGCTTCTGGTGTATCCCTGCACCTTTAAGGAGGATTTGGCTACCTCCAGGCATTCATATTTTCAATTTAGGAAATGCTTTTTATTTCCCAAATTAGGAGCTGTGTGAAACTAGAGTTATGGATCATACTTCACAGAATGACCTTAGGGTTAGGGTTAAAGCAGTGTGGCTTCCACATACATTTTCAAATGTATGTACTTAGCTGGTACATTTTTGTATTATATTGTTCTGAAAAAAGAACTCCAGGCCCATCTGAATCAAGAACAAATATGGACAGTAATACAAATCTTGTCCTGTAAAATGTTCTGTTAATATATATTCAAGGTGGAAATTGTGTAATAAATAGTAGGAAGAAAAATAAAGTTTGCAAATAAGAGACAGTCCAAATATGGGTACAAATATGCAATTTTTTGCTGCTTCTGAGTGTCATAAATCTCTCCAATTCCAGATCAAATTCTCAGTAGCATTAGTCTTCTAAAGCACACTTTTCAGCTTCCAATCATTTCTCTAATATCTCATCCCAGGAGAGTTCCAGGGATTTATCAACTTTCTGTTTTATAATACTTTCACTCTCTAGTCATCATTCCAATTTCCCTGACTTTTTCATTACAGCTATGCCTTCTGTGTAAATAAGTCTCTTGGCATACGGCTGAATACTGTAGTCAAGCTTTTCTCTGTGTGGCCTTAGGCAGGTAGGACAGTGCTGAGAAACATTAATTAGTTCCCGATTATTGGTAGGTGAACAAACTTTGCCTGGAGTTTGCAGATTCTTAATTTAATTGCAACGAGCTTTTTTTCTTTAGTCTCAACACAGTGTGAACATAATAAAATGTTATATCAGGTTTGTAGAATGCTTATTGTTTTAGGCTGCAACTGTATATTGGCATGGTCTGAAAAAATATTTCCATCCATGTGCCAGCAAAAGATATGTTCTCTTGATCTCACATTGTTTCTAATAATTAATGTGATTCACGCACAGGATTTTTATTCCTGCTTGCATAGCCTCATATTGTATTTGGGTATTGATTAGATGCATTCAGTAATGGAACTGGGGCAGAGCTATAACCCCACGGACCTGGAAGATGTGTTGAAGTTCCAGTCCATTTAAAAACTTTAACTGAAAAGATTTCCCATAAAAGAAATGTTATTAGTACAATGACAATGAGAAAGTCCAAAGTGCCTTAACACAAGTAAATAGAAAATATAGAAATTGTATTGGTTGTTGTGGTTTATAGCACTTTGCATATTTCATATTGTTCTTGCTCCTGTTTTATTTTAATAAGTCCACAAGTATTTCTACTATTCTTTGTCACTAAATATAAATACAATCACAGCACTGATAAAGCATACTTGTACATTGCTAATATTGAAGGTGGTTCAATATTTTGGTGCAGATCTTTTAGTGCAGAGAACACATCTAAATATAATTTTATGCACCTATATCCCCCTATATTATATACTTACCCACATAGATAAATACAAACGTGAACCATAAATACTTATTTCAGTGTCAATAATTATCGCAGTCAGTCCCCTCTCTGTAATCGTAATTTGTAACTTAACCCTAAACCTAACCCAAATGAACTGAACTAAAGGCTTTACCCAGAAACTAAAATCACCTAAATGATGGAGCAAGAATAACCTAAAATGTTGGGTCGATACTTACCTTATATATTTATACATACGTCATTTAACACTGGATTGTTTACACTGTTCAATTTGGAACTATTATCACCTTCCTTTGTGTGTTATTCAGGTTGCACTTTAATGCCCACTTGTGTGGATTTTTTTGAAACATTTGTTACATACATTTTGTTATTCACATGTAACACTAATTTTGATACAATGGTATGTATATCATATATGTAATCTTTATTAATATCAATGTTGTATATATTCAGCATGTTTTCTATCACAGTTGAGATATAATTGTGTGGTTCCTTTCAGTGGACCACTGATACTTTAATGCAGCACTTTATCACACAGACATTGTACTTACCCTATTGGCTGATAAATATAACTTAGAGCAAGTGCCAGTTTTTTACAGTCTTTTTCACGAATGGAGTTAATTTGTTGTGATGCCAAAGGTTTGGAAGCAAAAGGTCTGTTCATCATCAGTGTTCAGCAGTCAGTAAAATTAGTTTGACCTTTAGAGCTATATCAAATATACATGAAGTTTGATGTGAATTAGCTCTTTTGATGTACAAAAAAAGCAGTCCTGCTTTAATGTCTCTCAGTCCTCGCTATCATTATCAACATATTATCACAATTATTTTCATTACAGTAGTCACAGTGGAGACCATGGAGTTAGCTGGTCCAGCAGGTCTAATTACTTTTTCTGGTCATAGACTCAGCCTCTACCTTTCAAGGCATTTCCCGGATGAATGCTGGGAATATAATAATTCATAAAGCCTAACTTTTTTGTGGATAACATGGACAAGAGTGAAAAATTCTGTCTGACTTTTTTTTTTCTCTTTGTCCCCTTTGAGATTTCCCCTCACTTCCTGACTCAATACATGTAGTCCTTACAAAAAATGAGGGGTGTAGTTGTCATGGGCACAGGAAGGCTCAGATAACAATAAATAATAAATATAATACGTTTATACTGTATACCATTTGTAGACATTTCCTGCTCTTTGCTGTCCTATAAAGGGGACGAATGATTGCCAGCTCCTGACAAAGGCTCAGACGCTTCTCTGCTCTATCAATAATGCAATAAAACATTTTTGCTGGATTGGGTTTTAAAGCTAAGACAGTTATTGGTCTGCCTAGAGGTTTCCCAGCAGGGGGCAGAGGGAGGTGTCACTAAAACAGCTGCTTGTACGTATTGTGCACAGTGCATCTGTCCATTCGTTATGGCAAAGAATGCACATGTAAGGGTGGCTCCATCAGACCTTGCCCCACCATGTAGCCACCTTTAAAAATAAAACTTCAGTGGGTGAATTTTCAAAAAATGTTTTTAAATGCATTTAAGTCTTCAGAAAAATAGATCCAGCAAACAATGTAAGTGATTATGGGTTCCATTCACAAAGCGGTACTAAACACCTTAAAAAATGTGTTTTTCAAAATGTTTTTTAGAAAAAAAACACTCCCAAATTGCTGCATGTGGTATTTGGCTGTGTTTTGGGATATTTTCCGCATGAAACAGTGCTATAATTTACCTCAGTTGTGCAGTAATTTACTGCAGGTGCTTACCTTCTGGTGCACACTTTTTAGGGCCCTGGCAGAAGTGAGTGATGGTTGAAAACAGCTCAACAGAAGAGAAGCCAAACATTCTGGATTTGGTGGTAATTATTTCAAAAGACTAATTTGTCTTAGCCCATGCACTTTCATGTTTAGCTTGTAGTATGTGCTTTTATCTGTTTTATCTGCATCATTTCTGGCGCCTACCTTGCATTGGCACATGTTTTTTCTGTATTAGATGTCCAATTTGGCCAAATTTCTAGCATTACAGTTGCTGCCTTTTCATCTGGTAGACTTGGCTCCCTTTCGTGAATTTGTGAAATGTGCTGCACCACAGTGACAGGTCCCAAAAAGGCATTTCTTTTCGCGTAAGGCCATTCCGGCTCTCTACTGTCATCTAGAAGGTAGCATTTTGGCCTCGATGGACAAAGCGGTCAGTAGGAAGGTGCACATTACTGCTGACTCTTGGTCCAGCAGGCATGGACAGGGACGTTACATTTCTTTCACGGTGCACTGGGTAACTCTGCTGGCAGCTGGGAAGCGTGCAGGACAGGGTTCGGTGTTGCAGCTTGTTTTGCCACCACGCCTCCAAAAAGATGGTGCTGGTTCTACCACATCTGGCTACTCCACCACCTCCTCCTCCTCCATGTCCTCTTCTGCTCAATTGTCCTCTGCAGCAGCAGTGCTCACTAAGTATTCAAGGGGCTACGCAAGCAGTCAGGCTAAAAGATGCCATGCTGTGCTTCAGTTGGTCTGTCTACGGGATAGGAGTCACACCGGTGCAGAGATTCGGTGCAGGGGCAGGCTCAGAGATGATTGATGCCATGACAGCTTGAGCCAGGAATGGTGGAATGCCATAATGGCACCAACCTACTCTCCCCCCTCCGACAGGGACACTTGACACATGTTCCATGTTTGGCACATGTTCTGAATCTGGTGGTGCAGCCTTTCTTGAGCAGATATCCAGGCTCCCCCTCTTCCCACTTCCTCCTGAACTCTTACATATCACACAGTTTCAACTGGCGGTGGTGTGGGTGCTGGACACTCACATCCACTCGCCCGTCCAGGATAAAAATCGCAAGATCAAAGTAAGTATACTATAATCAAAGGAACTAAAAACTTACTCAATTATCCCCTGGGAAACACTCATCTGATAATAAGTTTTTCCTACATTTATACCCCGTATAAACAATGTTTTTAGTATTACTACTGCCAGTGCTTTAAGTGGCCCAAAAGAGGTGCCGGTACTCTATTATAGCCTATACATTTTGTTGCCCCCACCCCACATCAGGGTCCCCACAGAGCACCCCCCCGGCCTGGGCTGGGACTCCGGAGCAGGGGGACTCACTAGTGGTGACTGGTCTGGCTCTGGAGTGGGAAATATTCTTGGGAGGGGGGCAATTGAGGGCGCAGATGTCCAAAATGAGCGTACTGGTACGCTAAGGCGCACGGAGAGGTGGTGGTATGCTCAAGAGCCATATTTGGAAGTGGCGGTACTGAGTACCAGTGCATACCGGCCCACTTAAAGCACTGACTACTGCAGCTCTGACGACTGTTTTGTTTAATAGGCCATACTACTTAAGAAGTTACATCCAACACCTATTGTATATTGATGTAAGACTAGTTGTTATTTTTGTTTCCTTCGTCTTACTGATTTTGACTGTGTCACATCAACAATTGTTGTCAACTACGTTTTGCTTTATTAAAATCTGTTTGGAATAAAAAAAATAAAAAAAAAATGACAGGGATTCTAAAACTACAAAAACACAAGAACATCGGGGACACATACAATAATAAAAACTTGACAGGGTTTCCAAACCTTCCCCAATTTACCCAAAAAATTAAAAAGATTGGTTGGCAATTCTGAACCTAGAAAACCCAAAGCACTAGTGAATATTTTTTGTACACCTTTAATAATAAAGACTCTAAACTATGATTATATGAGATGTCATTTTCTGTGCAAGATTTCTGAATTATATATATTTTTTAAATATGCAATTAATTGAATGCCCTCATTGCTTATCCCAGGGTAATCAGTAGTTTCGCAGCTTTTGTTTAGAAGAAATAATATTCATTAGTTTTTATTGAAGTAAATATTTCCTATTTCCCATTGTACACTCCTAAATAGCAGGGAGATTTGGTATTCCTTAATCTATGCTAAGTGTCAAAAAAATCATCCACCCCTACTGCTTCTACTTCCCTTATGGTCAGCCTCAACTATTTAGAGACACATACCTCATCCATACATCAAACATTTTTGCCTGAATTCCTGCCTATGACTTGATGCATCTCCTGCTGATTGTGGAGGAAGCGCGCTCTCTTTTCACATGTGAGCACTTGCCTTGAATAATTTGCACATATTACTGCTGCACAGAATACCTTGACAGATCTGATTTGAATTTATACTGCCAATTCCTTTCTTGTCACTGTGACTACCTGCTCTTCCAACATGTAGTCACCTGCCAAGTTTCCTCCGATTCCTTTCTGTCATTTTGTCTTTGTGTTATTATGGTTCTTACATTTTTAAAGAATGTGATCCTTTAAAAAACATACTTTACAAGTATAGATTGAAGAGACATGGGAAAGCATTTAAAGGGTCATACTGGGGCTGTCCTTGCAAAATATTTGGCGTTTGCCTAATTATATTTTATTGACATCGTCAAATTTTGTGCTTCTGTAAGAAAAATGTATAACTGCTTTTAAAAACTGTTAAATGTTAAATATGCTCTGACATATGTTGCTCGAGGTAAGAGGCTAGCACACATAGAAGTGTACGCACTGAAGAGCACGTACCGTTTGGAGTATCACATTGAAGGTGGAGGTTTTTCCATACACAGCTGCTGTAGGAATTTACTTTGCACAGCACTGCACTATTATATAGACTTTTGTTTGCACAGAATATAAGTGATTTAGTCCAATATTGTGTCTATTTGCACATGAATTGGCACTTGGAAGTATTATTTGCACATTTGCCTATTTGCGCAATACAGTATAAGCGTTTTTTTGATTGTGCAATATAAATATTGGTATATACACATGCACTTTATACACAGCACTTTTAAGTGTATAATTTAATTATTCGCACTATTTATTAATTTTGGCATCCATGGATGCGATTCCTTGGGTTATTTACATTTTATACATCAATTTATGAATTTCTGAAATATTTATTGCACAGCACATTAATTTAGGAATCTACGGATGCGATTCTTTTGGTTACTAACAGTGAATGATACTTGATTGTACAGTGGATTTTATGGTGACACATATAATAAGAATGCACATAGCCACTTTTTACAATCACATATAATTTATTCTACAGCAGATGCGATTCTATCATAATTTTAGTATTACCTGTACCCAATAAATCTGTCATATATATTTAATTGAAAGGACATATTGTTAACAATACCAATGGGAGAAAGCCTGTTGTTTTTCTCATAAATGTTCTCTGAGCACGAAAATACAGGAGACATCCTATAAAATCAGAACCCAATGGTATCGTACACCTGTTGTCCTTCACAGTTGGTCTGAATAAAACTCTAGTGCGTGTTGGCGATGTGGTTCATCTCAAGGCACATTCCTCCACATTTGGTGGGATTGTCCTGTCATAGAAAGCTTTTGGAAAGAAATTTCCAAATGGATACGACATATCACAGAAACTACGCTCAACCTAGACGCAGCATGTTGTCTATTGCATATTAATCATTTTCCCTATAGAAAATACAAAAAATCACTGACAAGACATATGCTCAACGCTGCTAAATCCCTCATCCCAATACATTGGAATACAAAAGTGGCCCCCACAACAAAAGATTGGCTAGCCAGAATTGGCTACATATATGAGATGGAGGAGACTCTGGCTATAAAACTGGAGAGAAACGATATCTTTCAAAAAATGTGGTCCCCCTGGAAAACATTCACGGTCTCATCAGAGTACAAAGACCTTATGGCAGCTCAATAAGACTCAAATAGGTCATTCACTCTAATACAGGCACACTGACAACTTTTACCCCACCCCTACCCCCCACCCCTTTACTTCCCTACCCCGTCCCACTCTTCTATTATCTCTACTTCTCACTCCTTTATATTCTTCATCTCTCATTTTTCTTTCTCTTCCTTTTTTTTCTGTTTTTCTTCATTATACGGATGAGCCACTTCATGTGACTCGTCTGTTGGACAATATCAGTAACTGATTTAAACTCCTCTTTATGGACTATATGCTTATAAAATTTATACGTTTGGAAATCTATATGCAGGTTTATTTTCATTTATGCATCTCACACCTTCTCTTTGAGACTGGATTGTGGATCCTTATATGAATGTTCCTCAGCCTTATTTGAATGTTACTGATCAAAATGTCTAAATTTGATATTAGCACTTTACCATTGTAATGCATACTATTCCTTGTTTGTTCATTTTCACGAATAAAAGTTTTATATTGAGAAAAAAAAAAAAAAAAAACAATACCTAGGAGCGCAGGTACACCTTTCTATCTTCTATCTGTAAAAAATAGCACAAGCGTAGTGTGATAAAAGGTTGTGCTGTATATTTTGTAAATTTCCTCAACAGTATTTAAAAAAAAAATTAAAATTACTTTAAAAAAAGTCAGAGCATTGACATCCCAATTATTTTGCTGTGTATAGATGACTCAAAATGAAAGAAGAAGAAAAATTGTTTTTGCTTTTCTCTTTCTCGCTTTCATAAAACAAAAGTGTCCTTGGACTCGTTTGTCAAGGGTGTACCCTTTAACCACTTGCCTATTGGACACTTTTACCCCCTTCTTACCCAGGCCAGTTCTCAGATTTCAGCGCAATCCCACTTTCAATGACAATTGCGTGGTCATGTAACACTGTACCCAAATTACAGTTTTATCATTTTCTTTTACACAAATAGAGCTTTCTTTCGGTGGTATTTAATCACCACTGGTTAAACAAACAAAAAAAGACCAAACATTTTGAAAGAAAAACTGTCTTAGTTTCTGTTATAAAATTTTTCAAAAAAGTAATTTTTCTCCTTCATTGATATGTGCGCTGATGATGCTTCACTGATGGGCACTGGTAGGCTGCACTGATGGGCACTGATGAGGCAGCACTGATGAGGAGGCACTGAAAAGTGGCCCTGATGGGCACTAATAGGTGGTACTGAAGGACACTGCTAGGCGGCACTGATGGGCACTGATGAGGCAGCACTGATGAGGAGGCACTGAAAAGTGGCCCTGATGGGCACTAATAGGTGGTACTGAAGGACACTGCTAGGCGGCACTGATGACGAGACACTGATAGGCCACACTGAAGAGCACTGACAGGCAGCACTGATGGGCACTGATTGGCAGCACTGATGGACACTGATTGGCACTGTTGGGGCTGAACTGATAATCAGGACACTGATGATTAGTGTCCTGATTATCAGTGTAGCTATCCCCTGTCATGATAGCCGGTTACCGGCTCTCATCTCCTCACACTGTGACAGCTCGTGAGGAAAGAAATGCTGATAACCGTCAAGTTTATGTACATTGTGATCAGCTGTGTTTAGACACAGCTGATCACATGGTAAAGGGGTGCTGTGATTGGCCCTTTACCCTGATCTGTGATCAGCTGTGTCTGAAGGACACAGTGATCACAGAGCGTGCTGGATTGGCACCGCAGCGGGCTCACGATTCTGGGAGGATGCTAATAGAAGCCCTCCCAGAACTGGGTGACTGCAATGTAGCCATCATTAAAAAAAAAAAAAAAACAGTAAATTCTGGTGTAAAACAATGTAATCGTGGGAGACAAATCCTTTGGGGGAGCACATAAACAACCAGAGATAGCTTAGTCCAGCTATAAAGAACTCAATAAGTCCATAATATAAGTAAAAATGCAGCAGCTAGCCTCAGCGTAAAGCCAGCTCTGTGGAATAAACACTTCTCCACCTCCAGCAGCTCTCGTCACAATTCGGGAACAGAAGGAGGGATCAGATCGGCTTCTTTACTATAAGATGAGCACATTTTAATTTGTTATCCTGTGAGTGTTTTACGTTTGCTATTAAACTGTCTTGTTAAATACTACACTTAGGTGTTGCTTCCTGCTTTTCCCTTCCTTTCTGTAGCCGTCATTTAGCTATAGCGCGGCCGGCAAGTAGTTAATGAAAGGTTATTACAAAACAAAGAATAGAAAACCAAACATACACAGCACTTTTAGGATGTCCTCACATTTATAAGAAATGTACATCAAAATTAGACTTTAATAAACGTAATACTTCTAAAACATTAAAGTGGTTGTTACCCTAACCAAAAAAAAATAGAGATCCAGTTAATCTTATAGCAGGTTAAACAGTGCTTGGGCTGTCTAACCTGACCCTCTGGAAACTGTAAAAAGCTGGCTGATCCTGCCAGTTTCTTCCCTCCCCTCTGTAAACTGACCACAGTTTGTGATGGCTGCTGTGCCCTGAAACCCGGTCAGTTTACATGCCTCCTTCATCCACAGCTCTACTCTCCCCCGTCCTTTTAACCCCTACCTGCCTGTCAGCTTGGAAGTCTATGTCTCTGCCTCAGCCCCCCTGCTGGTATTAGTAAAAAACTAAAATCTCACTGCCAGCTCCTCTCTTTTAAGCTGCTATCCTGCACTGTATAAGCGTTTGTAAGAAACAAAGCCTCTAAATACCTTTTGTGCTGTATCTTCAGGCCGGTCACATGACTCCCAGCTGCTCTGCTACTATGATCCAGGACTACAGCGGGAGGGGCAGAGCAGCGAGCTCGGCGATCATGTGACTCCTGGCTGGCGTCAGAGAGAGAGCTCAGCTCCTCCTGCTGTAGCTCTGAATCGTAGTAGCAAAGCGGCTGGGAGTCACGTGACCAGCCTGAAGATACTTCACAAAAAGGTATTTAGAGGCATCAATTCTAACAAACACTTATACAGTGCAGGATGGCAGCTTAAAATAGGGGGGCTGGCAGCAAAGCATAATTTAGGGTTACAAACCCTTTACTCTATAGATCTTTAACCACTAGCAGACAGTACAAGGTGGCCAGAGGGTCCCAGTCAAAGATGTATGGCTCGGACTTGCTGGCTTAGCGAACTACAGTAGAGAGCCCTGTGCCCTAATAATAACACAGGGCTCTGTACATGGAATAGAGATGTGGCTGTTTTTTTTTGCAGGGAGAAAAATCTGCCACATTGATTTGTAAAAGCAGCATATTGTTGGGCACACAGTTACCCCTTGATTGCACCTAGATTTAACACCTTCCCAGCCATTATTAGCACTGATCACTGTATTACTGTCACTGATGATGTCAGTCAGTTCCCATCCAGTGTCAGTTAGTGTTACACTATCAAAGTCGCTGATCACTGCCATTTCTAGTATTAAACAAATCTTCAGTATATATACCATCATTTGTAGATGCTATACCTTTCACATAAACCAATCAATATGGACTTATTGGGATTTGTTTTACCAATGTAGCAGAATACATTTAGGCCTAAATTTATAAAGAAATTAGATTTTTTTTGGCTATGTTTATAGCAGAAAATAAAAAATATTGGATTTTTATGTCAACATTTTCAGTCTTTTTTCTTTTATGTAATAGAAAATAAAATAACCCAGTGATTGGGGTCATGGCCTGTCCCCTGATAAAGATGGCAACTTGAATCTGCTGCTCCACTCCTCCTTAGCACAAACGAGCATCCCCAGTCTCAGTGTAAGCGGCATATACCCTCCCGAGAAGAGAAGATTACTCTCAGGGTGCCCCCCAGATTATGTCCTGGAAAAAATCACAGTACAAGGGACCCTGCACTCTCCTGAATTACTACATGCAGCCAGCACAGCAGAGACACCAAAATATCATCAGCCGGGAATGTGGAGACCTGGAGCGGCCGCAGGAACAACATGCTGCAGCTCACTCTGCATCCCCTGACATAGAGGTCACTATGGATCACCTTCCAAAGCAGATCAACTCCCCGGGGGACAGAGGTATAACACTTGATGACTCACCTACACAATCCCCTGACAAGCAGCCTCCCATAAAGAAACAACATGGCGCTGGGACCTGTGGTCTCACAGCAGACCTTCCAGTTTCACAATACCTTGCAGCATATGCTACTACTGACAACCCAGCCTCTGAGCACTCCCTTAAGGCCATGCTACTGTCCTTGCAAGCTGATCTCTATAGGGATTTTAAAATCTCTATAATTCAGATGCAAGACAAAGTTAACTTCTTAGAAGAGTTCATTGACCATCCTCTCTGAAGCCACTAAAGCTCACAATGCCATTGTGGACATACAAGATGACCAAGCCAACGCTATTCATATGACCTGCTTAAAAGTCGCTTATCTTGTAGATAGGCTGCGGCGGAATAATATCAAGATTAGAGGAGTCTCTGAATCCCTTGCCAGCCCTGAAATAGTGCCTTACCTACATCAGATTTTCCGCAAGCTTGTCCCTACATTAACCACTTGCCTACTGGGCACTCAAACCCCCTTCCTGCCCAGGCCAATTTTCAGCTTTTAGCGCTGTTGCACTTTGAATGACAATTGCGCGGTCATGCAACGCTGTACTCAAATTAAATTTATATCATTTTTTTCAAACAAATAGAGATTTCTTTTGGTTGTATTTAATCACTACTGGGGTTTTTATTTTTTGCTTAACAAACAAAAAAATTTCAAAAATTTTGAAAAAGAAAACTGTTTTTATAGTTTGTTATAAAATTTTGCAAACAGATAATTTTTCTCCTTCATTGATGTGCACTTATGAGGCGGCACTGATGGGCCCTGATAGGCACTGATAGGCTGCACTGTTGGGCACTGATAGGTGACACTGATGGACACTGATAAGGCGGCATTTGATTATATGCAATTCATTTATAATCTCACATAATGGTCCAATCTAGACATGTGTGTTTTGTTTTGTTTTATTTTTCAGAAGAAAACTACATTTTTGGAGATTCAGATGTATACGAATCTCCAAATGGACATAGTAATGAATGTCAACATAACTTAAAAAATGTATATCGAAATTAACAAATTAATTATTTTTCATTTGGATGATGTAACATTATGTGATAGTAGTTCAGGCCTAAGGGGAAATTAATTAAACTCTCGAATTTGTTAGATAATTCAGATTCGGGCGGCAGATGAATCAGAATTTTGGTCTATTTTTTAATTCAGATGCACATGACGCCAATCGATATTGTCCAATCAGCTCATGCCATTTCCCTTGGTGGGTTAGACTAGCGCTCAAAAATATTGAATCCTTCTGATTCAAATCCATCTGCTTCAATAATATATGGAATATATAGCAATCTTCAGGAAACACTGCAAAATGTTTTGAATCCACCTTGACCAACAAATATATGAAACGAATGCCAAAGATATTAAGCGAATTCCGAAAACAACTTGAATCAATATAACAAATATGACAAAACAAAATGGTTGCATTCAAAATAAAATAAATGACAATTTTTGGCATGCACATGTCTACTCCATTCATATGTGGAGAGTTGTACACTACTTATCTTTTATAACACGTATACAGTATACTTTTTGAAGTACCTTTCTAGGTTTTAATATGATGGCATAACAAAACAAAAGGTAAAGGAATATACAGTATCTCACAAAGGTGAGTACGCCCCTCACATTTTTGTAAATATTTTAATATATCTTTTCATGTGACAACACTGAAGAAATTACACTTTGCTACAATGTAAAGTAGTGAGTGTGCATCTTGTATAACAGTGTAAATTTGCTGTCCCCTCAAAATAACTCAATACACAGCCATTAACCACTTTACCACCGGAGGATTTTGCTGTCTTACGTCTGGGCCACTTTTTGCGATTTGGCACTGTGCAAATTTAACTGACAATTGCGCGGTCATGCAACGCCGTACCCAAACACAATTTATGTCCTTTTTTCCCACAAACAGAGCTTTCTTTTGGTGGTATTTGATCACCTGTGCGATTTTTACTTTTTGCGCTATAAACAAAAAAAGAGCAACAATTCTGAAAAAATAACAATATTTTTCAAATTTTTTTATATGAAATCCCCCCCCCCCCCCCCACAAAAAAATGTAAAAATCTAATTTTTTCATCATTTTAGGCCAATTTGTTTTCTGTTTCATACTTTTGGTAAAAAAAATCGCAATAAGCGTATTTTGATTGGTTTGCGCAAAAGTTATTGCATTTACTAACTAAGGGAAAGATTTCTGTAGTTTTTGGTGTTTTTTTTTTAACGAGTAATGGCGGCGATCTGCGATTTTTGCATTTTACATTGCGGCGGACAGATCGGACCCTTGACTGACATTTTTGACACTTTTGGGGTTACCAGTGACATTACTACAGTAATCAGTGCTATAAATATGCACTGTTACTGTAAAAATGACACTGGCAGGGAAGGGGTTAATTTTATTGGAGAGGGAGGGGTTAATGTATGCCTGGTGCTTACTGACATGTGTGGGGGGAGGTGACTATGTGACACAGGAACAGATCGCAGGTTCAGCTATGCTGAACCCTGCAATCTGACCCTGCCTGTCACTTAGGAGATCCGCCCGCTTTGTTTACACAAGCGGGCGGATCTCCAGACTCGATTCCCCGACGATCGGGGAAGAGCAGGGGACATCCCTTGCAACAAAAATGTAATTTTTGGTGAGATACTTCCAATAGGAAATACCATCTAAAGGGATGCAGGCCCAGCAGCTTTCCTCATTATTGACCTGCAGGTTGACAACTCCTCCCAATATACTCACTTTCCCATATGGATACAGACGAACACACAGGGATTTCTTCAGAATAACAAAAGGTAGGACTCTCCAACAGTGTTTGTTAAAATCCTTGTAATGTACATAGATCACCCAGAGGGGAATGTTTTTTTCTCAACAAAAATGGTCAGAATTGAATTTAATTATTTTACTCACTTTTACCTTAATAATGTTCAAATTAACATTTAAACTTTTAAACATTTAAACATTTAAATGAAGAAGTTTGGTAAACATCCCGCTGACCAAACCCTGATATATATACAGTATCTCACAAAAGTTAGTATGCCCCCCAATTTTTGTAAATATTTAACTTTTTCATATTTTCATGTAACAACGCTGAAGAAATGACACTTTGCTACAATGTAAAGTAGTGAGTGTACAGCTTGTATAACAGTGTAAATTTGCTGTCACCTCAAAATAACTTAACACACAGCCATTGATGTCTAAACTGCTGGCAACAAAAGTGAGTACACCTCTAAGTCAAAATGTCCAAATTGGGCCCAATTTCCCTCCCCAATGTCATTTGACTCGTTTGTATTACAAGGTCTCAGGTGTGAATGGGGAGCAGGTGTGTTGAATTTGGTGTTATTGCTCTCACTTTCTCATACTGGTCACTGAAAGTTCACCATGGTATCTCATGGCAAAGAACTCTCTGAGGATCTGAAAAAAAAAAAAGAAATGTTGTTCTACATAAAAATGGCCTAGACTTTAAGAAGATTGCCAAGACCCTAAAACTGAGATGCAGCATGATGGTCAAGACCATACAGCGGTTTAACAGGACAGGTTTCACTCAGAACAGGCCTCGCCATGGTTGACCAAAGAAGCTGAATGCACCTGCTCAGCATCATATCCAGGGGTTGTCTTTGGGAAATTGATGTATCAGTGCTGTCAGCATTGCTGCAGAGGTTGATGGAGTGGGGGGTCAGCCTGTCAGCGCTCAGACCTTACACCGAACACTACATAAAATTGGTCTGCATGGCTGTCGTTCCAGAAGGAAGCTTCTTCTAAAGATGATGCACAAGAAATCCTGCAAACAGTTTTCTGAAGGCAAGCAGACTAAGGACATAGATTACTGGAACCATGTCCTGTGGTCTGATGAGACCAAGATAAACGTATTTGGTTCAGATGGTGTCAAGCGTGTGTAGTGACAACCAGGTGAGGAATACAAAGACAAGTGTGTCTTGCCTACAGCCAAGCATGGTGGTGGGAGTGTCATTGTCATGAGCTGCATGTGTGCTACCGGCATTGGGGAGCTACAGTTCATTGGGGGAACCATAAATGCCAACATGTACTGTGACATACTGAAGCAGAGCATGATCCCCTCCCTTCGGAGACTGGGCCACAGGGCAATATTCCAACATGATAACGACCCCAAACACACCTCCAAAACGACCACTGCCTTGCTAAAGAAGCTGAGGGTAAAGGTGATGGACTGGCTAAGCATGTCTCTAGACCTAAACCCTATTGAGCATCTGTGGGGCATCCTCAAATGGAAGTTGGAGGAGCGCAAGGTCTCTAACATCCACCATCTCCATGATATTGTCATGGAGAAGTGGAAGAGGACTCCAGTGGCAACCTGTGAAGCTCTGGTGAACTCCATGCCCAAGAAGGTTAAGGCAGTGCTAGAAAACAATTTTGGCCTCACAAAATATTGACACTTTGGGCCCAATTTGGACATTTTAACTTAGGGGTGTACTCACTTTTTTGCCAGTGGTTTAGACTGTGTGTTGAGCTGTTTTGAGGGGACAGCAAATTTACACTGTTATACAAGCTGAACACTCACTACTTTACATTGTAGCAAAGTGTCATTTCTTCAGTGTTGATCTAAATAATTAAAACCAACGCTAAGTGCAAAAATATCTATATAAAACAATATTTTATATAAAAAAATATATAATAAAATATGTTTGTGCTGCAGCTGCTGTTTACCAGATGAAAAACCTCAGATAAATTAAGTTTACAAGAAAAGACAATAAAGGACTTCTAAAAGATGAGGTTTTAAAAACAATCCTACCTTTCAAACCCAGCTTCATTTACACTGAACCCAAAACTTTAAGATTGGGTTGGCACATAACGTCATAAATCCACCAGTTAAGACATGCACTTTTCTAGACTAAGTGGGTTTTTTCAGCTGTGGGAAGTGTATGATCTGTAGAACCTCTAAACATTGTGTAAGGAAAACTACAGAATTTAGATCACATTCCCGGACTGAAAAATATACCATCAATAATTTTATCACATGTGGGTCCACACATGTCACCTATCTGCTTTCTTGCCTTGTGGGCTTCAATATGTTGGGAGGACCACAAGGGAACTGAGAGTTAGATTAAGGGAGCATGTGAACAATATTAAAAAAGGCTTCAGAAACCACAGACTGTCAAAAAAACTTTAGGTTGGTACACAATTGGGACCCAAGTGGTTTGACATTCTGCGGCATTGACAGAGTGGAAGCCCATTGGAGAGGTGGAAACCTCAAGCAATCCATTTCCGAAAATGAAACCCAGTGGATCCATCGTCTGGTTACTCTCCACCCTTTGGGGCTTAATATAGACTTAGATCTAAATTGCTTCCTCTCTAATTGGTGGTTTTAAGTAATTTTAAGTGGATATTGATGTTTTATTGCCCATATATATACTTTTTTGTGAGATTTGTTCACCAATTTATTTCTGCATTTTTCCAGCATTATACAGATTTCATATTTTCTTATTCTATTTATTTTCAATTTATGTATTATTATTATTTATACTTTATTTTCATTTTTTATAATTTATTTATTTTTTCATTCATATTTATTTATATTTATTTTTATATATTTCATTATTTCTTAATTTCTTTTCAATTTATATTTTATCTAGGATAGATTTACTACATATTAAATATTTTTTAGGTTCACTTATTATTTATTTCATTTTATTTTTCAATGTATAATACTTTTCTATTTGATATCAGTATTTTGGTTTGTAATCATCTAAGATTCTTTAATATTTTTTATAATAAAATAGGAAATGATTTTTTGATAACATGTTTTAACAGTAGTTTTTTAGGATGTATGCGGTTAAAAAATATCTCATTGGTGCTCGGCAATTAAGGGGTGGACACTTCGAATAGTATATAAACATTATACAAAATTATGTCTTTGATAATGCCCAAGTGGGATGGTGAAACGCGTGGACATATTTCCGGTGCGAGAGCCATTGACGTCCCTTCCTGGAGGCCGTGGAATGCAGTGCGCAGCGTTCGCAAAACCTACCATTGTCAGACGGCGATATCTCGTAAATGCAGCACTTTGTTTTAACCTTGTGAGTGGATTTCTTATTCTTGGTAAATAAATGTTTAACCTTACTGGCTTCACCATGCAAGTTATTTATTCCCTTTGAGCAACAACTACTGTAAGGGGTACAGCCATATACTAGCAGCCTGGAGGAATTTGATTCAAAGTGAAGGGTTCACCGGTCCTGTAGTCCCAAGGCAAATTTACATCAGTTTCAAGCCTATTTTGACCCTGGTTGGAGGGTCCATCATTTCTGGTGAGTAAAGTTCTTGAAGGGGTCAGAGACACTTTGCACTGGATATTGGAATACCTCAGCACTTCAGCACCTTTGTTTGCAGCATCACCAGCACTTTTCTGCACTTAAATGGGACTGGTTTTTGCACATTATATTGGATTTTTATATCAGTAATATTTGTGAATATCACATTTACTAGCACCTGGGCACTTTATTTATGGATTAATTATTGTATCACATTTAATAGTTGTATATAAGAGAGTTATTATTTTTTGCAAGCACTGTTTTTTCTTGTACACTTAATTTATTCAGTGTTGTCACATGAAAAGATATAATAAAATATTTACAAAAATGTGAGGGGTGTACTCACTTTTGTGAGATACTATAGATCATCACTATTCCCTAAAAGGCAGTCGTGTAAATGGTTCTGCTTTCTCTGTGAAATGCTTAATCACGTCTCTAATTTTTAATTTTCTTTTGTACAAATGCTGTTTTCACTGGTCATGTGCATCCCAGATTGCTTAGAGGTTTCTGCATTTGTTTCCAAAGCTGTTTTTTCACAAAAGAATATGTATTTTCATTCATGCGTTATGACTTCTTTTAATAGTCAATTTCCTACATGTATTTACTATTAAATGACTGAATATCTTCACAGCATTTATAGTCTCCAGTTGCCAGCTTATCTTTAAACATGCAGTTGTGGTGATGCCTAATGTAGCATGTCATATTTACCAGGTTTCAATAACTCAGAAAGTACGAGTTATTGTTTGTACTACAAATTACTAGTGCTTATAATGCTAATCTGAAAAGCTGTATGTTTTATACTCGATGATAATTATAGGATATTCAAATTCACGTATTGCTATAAAATGTCAACAAAAATGAAAAATAAATACATTAACCGCCCTTTCCATTTTTTGCCACATGCAAGTAATCTGTGGTAGTATATGTCTATTAATTTGCAAATAAATGGTTTTATAAGCTATCATTAGCCAGTCTTTTATCGGTCGTACTAGAAATACTGACATGTTTTGCATGAAGGTATTTAAGAAGAGTAAAAAAAAGTGTACATTTGTTTAAAAACACCTAAGTGTTGATTTACTAAAGGCAAATAGACTGTGCAATTTGCAAACGCAGTTACACTCATTTTCCCTAGAGCTTGGTAAATGTGGTCAATCTCTGCTGATTTCCATCATCTAATCATGTGCAAGCAAAATGTTTTTTCTTTTACTTTTCCTTTTCACCTGACTGGGTATTCTTTATAAAAAAACATTTACAACATTTTCATTTACTAAGGAAAATGAGTGCAACTTAACTTTACTTTAGCAAATTCTCCATAGGGGTTGATTTACTAAAGGCAAGTAGACTGCACTTTGGAAGTGCAGTTGCAGGTATTTTCCCAACAGCTTAGTGAATGTGGTGAAGCTTCACTTTGTAAAGAACACCCAATTAGGAGCAAGGGAAAAAAAAATGTTAGCTTACACATGATTGGATGATGGAACTCTGCAGAGATTTAACACATTTACTAAGCTCTGGGGAAATAAAGCAAATAGACTGTGAACTTTGCAAGTGCAGTTGCATTTATTTTTCCAGAGCTTAGGGAATGTGGTAAAACTCTGCTGATTTCCAGCGTCCAATCATGTGCAAGCAATAATAATTATAATTTTTTTTATTTTCCTTGCACCTGAATGGGTATTCTTTACAAAGTGAAGTTTCACCACGTTCACTAAGCTCTGGGAAAATGAGTGCAACTGCACTTGCAAAGTACACAGTCCATTTGCCTTTAGTAAATCCACCCTTTTTGTATTTCTGCAATTTGCACCTAAGTATTTTTCATATTTTGTTACAAAGTGTATTAATTAGCTTATTGATTTAGGTTTTTATTTGTGTACTGTATTTCTTAATTGGAGTGCAACACTTTATTGCTTTTTAGAGCATATGTAGTGCTGCCAAGTTTTAATGTTTATTTGATCAGTGTACTTTTGTACAAATTTGTGGTAGCTGTTTTTTTTTTGTTTTGTTTTTTTCTGTGGAGTGCTAGCTGTGGCACAGGTGTCATTTGATTTAACACATCTACCTTTCCTACCTCAATCTCAAATGCAAATCACTTCTTGGCCACCTAACCCTTGCAATAGACATTTATTTTTCTATAAGCCCTCATTCACATCGGTGCGATCAACCAATCAAATCGCATTTCGAAGCGCAGCCTATTGCCGGCAACGGGAGAGTCCCAATCGGTGGGACCCCAACTTTGCAGAGCTACACCAATTTCCAAAATTAGTTCCTGCTCTACTTTGGCGACATCAGGGGCAACTTCAATAGACAACTGTGAGAGAGACACAGAGCAAAAGTCATGCCTCTCCTCCACAGCAATGACTTACAGCGGCCCTGTGTCCCTCTTGCACTGACTGTGTATGTAAAGCTCAAAACAGCTGCATGTAGAGATGTAGTACAGAGTGGTAATGTGCACGATGCAGAGACTTACACAAAACTCTATAGGTCTCAGCAGCACAGAGATCAAGGAACAGCTGAAAAAGAAATCTCCAAGGAGGAAATTTAAAAAAGGTCAGAGGCATGTGAGTTATGCTATTTTAATTTGATTAGAAACAAAATGACATTATTATCCCTTTAATTACTACAATTTGTGTATTTTATACTTGCCTGGAGGTCAGCTTTAATTTTGTATGAATTTGTCTGAACAAATGTAGGATAACTGCATGTCGTTTTCTTGGAGGTGGCTGTAACAACAGGAGAATATCCAAGTGGCCATCTCTCATGTATGAGATTCTGATTGTTCAAGGGGCTTTTCTGTCCAGTGTTTTCAGGTGTGGAAGGATGTAAGTCTTGGGGTGGGGGATGGTTTCAAACGTCATATTTGTTACCACTAGTGATGAGCTGGACAAAACTGGAATCAATTCTGGGCAGGTTTGGCGAACATTGATAACATTTGGGTGCCGGGTGTGAACCCCATTGAAGTCAACTGGGGCTAAAAACAGTTCTGGATATTTTATAGGCTTATAAACAATGGATTGCCAAACAAATGGCATGGAATGGAGTATGGAATGTGTGCTACATATAATGGGTACCTATGTCCTATAATATCGAAGACAGAACATTGGGTTGTGGCACTTAGGACTTTCATGGTACAGTATGAACTACACAATACTTATGTTTAAAAAATACAGATGTTTATTATAAAAATGTCAGATTAAAATTCACTCATAAAGATGGGAGACACAGATTAAAAGAATAGATCAAACACATAGATAAGCCCACAGGGGCACAACACAATTCTAGCAGAACCTCACTTCCTCTAATATAGATTGGGCAATGAATGAGGTATCCTCTAAAACATGGGGGCCTCAATCAATAAAATTCCAATCTCACACTGTACATGTTTTGCGGGGTGCCCCGCTTCTTCAGGAATAGTATTCATGAGGGATGTGATCTATGGAAAATTATGAAACACAACAATAATATACAGAAGGCAACAGAAAACATATTAGGGTCATACATAAGTGCAAAGAACGCATACATATAAACTACTGGTGCATCGTTGAAAAGAAGCCAAAAATACAAAGATAAACCCCAGGGAATTCCCAAGCTGTGTCAAGCCACCATATGGACATGGCAAAACCATACTCACCAAAGGGCCCACATCAACAACAAATGGAACTGTAACGCTGAATGAGAGTCTCCCGGGCAAGTGCGGGAACCAGTTGAAACAGTAGACAATGGTAAGTACTGGTAAGGATAGGAGGTACATAATGTTATATTATAAGGAGACCTCTTGAATTACTAGCAAAGAAACAGTGATGAAGCATATATATGGCCTGTGTTGTTCAACGAAGTACCTAATCCATGGTTTTATAAAGATAAGTTATTTTTGACTTTTTTAATTTGTTTGTAATTTTTATAAAATTCAGTTTCTCTGTCCTTCTCTGGTACCAGTAAAGTCTGCAAGGTTTCAATATCTAGTTTTTAAGCATCAATTATGGATGAGGTACCGACCTATAGCCTATATTTAAGTTTATATTTGTATTATAAGGAGACTCAGAAAGAGTCTACAAAATTTGGGGGTGTAATAAACATACCACTCCCTCACATATTTATACTATTATATTACCAAATTATATGCACCTTACAAACTTTGACCAATAAATTAGCAAGGGTACGGTCATAAATTAGTGGGAAATAAACAAGGAAAACAGAGGGCAGGTTCTCATGAATGATATATGTGAACCATGAACCTAAAGAATTTAGATACAGTTAGTCAGAAAACCTGAAGCTTTAAATCATTATGCATATTGATGAACGGATTCATGGGTAAAACAGAAAAAGGGGGGCCTCCCCTCCTAGTTCACTGTGACTCAAAAAAATGGTAGGGGACTATTGGTCCAAACAATACATATATAAAGTAGCAAATCAGATAACCACATTTAGGAAGTCAGGTCTATAAAAGGGAAAAGACAAACACCCAACATTAACCTAACAATATATACAAAAATGATTCTCCAGTGTCAGTCAATCCTTAGAGGGATGGTAATATTTCACCTTCAACTTGCTAAGTAACCGAACAGCCATTGGAAATGATGCAGACACCCACATCAGTTAGGGCAGACAACAAGGTTGAAATAATGCTGTTCAAACATCCAAGAGGGATATTTATCCAGTAGGAAAGCAAGAGCAACAAGATTCAAGAAACCCCTAAAAGAAACAGGGCATAAGAAATCAACAGGTCAATAATGAGCACTCACCCATACACTGTCTCTATCAAATAAATATAAAATGCCACTGCTGGCCATCCATGCAAGACAGGAGGTAGTAACCTCCCATTATATAGCCACCTGGGTCCTGTCCGATTGATCAGTCCTCAGACGCAGACGCAGCCAACGGATAATAGCATAACAGCGGCGCATGCGCAGTACTGCCAAATGGCATCCATATAATACAAATATTCAAACATAAACCATATATATAAATATAGACAGCACTTAACAAAATAATCAAGAAATGTTCTAAAGGCCAGTTAATAAAATAAAACTTACAAAAATAAATTTGTAAGTTAAATTACATGTGTATAAAAAAATAACCACGCTAAGCACAAAGTTAGAAATTAATTAATTAAATGTGAATTGATAGTGAAAAATCAAGCAAAAAAGTGAAATATATATATATATATATATATATATATATATATGTAAAAGCTGCAGCTGTAGTGGGAATACACCAATTAGTAAATGCAAAGAGAACGCTGCGCTAAATTGACACAAAAGTAATGAAACCATAAACCATTAAATCATAACATAATGTCCATATGAATAAACCGTGACAGAAATCAGTTGAATCAAATCATAGCATAATGTCCATATAAATAAACCATATAAGGTGTAGATAAGAAAAGTAAAAAGAGTCCAAATATATGTGCCAGGTGCAAGAAAGGAATCCTCCACCACGATAATGTGACTTCTTCCACACTCAGTGCTGCATGCTAAGGTCACGCTATGCGCTTACCAGAGGGGAGAAGAAGATAGCCATTGTAATCACAGAAGAACTCCAATGGGATCCAATAGCTGGTCTAATGCCTAAGCCAGACAGGTCCGGCAGGGAGCCGCAATCTTAACCAGCCACCGCGATGCAGACAATCCGAGCCAGAACTCCCAAGTATGAACATAAAAGAAGGGGGCCACAGATAGTGAAGTACGTAGGCACACACTTTATTAGAACAAGGTAAAAAACTCACATGTGATTAAGGAATAAAGTGCTAAAATGTCAGCAGACTCCAACCAGATCACAGCCGCCCGACTTCCGGGTATCACGTGGTGACGTCAGCACACCTTCCCGATGCGTTTCGTCATAGATAGTGTCCCCAGGAAGACGTCATCTATGACGAAACGCATCGGGAATGTGTGCTGACATCACCACGTGATACCCAGAAGGTAGCAGAATATATCCTGGGCTAAATTTATGAAGACATATTGTTTTTTTGCAACATTTTATAACAGACACTAAGAAAAGTGTTTTTTTTTCTTTTTTCTTTTTTAAGCTGCAGTTAGAAGCTGAATGGCTACCATGCACAGCTGCACCAGATTCTGAGTGCTCCAGTTTTAGTACATATTTTCCTGTGTTTGTCTATTGCTGTGACTTAGATGAAGATCAGATCATATTTTATTTTATTTGATTCCAAGGAGTTTACATACTTTTTCTTGCCACTGCCAATGACATTTTAAAATTAATATTTTTTTAGTCCTGAACATAATGCACAAAAATATGTACAAAACCACTGTGCACTCTCTTTAAAAATAATACATTTATATCATTTTTGTTGTGGTATTAGGTAATATAATCTCTGCTGGCTTACTATCAGTTAAGTCTAAAAAGGTGCATGCCATCTTATGGATTTTATAAACCAAACACTGGTAAAGCGTTACCTATTATTCAAGTGCATAAATCAAAAATCTTCAAATATATTAAAACTAGTGCATATAATAATAATAATAACAACCCACATTTATCACTAAATATGAAAACATAACCTCAGTGTATCAATTTGTGCAGATTTACAAATATGTACACAAATAATATGCGTAACAAAGCAAATAAATATTTTAAAAATGATAAATAATCAATCAGTTTAGTGCCAGATAAATACTGTATATTAGTGCTGAGCCGAACACCCCCAGTTCGGTTTGCACCAGAACACCCCGAACAGGGGAAAAAATTGTTAGAACATGCAAACTCCATTGAAGTCTATGGGACTTGAACATAAAAAATCAAAAGTCCTAATTTTAAAGGCCTAAATGCAAGTTATTGCCCAAAAAATGTGTATGGGGGTCTGGATACTGCCCTGGGGGACATGTTCCAATGCAAATGTTTTTTAAACGATGCTTAAAGTGAAACAATAACAAATGAAAAATTTATTTAAACATCGTGTCTGGGGGGTCCCCTGTAAAGTGGCACATTTGTGCGATGTATTTAGCCTGCTGCAGCAATACTGACATTTCTAAAGGAAAACATTTAATTTAAACTTAATTATGGCTGTAATGAATTGTCGGCTCCCGGCAATACAGATAAAAAACATGAAAAAAAATGCATGGGGTCCCCCCCCCCCGTCCATACCAGACCCTTCAGGGCTTGTATGGATTTTAAGGGGAACCCCACGCCAAAATTGAAAAGAAAAAAAAAAACAGCGTGGGGTCCCCCCCACAAAATCCATACCAGACCCTTATCCGAGCAAGCAGCCTGGCTGGACAGGATAAGAGGGGGGGGGAGTGAGTGCCCTGAACCATACCAGGCCACTTTCCTTCAACATGGGAAGGGTGCTTTGGGGTGCCCCCCAAAGCACCTTGTCCCCATGTTGATGGGGACAAGGGCCTCTTCCCGACAACCCTGGACTGTGGTTGTGGGGGTCTGCAGGTGGGGGGCTTATCGGAATCTGGAAGCCCACTTTAACAAGGGGGCCCCCAGATCCCGCCCCCCCATGTGAATGGATATTGGGTACATCGGGTACATCGTAAATCAGGTGGCCCTCCACCGCACCTGAAAAATAGAAAAAAAAAAAAGACGCTCCTGCCTCTTCAGACGTCTCCCGCGTGATGTGCTGTTTGAGTTTGACAGCTCTTTTATAGGAATCTGATGTCACGAGTTCCGCATAATGCACTTCTCAGGTTACGTCAGAAGGGGAGGTGCCACCGGGTGGTCTTCCCACCCCTTTCCTATAAAAGAGCTGTCACAGCTCCAGCAGCTTACTACACCGGAGGCATCTGAAGAGGCAGGAGCGGTTTTTTTTCTATTTTTTTGGTGCGGCGGGCGATGTGATTGACGATGGATTTACATCGGGGGACACAATTTTTTGGGAAGAGGCCCTTGTCCCCATCAACATGGGAACAAGGTGCTTTGGGGGGCACCCAAAAGCACCCTCCTCATGTTGAGGGCAAGTGTCCTTGTATAGTTCAGGAGGGGGGGCTCTCCCTCATCTCCCCTCTTATCCTGACCAGCCAGGCTGCTTGCTCGGATAAGGTTCTGTATACATATACTACACTGCTTGATCTATTACTAGATAAAATGCACAATCTACTAACTACCTGCCTAATCTCACTCCTATCTCGCCTAACACACTATACATGGCTGGCGTATAAGCAGCAGCGTTATTTAGTGTGGGACGTGGACTTAACCACTGAACCATGATTGGCTAAAGGCACCCTGCCTTTGGCCAATCATGGACATTGTGCTGTGATTGGCCAAAGCATACAGGTCATGTGCATGCTTTGGCCAATTATCAGACAATTAGTAAGTTATTCACTGCACCAGCGCAGTGCATTATGGGGTGATCATTAGTGGGCCAACTTCCCGCCAAGAGCCCAATTTGTTTGTGTGTTCAGCGAGTACACAAACTCCCGATGCTCGAGTCAAACTTTTGCTCGACTCAAACTCGAAGCTCATGCCTACTGTATATATATAGAGTGCTATAAATAAAGTCTAATTCATGCAAAGAAAATATATTTATATATAAGGTGCGTTCATTTAAATTCCCAGTTAGTGCATCAGAAATGGTAGTTGTGCACATAATCCCAGACACCACACAGCCTCTTCATTAATCCACCTCAGTGCTCAACAATCCCCTTTTGGGTGGCCTCCACCAACAGGGAAGGTCATACAAGCATTTAGTGAGGATCAATGAGCACTCACCCAACAGGGAAGGTCATACAAGCATTTAGTGAGGATCAATGAGCACTCCACTTTTACTCCTGTAGTTCAAGTCTTCAACTCCTCAGCTTAGGGACACAGCATAGGAACACATATATGGGAGGCAAAAGGAAGACCCAATAGTGTAGATCGCTCAAGATATACATTTATTAAAGTAAAAACAGACTCACATTTCAGCAGTATCAAACACATTCGTCAGTATCTGATCGAGACACAGCATCCTCAGCTCCCAGGCTTTATCAAAATGTTATGGAGTTATCGCATTGATTTACAACTGACTTTTACTGAGCACCTGGAGTACAACTATCTCTATACTCCCAGTGCTCTGAGAGATGCTGCGCTCTCATACAGGTGCACCTCTGCTGCTCATTCGTAGCAGGCTCTGTTTTTTTTTTGTGAAAGGGCTTTTATAATACAAAATGCTCTGTGATTATACAGGGGGAGGGGGAAAGTGGGCAGAGTGGCTGCATAAGACCCTGCAGTTTCAGGAGCTGAGACCAGAAGGCCTAGTGTCAGACAACCAAAAGTATAGTGATAGCTGTACTCACGGGCACTTACTTAACATAAAAACTGTGAATTAAAGAAAGAAGTTCACAATTAGGGATGATCGGACTTTTCAAAAGTTTGGTTCGGCCAGAACATCCGAAACTTCCCGAAAGTTCGGCCTGGATTTCAGAACCCCATTGAAATCAATGGGACCCGAACTTCGGTAATCAAAAAACACCATTTTGAAGCCCTAAAACCCAATAAATGCCCCTAATAAGTGCCTAGGGTTCTGGGTCATGCCCCAGGGACTATTAATCACACAAAAAAAGTTCTTAAAAATTGTCATTTTTGATAGAGAGCCAATTATTGAAAAAAAAAAAAAAAAAAAAAGAGATTTTTGGATTTAGTGTCTGGGGGGGGGGGGGGGTCTAAAAAGTGTACCTGTGAATTTTCAGCTCTGTAGCATGTCCAGAACCATAAAAAAAAGATAGTTTGTATTATGTCACTTATAGAACAGGGATATGGCTCTGCTATTTTCACACCTTGCCGGTTTAGTATGAAGCGTTTTTGGGGGGATTTTTTGGGGGTTATCGGAGGCAGGCATATAACCCCCATATAACACACTTATATGTATTTTACACTTACACATATATATGTGTGATAGGAGCGGAGACCTATTGGTGTTAATTATTTCATTAGTGCAAGTATAGTGTTCTGCTACTTTCACACCTATATATGTGTATGGGTATATATACATATAAGTGTGTGTGTATATATACCCCTATACAGAAGTTCAGATGTTTTACCTGCCTCCAAAAAAATGCCCAAAAAAAAAACGCCTACGCAAAAAAAAAACGCCCAGGTGTGTTATTGCAGGGTTTTTTTTGGGCATTTTTTTGGGTTCTTTGGAGGCAGACATGACATCTGAACTTCTGTATAGGGGTATATATACACACCTACACATATATAGGTGTGAAAGTAGCAGAACACTATACTTGCGCTAATGAAATAATTAACACCAATATGGCTCCGCTCCTATCACACCTATATATGTGTAAGTGTAAAATACATATAAGTGTGTGTGTATATATACCCCTATACAGAAGTTCAGATGTTTTGCATGCCTCCAAAGACCCCAAAAAAATGCCCCAAAAAACCCCTGCAATAACACACCTGGGCAGTTTTTTTTTTGGCATGGGCGTTTTTTGGGGGTGTTTGGAGGCATGCAAAACATCTGAACTTCTGTATAGGGGTATATATACACACACACTTATATGTATTTTACACTTACACACATATAGGTGTGATAGGAGCGGAGCCATATTGGTGTTAATTATTTAATTAGCGCAAGTATAGTGTTCTGTTACTTTCACACCTATATATGTGTATGTGTATAAATACATATAAGTGTGTGTGTGTGTATATATACCCCTATACAGAAGTTCAGATGTCATGCCTGCCTCCAAAGAACCAAAAAAAATGCCCAAAAAAACCCTGCAATAACACACCTGGGTGTTTTTTTTTTGGTGCGGGCGTTTTTTTGGGCATTTTTTTGGAGGCAGGCAAAACATCTGAACTTCTGTATAGGGGTATATATACACACACACTTATATGTATATATACCCATACACATATATAGGTGTGAAAGTAGCAGAACACTATACTTGCGCTAATGAAATAATTAACACCAATATGGCTCCGCTCCTATCACACCTATATATGTGTAAGTGTAAAATACATATAAGTGTGTGTGTATATATATACCCCTATACAGAAGTTCAGAGGTTTTGCCTGCCTCCAAAGACCCCAAAAAATGCCCAAAAAATACCTGCTGCAAAAACACACCTGGGCATTTTTTTTGGCGCAGGCATTTTTTTGGGTTCTTTGGAGGCAGGCAAAACATCTGAACTTCTGTATAGGGGTATATATATATATATACACACACACACTTATATGTATTTTACACTTACACACATATAGGTGTGATAGGAGCGGAGCCATATTGGTGTTAATTATTTAATTAGCGCGAGTATAGTGCTCTGCTCCTTTCACACCTTTATATGTGCAGGTGTATATATAAAGACATGTGTGTGTATATATACATATATATACCCCTATACACATGTTCAGATGTCATGCCTGACTCCAAACATGTCCTCAAAAAATCCCTATGAATGCCTGCAGCCAAAAAGCAAGCTGACCGGTGAGAAGCCATATCAGTGCTCTGAAAGTGACATAAGAGAAACAATCTTTTCTATAGCGGTCACCCTGATATGGAAGGGTTTTGTCACCCTGCCATAGCAGTCAGAGTCAGTTAACCCTACACTACATTACGGTCCCCTTACACTTAACACTTTCCCTACAGAAACTGAATAGTTAAAGCTAACTAAAGTGGAAAATAGCACCCTAACTACACTAGATATCCCTTTCCTCACACTAAAAATTGCTAAATGACACTTTGAAGCAGAAGTAACAGAACTGCTTCCACTCTCTTCCATGTCCCTGTATAACAATGCTAGGAATTTGGCGGGGGCTATCTTATATACTGGGGGGCGTATTCACTAATGATTTGACTATGGACCCCCTAGTCACTCCAATCACATTCCTAGCATTCTCCTGCCCCCTCAAATGGCTTTTACTGATGGTTCTAGTCCAATCACGGGCTTTTAAAGCCCATTTCCTGTCCCATTGCATTTTGGTCGGTTCTGGTTGCCGAATTCCAAACTTTTTCAGCAAAAAAGTTCTAAATTCTAAGTTCTAAATTCGGCCGAACCTCGAACAGCCAATGTTCGGGTCGAACCGATGGTCGACCCGAACCGTTCGATCATCCCTATTCACAATGTGGCATACATATCATTAGATACAACCTGTAGTAATCCAGAACATTTTAGAAAGTGTCTGAATTCCTTGAGATCAACTTTAAAGTGCCCATTCAGTTTACATGGTGGCTAAATTAAATCTACCAAATACATTCTGGCTTTTCATATATCAATCTTGGTACATTTGGCCTAAGAATGATAATAATTATAACAGTTTATCTATATATATGAATAATGTATCTGGTATTCTGCTGGATTTAAAATCTGTAATTTCACATTCACATAATGTATCTTAAAAGGCTGCTTACAGTGAGCATATGAATGCTAAGCAATTCAAATAAATAGCATATTGGACTCATTTGAAAACCATGCTGCCTGTTGGGACAGTAATTTTGTATATATAGCAAACAGCCGTCCAATCCATTATTTTTAGTAAGCATTCCATATAATTTTAACTGACATGTTAAGTCGACTTGTCAGTTCAAGCTGAGTATGTCTCTTGAAGGTATGGTTACTTGACATTTGCCAAACACCTGCAGTGCTTTATTATTAGCGTAGTCATAAGTGTTGCTTTAAAAGCTAATACTAAGCCAATTTATTATCACGTCATGTAAGACAAAATTGAAGTAATTCACAATAATTGGTTTCCCAAACCATACTGCCATAAAATACAATTTTCTTAATAGCTTATGTCACTTAACTTTATATAAAGTGTAGTTTTTTTTTTTTTTTGTTCTTAATAAAGCTTATGGACTAGCCTTTAATTCTGGATTTGTTTGCTCTTATCCTTACACCTTTGTTAGTCCACTGCAGAATTAGTCAAGTTCTACTGTATGGTCAGTTAAATTTACAACAGTGTTTATTGATTTAATTTCTTTATTGTTTAAAGTCTACCTTTAATATGTTATTTTAAAGTGTATGTATAGCAATTTTTAACACTTTGGATGGAGTAGGAAAGTGCTAAAACTTTTTTATTTTTATTTAGAGGTCAGTATTCCATTGGGGAGACTTCCCTTTCCTTCCTGCCCTGGACACACAACCAAAAGTATGAGTCGATTTCAACAAAAAGAGGGGAATGTCCCACTGAATGACTGAATGAGGTGCCTCCATAGGAAGATTAACTCTTACCTCTTGTTCTGGTGAAACTGTAACATTTTATGCATTTTAGATTTTCCACTACTTTCTGTCTCAGGGACAAAAAAAATTGACAGAGGGTCTAACCCTTCTAACCTTAAAACAAATTTTATATACTGAATATATGCATTCATTTTATGACTGTGCAATGACATGTCATGGTGTTAAAAGGGTTTTGTATCACTCAGAATTCTCAACTAGGCAGGTTGAGGGGCTCCAGGGTGCTTGTTTCATTCAGAGGAAAGTGGTTTTTAATTTTCCTTAGTGAATGGTAAAACCTGGTTTGGGATCTGGAGCCTGGAGAAAATCTCCAAACCTGGGACCAGGTTTTGCAGGCAACCGACACACTGATTGTGCATGTGTTTACACCTGTTATAGTCTGGGACCTGACAAAAGATTGAGGCTCCACAGTCCTGAGGAATCTATGTGGTTTCAAGGGAGCAGTCAGAGGCATGCATGTCTGCAAGGTGCAGATGGTGACTGAATGGCAAAGAGTGGCAAGACAGTAAGCTATGAGAGAGATGAGTCTAAGCAGCTGTGAGAGTTGGTCTGTGAAATCAGACCTAAGGCCTAGGCTTGAGGCCTGAAGCAGACATGTGCCAAAAGTGAGCCAGGAGACTGAAGTAGTTCATTTTGGCATTTTCAATGATGGTGGAAAGCCATCCATACATTTACTGGTGTAAAAGGCCAGTTGAGGCTGGACCTGGCAGTTTCTGACTTAGGCAACTGGAGTCTGTTCATGTCATGCATGGTTGCCATGGTTGTAACTAGGGTTGAGATTCGAGTTTGAGTAGAGATAGAGTTTGAACTGTGAAATGTGGTCAGGTGTCATAGTACGTCCAATAATGATGGTTTTTCAACATGCCAGCCCCTCTATAAATGTCAACTCAGTGATAAGGATCCTCTTCCACTTTAGCTGGTGGCTGGCGATAGTGTCTGGTAGCAATGTGCATGGAGCATTTGAGCGTCTTTCCGGGACCAGCTGCTTTTTACACCCCTTTTCAGGGCATCCGCCAATCCGGTAAGGGTGCCTCATGCAGGTCCAATCAGGCAGCAGACATGTGTAGTTCACATGGGCTATTGCTGGGCAAGCCTGTACAAGTTCTAACTAGTTGACTATTGTCATGGCCTCTTAAGAGGTTGTCTTCAGGTGCATGCAATAGGTGTAACCCCACGTTGGGTGCCAAATGTAAGAGTAAGCGAGTGGTACCTACTCCATGTTCCCCTCCTCATTGGGTGCCATGTGTGGGTCACATAAAAGGCATACCCCAAGGCACCTTTGATAGGGTCACTACCTTACACATGGGGTACCTTTAGTTGAACAGACTACTGAACTCTAGTTAAGGCTCTTGTTGATGTACACCACTTCTATCACTGTTGCATTTAGGAAGGACATGCAGAGCTGATGCCCCCTATATCTGTACAGCATATCTCTGCTACCTCACTCCCACTAACAGAATGGGGTCTTGCTGTGCACCTAGCGTGGACTCCATGCACGCACTCACTTAACTCTTTTTTTTTGTACCTGTGCACAGGCTGATGAACTCTGCGTTGCTAATCTTCTCCCTTTGCTATGGGAGATGGACCGCTCACTAACAGAGTGCTGACAACAACTCCCTCCTGCAAGAGGCTGTCCGACCTGCCACAGGAACACACTCAGGACAGGCTGCTTGTTAAACCTTCATTACCCTTGGTAACCACTTGTGTCTTCATGCCCCAATATGCTTTCAATAACCTGAGCTGTAGACTATGTGAGTCAGTTACTTGCATTGCACCTGTTTAGTAACTTAAGACTAGGCAAAGACAAAGTTTCAAAAGCTTTACTCAATAACTTAGGCATGCCAATTAAACAACAGGCTTTCCCTAAACTAATCTCTAACTCAGGCTTGTGGCTGCCCCAGCATACCTGCACAGGAAAGAGTTCATTTTTGGCAAAGTCCAAGGTTTCAGTGTCCAGAGTTGGTATCTTCAGGGCAGACTGCAGGTCCCAGCAATCCCCCCATGCCGTGGAAGGTTCCTCAAGCCAGATGTTCATTAGCAGGCACTCTGGACTCGGAATGATACAGCAGGCTAACAGAACAGAAGATCTACCAAGAAAAACCCAGGAAATATCACTCTATCCCTCCCGACTGGGGCAGCACCTAACTAGGCTGAAATAGGCAACCTGCCTACATGTAGAGAAGAGGGTACTGCAGGTAAACAAGTACCACTTACATAGGATAATTTGTTTAATCTCTGTGTATCTGAGTCTTGTCATGTCACTGGGTATATGTGAGGCTTTACAACCACTTTAAAAGGAACACAGATTCATGTTATCCCACTATACTAAATCATTCCCTACTCCTTTACTAAATCAACCTCAAAGACTTGAAAAGATGCCAGAACATCAGCAAAACACCCAGGCACATAATATTTTTAGATAGAGAGATCAATCTATTTCTCTCATCGTGACGAGTATGGTACCTGCAGAACCATCAGTTTTTATCGTTAGTTTAAAGTATTAAAGGATCATTTGTTTTTTGTATAAAAAAAAACAAAACAAAATACTTACCTTCTCTGTGCAATGATTTTGCACAGAACAGTGCTGGTTCTCCACTTCTACGGTCCCCCACCTGTGCTCTTGTCTTCTCCTGCCTTCAGATACCACCCCTCCCCCCAGCAAGCCACTTGCTGGGGGGGATACTCATGCAAGCTTGCTCTCAAGCTGCACTGTGTGCTCCATTGTCTTTGGATTTGAGTGACAGCAGCAGCCAATGGAATCGGGGTCAGGTGAGTAGGTACTGTAAGTATTTGGTGGGGGGAGAGGGCTTCACCTAAAAAGATTCCTTTTACAGAGAATGCTTTCATTTAACAAACCTTTAGCTTTTACAACCACTTTGACCTGTTGCCAACCACCCGCCGCCTTTTTCCTGCGGCAGAGTGGCTCTCCTGCGCAAATTGACGTAGACCTATGTCGTTCTCATGCGGGCAGCTAGAGGGCAAGCGCGTGCCGCTGGTGGCGCACTCCTGCCCCCACTCGGCAGTGGGGAAGCCAATGCACAGGTCAGGTGGCTCAAATTGCCGCCTGACACCCGCAAACGTTCCACACTGAGAGAGAAGAACGGTCAGTTGTTGTAAACACAGCTGACCATTCTTCTCCCTGGAATAATCACAAAGCCCCTGTGATCCTTCTATAAAGGATCACAGGTTTCTATGATCATTTCACAAGCCACGCCCCCCCACAGTTAGAATCACTTCCCTAGGCTCACATTTAACATCTTGATCACTCACAATGTTAACCCCTTCCCTGCCAGTGTCATTATTACAGTAAAAGTGCATTTTTTTAGCACTGATTACTGTAGTAATGTCACTGGTACCCCCAAAAGTGTCAAAAATGTCAGTTAGGGGTCCGATCTGTCCGCCACAATGTCGCAGTCCCACTAAAAATTGCAGATCGCTGCCATTTCTAGTAAAAAAACAAAAAAAAACCAATAAAAATGACATAATTCTTTCCTGTAGTTAGTAGACGCAATAACATTTGCGCAAACAAAGCAAAATACGCTTATTGCAATTTTTTTACCAAAAATATGTAGCAGAAAACAAATTGGGCAAAAATGTTAAAAAATTTTGATTTTTTGAAGAATGTTATATAGCAGAATGAAAAATATTGTTTTTTTTTTTTCCAGAATTGTCGCTCTTTTTTTGTTTATAGCGCAAAAAATAAAAATCGCACAGGTGATCAAATACTACCAAAAGAAAGCTCTATTTGTGGGAAAAAACGGACATCAATTTTATTTGGGTATAGCTTTGCACAACTGCTCAATTGTCTGTTAAAGCAATGCAGTGCTGAATCGCAAAATATGGCCTGGTCATTAAGGGGGAAAATTATCCGGTCCAGAAGTGGTTAATGTGCACAAGGTTTATGAGCTAAATATCAAGAATAATGTTTCTTGATATCGGTGCAATGTTATTAAATGAACACCCTCAAGACACAGTTTTCCCTTTATTATAAAACATACTTTTTTTAATGTAATGGACACAGGTTTCTGTCCAAAGCCATCTTCAAATTGCTACCGTTTTATAGGTATTTTATTATTCTTTAACACTATTTTTGACCACCTCAAGGTATGATGATAATATAAAATACCATTCAATTCATATTATAGAGAAATGAAGGGTTTTATATTAACATTTTATTCAGAAATATTCTCACAGTCTGAGTAAGATTCATTTGTTTGTTTCATTGTATATTAAAGAAAACAATGTACCAGTTGGTCTTTAGAGAATCAGCTTTTTCTGTGCTCACTTTTATTCTCTCTCTTTCGAAATGTTGGTTGATGTTTAAATTATGTTAATGGCTCTCATTAACTTAACTTGCATTTTCTAATCTGAATGCTTCTTAATAAAAAAAAATATATAAAACGTACTTAGACGGTAAAACACGGTAAAATATAGGTGAAAGAATCAATTTGTGCAAGTCAGAACCTTAGCAGTATACATTGCAGATAGTAAGGTTGATTTACTAAAGGAGTAAAGGCTGTTCACATCACACAGCTTTGTAAAGAAGTGTGAAGCTGTGTTACCTTCAGTCAACCAATAACATGCTGCATCCTTCATTTTTCAATCAGAAATTTCTAAAACAGAAATGTGATGATTTACTTTACTATCCACTTTGGCTCTCACTGCAGCTGATTAACCACATAAGGACCGGAAGGTTGTAACTCCTTAAGGACCAGGCCATTTTGTGCGATACAGCACTGCGTTACTTTAACTGACAATTGCCCGGTTGTGAGACGCTGTACCCTAATAAAATTGATGTCCTTTTCTTCCCACAAATAGAGCTTACGTTTGGTGGTATTTGATCACCTCTGTGGCTTTTATTTTTTGCGCTATAAACAAAAAATAAGCAACAATTCTGAGGAAAAAAACAATATTTTGTGCTTTCTGTTATAAAACACAGCCAATATAAAAAAGAAAATAAAAAAATATTTTTTTTTCATCAATTTAGGCTAATTTGTATTCTGCCACATATTTTTGGTAAACAAAATCCCAATAAGTGTATATTGATTGGTTTGCACAAAAGTTATTGCATCTACAAACTAGGGGATAGATTTATGGCATTTTTATTTATTTATTTATTTATTTTTACTAGTAATGATTGTGATCTGCGAATTTTTGCAGGACTTCGACATTGTGGCGGACAGATTGGACACCTAACTGACACTTTTGACCCTTTTAAGGGGACCAGTGACATTACTACAGTAATCAGTGCTAAACATATGTGCTGTTACTGTGCTAATGACACTAAGAGGGAAGGGGTTAACACCAGGGGCGATCAAAGGGTTAAGTGTGCCCCTAGGGGGTGCTTTCTAACTGTGTAGGGAATTAACTGACTAGATGAACATAGAGATCTGTGTTCCTAAATAGCAGGAACACAGGATCCCTGTTTTCATCTGTGACAGAACGGCAGACCGCCATTCTGTTTCTACGGGGAGTGATCGCGGGTGGCCGGCAGACATTGCGTCCATTGGACCAGTTGATTGGCTCCCCCACTGGCCAATCAGCACACACGCATGCCCCCACTGGCTATTACACGAAACGACGTACAGGTATATCGCTTCACATAATAGAGATGACCTGCCACAGTAAAAGTACGGCGGCTGGTCGACAAAAGGTTACAGACAAATGACACTGTGAAACGACATGATCGATGTACATCTTATGCAGGTGAAAAGCACAAACTGCGGGTAGTTGCCTTTACCATTCACTTTACCAAGTGAAGAGCCTCAAGTCCTTTATTAAACCAGCCCTAGAGAGTAAGCTGAGGTTTGGCCATGGTTCACCATTTAGGAGGAACAAGTGAACTTGTTATGACATTGATAGGCCTCCTTAGAACTTCTAGCATATGCTGTGGTTGCAGCTTTCCTAACTTTAGCCTGTCAGCATTGGTGAAGCCCATGGGCACTTCCCCTCTTTCTAAAATGCAATAGACGGACATTAGCTACAATTAATGTGGGCTGGAAGAGACTCGTGTTAGGCAGGATGCAGATTTCAAGCACATCCACTCACTACATTTAGACCTCAGGAGTGGACAGTTATTGTCAGGGCTGGCCTTAGGTGATCAGGCGCCCTGTGCGAGCTAATCCTGTGGCGCCCCCCCCGCGCGCACATTTTCTTGCACTTTATTTGACTTTTCTTTTTTATGATCACTAATAACTTAGCCCCCCTTACATCAGAGCCCCCCCACACAGAGCCCCCCTTACATTCAGAGACCCCCCACACAGAGCCCCCTTTACATCAGAGACCCCCCACACAGAGCCCCCTTTACATCAGAGACCCCCCACACAAAGCCCCCCCACACAGAGCCCCCGTCACATCAGAGACCCCCACACAGAGCCCCCTTTACATCAGAGACCCCCCACACAGAGCCCCCTTTACATCAGAGACCCCCCACACAGAGCCCCCTTTACATCAGAGACCCCCCACACAGAGCCCCCTTTACATCAGAGACCCCCCACACAAAGCCCCCCTTACATCAGAGACCCCCGACACAAAGCCCCCCTTGCATCAGACCCCCCTTCCCCACGGAGCCCCCCACATCAGAGAGCCCCCCTCACATCAGAAACCCCCGACACAAAGCCCCCCTTACATCAGACTCCCCACGGAGCCCCCCACATCACAGACCCCCCCACACAAAGCCACCCTCAGATAGAGCCCCCCCCACACATAGCCCCCCACAGCAGAGAGCCCCCCTTACATCACAGACCCCCCACACAGAGGACTCCCCCCCCTTACATTTTTTGAAGGAGACCTACCTTACGTTGTCTGCAGCCTTTTTTTTCTTTAGACTTCCCGCCCACACATCCCCGGGAGTGTGGGTGGGCGGGCGGGAGGAGGAGAAGGGGCGGGGCGAGGAGGAGCTGATGATCTCTCCTCCCTCCCTGCACTGACGCCAGAGGAGAGATCGTCACTCGTCAGCTCCTCCTCGCCCCGCCCCTTCTCCTCCTCCCGCCCGCCCACACTCCCGGGGATGTGACCGAGGCACGGCGATCGAGGCATGGCCGCACAGCGGGTGGTAAGCGGCGGCCGCAGCCGGTGTTAACCCTGTCCATGCCGCGGTCGCCACTCACCTCCCGCTGTGCGGCCTGAATCGCCTGATCCTCTGCGAGCTGTGATGGCCGCACGGCGCCCTTGTTGCCCATGGCGCCCAGCTCGCACACCCCAAAGGCCGGCCCTGGTTATTGTCCAAACACTGCATTCTAAAATCTGAATTTAAGAAAAAGATTTTCTTCACAAAAATATTGCTGAAAACCTCTTTCCATCCCCAGTATATTAAAGTTGTACTTATTGGATGAAAGGGGTTTTTTTTTTTTCCTTTTTTTAACCAAACTCATTGGTGTTTTAAGACCAATTTGCTGTCCATTTTTTTTTTAAATTCAGTTTCCCTTATTTAGGGGAAAAAGAGGTAAGCCTAAAATTGCTCTTTTCTTGGATAGACTATTATTTTTAGAAATACATTACAGTCCCTGGAGTTAACAAGCAAGTTTCATACTCCGCAAACTAAGATCTAATTTTTAAAGAAAGATTAGATACCTTCTTTTGACAAAATACATTGCTTTTTCAGGTCCAGTTGTGGACAATTGTGCTGGGTTTTAGGACCACATTCATTTGACTTAATTAAAACCACTGAGATCAGCAAAGCCTACTATTATATCCAGCATTCAGGCATTTGTTTCCACAAAAACACACAATGCAGTAAACTGGTGAGAGTCCAGCGTGTATTTATGAAATATGTTGATAATGAGTCCAGTAATGATGTATTTTCCAAAAAATGCTTTGCTTATGCCTGCATTTACAGTATATACACTATATTGCCAAAAGTATTGGGACGCCTGCCTTTACACGCATATGAACTTGAATGGCATCCTATTCTTAGTCCGTAGGGTTCAATATTGAGATGACCCACCCTTTACAGCTAGAACCGCTTCAACTCCTCTGGGAAGGCTGTCCTCAAGGTTTAGGAGTGTGTCTATGAGAATGTTTGGCCATTCTTCCAGAAGCGCATTTGTGAGGTCAGGCACTGATGTTGGACGAGAAGGCCTGGCTCAGAGTCTCTGGTCTAATTCAACACAATGGTGTTCTATTGGTTTGAGGTCAGGACTCTTTGCGGGCTAGTCAAACTCAAGCTAGTCAACCTCCACCCCAAACTGGCTCATCCATGTCTTAATTGACCTTGCTTTGTGTACTAGTGCGCAGTCATATTGGAACAGGAAGGAGCCATCCTCAAACTGTTCCCACAAAGTTGAGAGCATGAAATTGTCCAAATTGTCTCGGTATGCTTCCCTTCACTGGAACTAAGGGGTCAAGCCCAACCCCTGAAAAACAACCCCAACACCATAATCCCCCCTCCACCAAATGATTTGGACCAGTGTACAAAGCAAGGTCCATAAAGACATGGATGAGCAAGTTTGGGGTGGAGGAAACTGAATAGCCTGCACAGAGTCCTGACCTCCCTAATAGAACAACCTGCAGCACACCCTGAATACGGGTGTAACATTTAACATGTTAGAAAAGGTGAACTTATCCTTTAATATGAACATGCAAGCAAAACCTTTTATTTTTTGTTTTAGGCAGAATGGAGAAGGTTAAGATCCTCCATCAGTAGTTAAAAAGGACAGCAGGTAAAGGAGAATTCTCAAAGAATGACACAGACCACAATTTAATACAGGGTTGTTTTTTTTTTTTAAGCAGAACAGACAAAAGCTAGAGCCCTGACAGTTTTCTATTATGTATAGTCTTTTAAAGATTTTCCCTTACGTCTTGCCCTGGTGGACTAACCTGCCCCACTCTATCCAAAAGAAAAATGTTTTGTCTAGATGTACCTTCTCAGATTTTTCTTTGAGCAATATGTTTACATATCCATATGAAATGTATGCAGACTAATTCAATATGACTAAGATTATTTGAACGTTAAGCATCACCCTAGTACCGTTTTTTTAGAGCCAACGGTTGGCTTTCTTATGATAACAACCTATGCGGCTAATCAGCCGCTCGGCCGTTATTACAAGCAGCAGGAGAGGATGTCCCCCCTTCCCACCACTTTGCCCGGATCTCCCGTCCCACCGGGAGACCGAAGTGACCAACTGGCACGTCCGCCAGCCGGAGACCGGAGACCTTAACAAAGCCAGAATAAACTTAGATTGGGTCTCCAATGTAGAAAACCGGAAGAGATGTCATGACATAACTTCCAGTTACTGGAACCTTAAAGGTGCCAGATTTTAACAAATCTACAGTATTCAAAACAGCCAAACTTGGCGTTTCGAATGCTTTTAAGTGCAAAGGAGGAATTTGGGGGTCTTATAGTCCCCTAGATCCCTCCTAAAGAGTACCTGTCACTGCCTATTACTGTCACAAGGGATGTTTACACTCCTTGTGACAGCAATAAAAGTGATAAAAAAATTAAATAATAAATTAAATGTATAGTGTTAAAATAAAATAAAAAAAAAAATAAGAAAAAAAATCAAAGCACCCCATACCTCCGTGCTCGCGTGCAGAAACAAACATATGTATATATATGCATATGCAAGTCGCGCCCGCAAATGTAAACAGTGTTCAAACCACACTTGTGAGGTATCACCACAATGGTTGGAGCGAGATCAATAATTCTAGCATGAGACCTTTGTAACTCTAAACCGGTAACGGTTAAAATTCTTTAAAACGTCGCCAATATAGAGATTTTTAAGTACCATAGTTTGTCACTGTTCCACAAGTATGTGCAATTTTTAAAGTATGACATGTTAGGCATCTATTTACTGTTTGTTTTATTTTAATTCATGAAAATGTATTTTTTCAGAAAAAAATTGCATTTGAAAGACTGCTGCGCAAATACAGTGTGACATAAAATATTGCAATGATCACCATCTTATTCTCTAGCGTCTCTGCCAAAAAGAAAAAAAAAAAAAAATATATATATATATATATATATATATATATATACAGTGCATTGCGAAAGTATTCGCCCCCCCCTTGAACTTTTCGACCTTTTGCCACATTTCAGGCTTCAAACATAAAGATATAAAACTGTAATTTTTTGTGAAGAATCAAAAACAAGTGGGACACAATCATGAAGTGGAACCAAATTTATTGGATATTTCAAACTTTGTTAACAAATAAAAAACTGAAAAATTGGGCGTGCAAAATTATTCACCCCCTTTACTTTCAGTGCAGCAAACTCTCTCCAGAAGTTCAGTGAGGATCTCTGAATGATCCAATGTTGACCTAAATGACTAATGATGATAAATAGAATCCACCTGTGTGTAATCAAGTCTCCGTATGAATGCACCTGCACTGTGATAGTCTCAGAGGTCCGTTTAAAGCGCAGAGAGCATCATGAAGAACAAGGAACACACCAGGCAGGTCCGAGTTACTGTTGTGGAGAAGTTTAAAGCCAGATTTGGATACGAAAAGATTTCCCAAGCTTTAAACATCCCAAGGAGCACTGTGCAAGTGATAATATTAAAATGGAAGGAGTATCAGACCACTGCAAATCTACAAAGATCTGGCCGTCCCTCTAAACTTTCAGCTCATACAAGGAGAAGACTGATCAGAGATGCAGCCAATTGGCCCATGATCACTCTGGATGAACTGCAGAGATCTACAGCTGAGGTGGGAGACTCTGTCCATAGGACAACAATCAGTCGTATACTGCACAAATCTGGCCTTTATGGAAGAGTGGCAAGAAGAAAGCCATTTCTTAAAGATATCCATAAAGAGTGTCGTTTAAAGTTTGCCGCAAGCCACCAAACATGTGGAAGAAGGTGCTCTGGTCAGATGAAACCAAAATTGAAGGCAACAATGCAAAACGTTATGTTTGGCATAAAAGCAACACAGCTCATCACCCTGAACACACCATCCCCACTGTCAAACATGGTGGTGGCAGCATCATGGTTTGGGCCTGCTTTTCTTCAGCAGGGACAGGGAAGATGGTTAAAATTGATGGGAAGATGGATGGAGCCAAATAAAGGACCATTCTGGAAGAAAACCTGATGGAGTCTGCAAAAGACCTGAGACTGGGACGGAGATTTGTCTTCCAACAAGACAATGATCCAAAACATAAAGCAAAATCTACAATGGAATGGTTCATAAATAAACATATCCAGGTGTTAGAATGACCAAGTCAAAGTCCAGACGGAGAATCTGTGGAAAGAACTGAAAACTGCTGTTCACAAACGCTCTCCATCCAACCTCACTGAGCTCGAGCTGTTTTGCAAGGAATGGGCAAAAATTTCAGTCTCTCGATGTGCAAAACTGATAGAGACATACCCCAAGCGACTTACAGCTGTAATCGCAGCAAAAGTATACAAAGTATTAACTTAAGGGGGCTGAATAATTTTGCACGCCCAATTTTTCAGTTTTTTATTTGTTAAAAAAGTTTGAAATATCTAATAAATTTCGTTCCACTTCATGATTGTGTCCCACTTGTTGATTCTTCAAAAAAAATTACAGTTTTATATCTTTATGTTTGAAGCCTGAAATGTGGCAAAAGGATGAAAAGTTCAAGGGGGCTGAATACTTTCGCAATGCACTGTATATATATACACCGTCACTGGAATTTAAGGACAGATGGGTGATGGTTTGAATTGCTTCATGTTTGTCAGGAAGGTCATTTGTTCCCATTTGCCATGAGGTCTCTGGCCAGGAAGTACAACTCTTAATATGGTCATTCCAGGAAGTTCAATGTGGAGACGGACTGTCTAAACAATGTTGCTTTTGTCTGAGGTGGCTTTCCATTCACCTATTGTCGGGTGTGCTAATGAACTCACCTGCTGTCTGCTAAGGGATGTATTGACACTCAGAGTAATGTGTATCGGGGGCTCGTTAGGGAACCCTTGTTCTGTGTCTAGCTATTTTGTACATTGATTGCCCCCTGGGGCTTCTGTCTCATTACACATAACAGTCCTTCTACTCAAGTTATCTGACCAATCCCTGCTGACTCATTTTCAAGTCCTCATTTGCATGGCGAAAGGAGGACCTGAAGGGGAACTGCAGGTACTTTGCAATTGACCAATAGGAGGGCGGTTGTTGGAGGCAGGATGTTCCAAATTCTGTATAAAAGTGTGCTACGTTCTTCCAATAAATTGTCTTCCTGTTTGAACTTACATACAGCTTGCTTGGTGTTTGTTCTAATGGATTCCGAACGGCACATAGCTGTAGTTCGGATCCCGGAGCCTTGGTTGACCGAACCATCAGACGTTGCGATCTGCAAGCTGACTCACTAGAAACAGAGGAGTGTCGGGAGAGTGGAAGCGAGTGAGCAAGGGTCTCGTCACAATATATATATATATATATATATATATATATATATATATATATATATATATATATATATATATATACATACATATATATTTATAATATTTAGGGGTTCTTGGTCATTTTCTAGCAAAAAATAAAAATTTTAACTTGTAAGCAACAAGTGTCATAAAAAGGCTTTGGCTTGAAGGGGTTAAAGTACCATGTTAACAACAAATTTTTCAAAATCAAAATGTGGTGAGAGCTTTTACCCACCAAGAATAAACAAAAAGTTTAGTGAAAACGTACTCTGCATCTTTATTTGGCTATGCCTTTTCTGTAAAGCTCAGTTTGCCTTAATTTATCAATCTATTTTTCATGTAGGTTAGCCAAAGTCTTTGAATTTATTTACTTTACATGAATGATTATATACTCATAAGGTATAGTTATCTTACATAAAATATATATGATAAAAAAGCTGTCCCATTTAGGTATAGCAGCATAGAGTGCTAAACCCAATTTCTAGCTAGGGTTCCCTTTTAGTTTAAAGAATGTAGGCCAAACTGTATTTAAATGAAATGTACATACATGTGTTGCATGAATCAAATAACCAAAATTAGTTAGTCCAAGTGTCAAAACAAATATAAAACAAAAAGAGGGATGATTAAGTGTAAACTGTCTTGTATCCCAAGATCAAAGGGAAAGAGGAGTTACACTCCCTCCTCCGTACAGATCCACCACAAGTAACGATGTACTGTATTATGGGAGGTCTAACAGCCTAAGGTATCTCATCTGGCACTATTCCAGCATGGAAAACCAGGGAAGGTTGCTCCAGACTAGCCACGGAGGTGACGTCAGTCCTCTAGCCTCAAGCCGTCTGTAAATAGATACCAATAAACAGGTAAACGCTGATAGTGTAAAACTCTTTACGTACCGGAATGAGCTGCTGGAGCTGTGACAACTCTTTTATAGGAAAGGGGCGGGTACACCACCGGGTGCTACCAACCCTTCTGACCTGACGTCAGCAATTTCTTCACTGCACCTAAGCAGTGCATTATGGGGCGCTCATGATGTCAGATTCCTATAAAAGAGCTGTCACAACTCAAACAGCTAATTGTGTGGGAAGTGTCCAAAGAGGCAAGAGCTTCTTTTTTTTTTTTTCTATATTTTTCGAGCGAGCGACATGATTGACAATGGATTTACATCGGGGGACACTATTTTATTATTTTTATTTTTTAATAAAGGACTTGTCAAAAAACTTTCTTTTGTCTTTATTTTTTGTACACTTTTTTGGTGAATGTACCTGGTATCCATTCACATAGGGGGGAGACTGGGATCTGGGGTCCCCCTTGGTAAAGGGGCTTCCAGATTCCGATAAGCCCCCCACCCGCAGACCCCCACAACCACAGCCCAGGGTTATAGGGAAGAGACCCTTGTCCCCATCAACATGGGGAAAAGGTGCTTTGGGGGGCGCCCCAAAGCACCCTCCCCATGTTGAGGGCAAGTGGCCTGGTATGGTTCAGGAGGAGGGGCACTCACTTCCCCCCCCCCCTTACTCTTTCCAGCCAGGCTGCTTGCTCTGATAAGGGTCTGATATGGATTTTAGGGGGGACTCCTAGCCATTTTTTCATTTTTTTTCTGTATTGCTGGGAGTCGACAATACATTACAGCCGCGAGCAAGTTTAAATTACTATTTTCCTTTAGAAATGTCAGTATTGCTGCAGCAGGCTACATACATCGCACAAATGCGACACTTTACAGGCACATTGAGGGGACCCCCCTAGGCATGATATTTAAAGGAATTTTTCATTTTTATTGTTTCACTTTAAGCACCATTAAAATCAGTGCTCCTGTAAAAACAATTGTTTTTAAAAACAAAAATTTGCATTGGTACATGTCCCCCACGGCAGTACCCAGACCCCCATACACACTTTTTGGGCAATAACTTGCATTTAAGCCTTTAAGATAAGAACTTTTGATTTTTCATGTTCGAGTTCCATAGACTTCAATAGAGTTTGCATGTTCTAACAAACTTTTCGACTGTTCGCGGTGTCCCGCTCTCCTCTATGGGGCAATCAGATGGAAACGGACCGCTTGTCCTTTTCCATCCTATGCCATCTGATCTTATCTGCTAGATGGATGGGGAACAGGACCACCATCCGTCTGTTTTTGGTGGACAGGATTGGATCAGATGGTGGCAAGTGTTAGGACTTCATTGAAGAGACTGAAGGGTCTGATCAGGTCCATCTAAAAAACAGACAGGCGGACCTAGCAGCTTGTGTGAAAGGGGCCTAAAGAAAACAAACTGCAACACTTGTTTGGATGCACCTGGAATGTATTTAGCTGATTTTTACTAAACGTTCAGATGGGATTTAAAGAAAAACTTCACTTTTAGCCTCGGTTCACACTGAAGCAACATAGAATCTGACCTGTGAGACCCCAAGTCGAATGGCATGTGAAATTACATTTTTCCCTATGAGAGCTGTCTTAACTGATACTACACACGTCTTTCTGAATTTAGAAAAGGTTCCTGCACTACTTTGGTCTGACTTTGATATGACTTCAATGCCACAGAGTGTAAAAAGTCACATCAAAGTCCTATCCCAAAGTTGCACTGAAAGTCGTGTGACTTTGGAGTTGGGTAAATCAGGTGTAGGTGGTGATCTCACATCCACATATATACACTGTTCTTGGGTATTCAAAGTGCTATCTTCTTCTGCAAAAAATGTATTAAAAGGGAGGAAAAAAAATCACTTCAAATTAAACTGTAAGCTTTAACAAGCAGGGCCATCTGATCCCTCCTGGATTGAACTGCATTGTAACTGTCCTCTCTCCCTCCATTTTGTAAAGGCTACATAATGATAATAGGGAAGATTAGTAATACGCTCTGTCCATACAGCCCACCCTAAGATCCAACGCTGATGAGTTATGGAGGGCTTTTTGGGAATCCTGAACCACAAAGTGTGGAAACCAGCTGTAGCTATTAAAAGTCTGTTCATGGAAACAATGTGGATATTTCTAATTTTAATTGCAATAACTCTATTACATGCAGATACAAGAGGTAAATTCACTATTTTTTGAATTCTGCATAAACCCAAATGCCTTAACCCCTCCTAGCCTGATCAGAAGCACAAAAAGCACAGTTTTATCTGCCAAAAGATTTGTATTTCTGTCAATTCAATACTGACATTTACCCAGCTCTGCCTTGTGTAGCAGAGGGGACCTCATCCCACTCTGCTACAGTTTCTCTGTCACTTATAGGTACCCCGCCCTGTGATTGGAGAAGCAGCACACTAATGTCTAATCTCTCTGTCACTCTGCTCTCTCCTCTTGTTAGCTTGTCTCTTTGTACTGCAGTGGACTCAAAAAAATATATTTAACTTTGGCACCGGCGCCTCCTGGCCCTTTAAGGGTTTTCAGATGCCGAGAGTCGGGGCAGGGTCTATGATCACGTAACCACCGTGATTGACTGTCACATGATCAGAAATCTCTGAAGCTTTCCGTTAGCCACCAGTAATGGTACTTGGAGCGCGCAGGGTACGCACTCTCGACACAGCTGTGTTTGCAATATGGTACGCAAATATGTGGCTGCTCAGCTCCAAGGCCCACCCGCCGAGATGCCGCACATTTGCATGCCGTTGGTACCAACTGCAGCAGACTCGAGTGACTTTTCTTGCTGCTTCTCCCTCACCTATCTCTGAGCTTTGCTATACAGAGTAGGCTGATACCAAGTTAAATGCAGGTACTTACACTTCCTGCAGTTCAAAATATATTTAACTCCTTGGCACCGGCGCCTCCTGGCCCTTTAAGGGTTTTCAGATGCCGGGAGTCAGGGCAGGGTCTATGATCATGTGACTGCCGTGATTGGATGTCACATGATCAGAAATCTTGCTGTCGAAAGCTTTCCGTTAGCAACCAGTAACTGTACTGGGAGCGTGCAGGGTACGCACTCTCAACACAGCTGTGTTTGCAATGTGGTTCGCAAATATATGGCCGCTTAGCTCCAAGGCCCACCCGCCGAATGAGGCCGCATATTTGCATGCCATTGGCACCAAGAGGTTAGTAATGCATTAATGATTACAAAGCTACATTAATTTGTGCATTTTTTTGTCATTTGGAGTTCAGTTTTAACATCAAATGGCAAGGGCAAAAGGGCAAGTAAAAACTGTTATACATTACTGTAATGTTCGACTGCTACACTTTCGAGTTTGGAATAAAAATAGTATACTCCTAAAAATAGCTTTATATTATTGGTTAACTGAAAAGCAGAGTCTCTGTGGATCAGCATTCTGGATTCAGAATTGCAATAAAATACTATGACTAATTATTTTCCATAATCTGTTTTAATGTGTGGGACCATCTGTTAGGTTAGTAAAACAATATGCCATACTGTTCAAGTAAAGAAAGAGAAAAAATAAAAAGCTAAGTTTCCCTTTAAATGTGTTTAACCACTTCAAAACAGGGCCCTTTTACCCCCTTCCTGTCCAGGCCAATTTTCAGCTTTCAGCGCTGTCACACTTTGACTGACAATTGTGTGGTCATGCTACACTGTACCCATATGAAATTGTTATCATTTTTTTCACATAAATAGAGCTTTCCTATGGTGGTATTTAATCCCTGCTGGGTTTTGTATTTCTTATTAAAAAAAAAATACAGAAAATTTTGAAAAAAAAAGTTTTTCTCTTTTTCTATCAGTAAATTTTGAAATTAAGTAATTTTTCTCCTTCGCTGATGTGCGCTGATGAGGTGGCACTTATGGGCACTGATGAGGTGGCACTTATGGGCACTGATGAGGTGGCACTTATGAGGAGGTACTAATATGCCGCACTGATGGGCACGGATAGGTGGCACTGATAGGCAGCACTGATGGGCACTGATGGGCGGCACTGATGGGCACTGACAGGCGGCACTGACGGGCATCACTGATGGACACTGATGGGCAGCACAGATGAGCAGGCACTGATGGGCATTGACTGGCAACATTATGGGCACTGATTGTGGGCACTGTGGGCACTGATGGGCATAGTTTTTTTACTTTACTGTAATAAGGGCACTGATGATCAGTGCCCCGATTACCTGTCCTAGATCCCCCTTTGAGGAGGAGCCGCTGATCGGCTCTCCTCGCCACACACTCTGACTGTGTGAGACGAGGAGAGCCGGTAAACGGCATGTCCTCATTTACATGTGACCGACTGTGATTGGACACAGCTGATCACATGGGTAAAGAGCCAAGTCATGGGCTCTCTACCAAGATCGGGGTAGCGCCGTGTTCCTAGGAACACGGTGCGGCCACAAAATCTTTACTGCGGGCGCATAAGAGCGGCCGTTCTGGGGCGCTGTCATACGACATTGTCTCAGAACGACAGCTGCACCGCTCCGCTCCGCCGTCATTTGACGGTGGGCGGGCTGCAAGTGGTTAAATAGATCTACAGCAACACATCTAATTTTTTTTTTTACTATAAATCTGTAGGCTATTTTTAAACCGTTATTTGGCAGCAGTGTGTCCCCACCTCCCCTATAAACAGCTTTGAAATCTTAATTATGTTGTTCATTATAATGTTTGAGAAAATACAAGTAATCCAAATCTGGAATATCAAAATATTATATTCTTACAAAACTGTGTATTGTGCCCACTGTGCAATGCTGCGCCCCATAAATTGTCCTTTACTCTTCCAGGACCTGTGACGTGTCCCAAGAGGCTACAGGGCAGGGAGGGGCAATTTGACCTGAAGTTGAAGTATGTACCTGTCAAAACCAGGTACCTAATCCCACCCCCCCCCCAAAAAAAAGACATTCCAAATATAGGAGAGGAGGGGGAGGAGAATGAAAAGTGGAACTTCCATTTTTAAATGGAGTTCCACGTTAAGATGGCAACACCGGCACCGGAAGACCGACAAAGAGCCGGGTTGGGTGAGGACATCGCTGGATCCTGGGACAGGAAAGTGTGTGTTTTTAAAAGTCAACAGCTACAGTATTTGTAGCTGCTGACTTTTACGTTTTTGTTTACAGGAATAAGATCCTCTTTAACTTTGGAACTTGCATTAGCAGTTCTCACCATCATATGGCAATGCAGGGGAATCTGAAATTGCTTCCAGTCTCAGAGGTGATAATGATTTGTCACTCCATAGCCTTTTGCTTACTACACAGATGATTAAAAAATATATATATATATATATATATATATATATATATATATATATATATACAGTATATATATATATATATATATATATATATATATATATATATATATATATATATATATATATATATATATAGTATATATATATATATATATATATATAGTATATATATATATATATATATATATATATATATATATATATATATATACAATATCCAATGGTTGCCACTGCACACAAATCAGGAATAAAAAATGTGCCGGAGTGCACAGCAAAGACAGCGCATATAAACCTAAGAAGAGAGCGGCACTCACGGGTCTTGAAAGGTGAATGGACAATGATAGTTTAATTGACGTTTCGACAACTCACAAGCTCGTCTTCCTCAGGATAACAGACAAGTAAAGTAGCACAACATATATACCCTAAAACCCCTCCCATCATTATCACCCACATGTGATCTCAAATTGTTTTTAGTTCATCACTTTTCTGTTTATTTTTACTTTCAGCACTTTTATTTGGTGACTTTACACTGGGTTTGTGTCTGTTGTTATACTTGTCTCTTAATCTACATTCCCGGTGCTGCAGACTGCTCTGCAGCACCCCCTTGTATTTTTTTCCCATACACATTATATGTTCACCATGCTCCCCAGTCCAGCTCTGCCTTAACATGGACAGCCATTGGTAATATGATATCGTGTCATGCAGTTTTGTCTTTTTTGTCTTTGTTGCCTATTTTTTGGTTTCTTTTTTATGTCTGTTTTGCAGGTACGTTTGTTGTTGTATTTTGTTCCCCCAAATCTGGACATTTTCTCATGATTGTTTTTAGTTGGAACTTTGCACTTGTTGATGTCATCACATGTGGGTGATAATGATGTGAGGAGTTTTAGGGTATATATATATGTTATGTTACTTCACTTGTCTGTTATCCTGAGGAAGACGAGCTTGTGCCTCATCAAAACATTGATTAAACCGTCATTGTTCTTTCATCTTTCAAGACCCGTGAGTGCCTGCTCTCTTCTTTGGTTTATATATATATATATATATATATATATATATATATATATATATACTGTATATATATATATATATATATATATATATATATATATATATATATATATCTCCACTTCATATCTTACACTTTTGGACCAGACCATATTTTCACATATTTGCTATGTTTGTTCATGAGTCTTTAATTTTGTAATTACTTATGACAAATAATTGATACAAGCAAACTGAATTGATCCTGCCCAACATTTCATGTTTAAACCAAGGGGTTTAGTTTGCACACATTTGCAAATACATGCTGCAGAGGGCATGTCACGGCACCCCACTGTACTGCAGTTATAACTCTATAACTATAATTTGAGAGTCTCCTGAGTTGGAGCACATACAGTATATAATAATGGATAGATTAGGGGCAAGTATGCCTGGAGGGAGCCCACTCCTCCTTAAGGATATAAGGAGGCACTGGACACCCAGCAATAGTACAATGGCAGTCAAGGTATCCAGTGTGCCTCATCACCTAGATTCATACTATTAACCACTTGCCGACCGCCTGCCGCAGATTTACTGTGGCAGGCTGTCTCGGCTGTGCAAACAGACGTAGGGGTATGTCGGCTCACAGGAGCGGCCCTGAAGGAAAAACTGTGCCACCGGCGGCGTGTGCCCACTCCCACTAGGCAGCGGGGATGCGTTGCATGGGACTGGTGGCACCGACTGCAGCCGGCACTCACGATCGCTCCCCGCTGAGAGAGAACACGGTCCATTCCCCCCACAGTTGGAAAAAACTCCCCTAGGCTCACACTTAACCTTTTTATAATCCCCAGGATAACCTCTTCCCTGCCAGTGTCATTATTACAGTAACAGTGCATATTTTAAGCACTGATTACTGTAGTAATGTCACTGGTCCCCCCAAAAGTGTCAAAAATGTCAGTTAGGGGTCCGATCTGTCCACCGCAATGTCAGAGTCCTGCTTAAATTCGCAGAACGCCGTCATTACTAGTAAAAAATAATACAATAAATAATGGGAAAAAGATTCCCAAATGTGCCGTCAGCTAGGGCCTAAGGTGCAAAGGCGTGAGCTTGGGCAGAAAAAAAGCACAAGACAGGAGGGGAGAAATGGAGAGGGCAAAAAGAAAAGGGACGAAAAAAAGAAAAAGAGAAAAGAGAAGAGGGGGAGGGGAAGGGAGAAAAAGAGGGGGGGGGAGGAGAAGGGGACGGAGAAAGGGGGGAGAGGGGGGGGGGAAAGGGGGGGGGAGAGAAAAGGGAAAAGAAGAGGGAAGGGAGAGGAGAAGGGGACAAGGAGACAGGAAAACAGGGAGGGGAAGGATAGCCCCTGAAGGAAAAGAGGGTGAAACAGCAATGCAGTAGGAGCGATGTGACGAGGGCTAATGGGACTTTCTAGGTACCAATAGAATCAAAAAATATGAATTGCAATAAAATCATCGAAAGTTTATTCATATGACATGTATAAAAACAAGATGGGTATTATAAAAAGTATACATATTGTCTAACATACAAAATAGACTAAATATATAGAATCATGTATAGAGACACAAGGCAATGATATATACGAATATTCCGGTCCAATGAGGAGCATCAAACCAATCCCGACATGTTTCGCGGGCATGGATAGTCCGCTTCTTCAGGGGAATAGAGGTATGTTAAATATAAGTTGCCTTGATTAGCCTGTACAATACAATGATAACGAAAATTATTACATATACAAACACAAAAAAGGAAAGTGAGATAGATAATGCATCCCGATATGGAACACCCATGTGCATCCAAAGACAACAACCGCCGTGAACATGCTCATAACCGATCAGATGTGGCAGGAGTGCCCCCCCAGAAAAACGTCTCCCCAGCGAATGTGGAGGGATAGTAGAGACGGGAAGTGAGATGGAATAAAAATTAGAATCAAGAAGAACATGTAAACAGCACCAAAGTGCTGAAAATTATTCTGTACCTTTTGAAGTGTCTCGTTAGAGAAATTTATGAACCCATTGGGGGAAAGGGAAAATAGAGGTGGAGAGGGCAATTGTTGTGCGGCTAGGGCTGGGATTCAGCGTGGGCAGATATCCTACATAAATAAGAATGAAGAGTATATAACCACTCTGTGCCCTACAATGAGAGTGATCTCCAATGAAATATCAGCGTAAAAAGACTAATTTACCTGCTAGGTATCAAGTTGTAGAAACTGGATTTAATGGTGGTAAAATGGAGCCGAGTAAGAGGGCATATGCATCATTGCGGGGTATACAAAGTAATACCGCATATTGGGGAATAGACCCAAGCTTTAAGGGAATCTGTAGAGTATAATACACAAAAGGGAAAGTTTGTTTAGAAAGATGGTAAGCCACAGCTATGGAATCCCATCATGTCGAAAATCTTACCCGCAACCCGCCGCCATACCAACAAAAACCGTCTCCTGAATGAGCAAAGGATAAGGTCCCGCCTATTAAAGCCCTCAACCCGACGCCGCACAGCGCATGACATCACACGTCGTGCGGGTGGGTCAGGCCACCAACTGCGCGCGCATGTGGAGGTGCACGCGCAGTGCCGCTCATGACGTAGGCCACAACAAGCAGCCCAGAGCGGCCGCAACATACACATCCGGAACACGCAAGCACGTCAGATGCGATGTGCGAGGGGGCCACACATCCGCTGGGAAGTCAGAGGAGCACGCCACCACCCGGGCGGAGAGAGCAGCACATCGGAGGGTGTAGGGAGAATGCAAACTAATACTGGGCGCTCCGGAGGGCATGCACTATACTATATACAGATATAATACATCATAACAATCCTGATTAAATGTGTAAAACACCTTTCAACAAGTATATATAATCAATTCGACATTAATAAGTGAAAAAATGGGAACCAAAAGAGATTCCCCAATATATTTTATATATGAATTCCTCGGGGGGAGTCCAAAATTGGACTGTCCCAGAGGGATTCAGACACATTACAAGATTTACAATAGTAGTTGTTGCGTCAGCAAATGCTAATACCAAATCCCGGAGAGATATAGATTGATCTCTGAATCATATATTATAAGGATATAAAGGGATCCTCCCAAAAGTGGGAGAAAGTGGTAACTTACCCATCTCCAAGACTGGAGCAGGAATTACGCAGGGTGAGAATCGTCGGAGTGGAAGGTGTGGTGCAGACAATGGAATGAAAATAAAAATAAAAAAGATAAAGAAAGTAATAAAAATAAATAAGAAATCTAGGCACAAAAGTAAGGTAGTTGTAATATACAAAATGGGGTTACCCCTAGATGGGGTTACCCCAAAAATGGTTTGTAAGACAGGGCTTCATTGATCCCTGGGGGTATAGTAGCCTCCAGGGATTCAATCCAGTAACATTCTCTTTGTAGTATTCGTTTGTCCCAATTCCCCCCCACGGGGGTCCTGGGGAATTACCTCCAAAGCAAAGAAGGAGACCATAGAGTTATCGTATTTGTGACGAAAACCTATGTGCCGTGTGACACTGGTCTGTATCGTACCCCCCTCTGAATGATAGATGTGGTCTCCTATCCGTTTGCTGAACTTTCTAATAGTCTTACCGACATAGAAAGCCCCGCAAAGGCAGGTCATGAGGTACACCAGTCCCTGTGTGTTGCAGTCTGCACAGTGTCTGGAATGGAACCATTTCCCATTGGGCAAACGATTGCCTGTACCGGTTTTGATCCAAGGACATTTATCACAACAGCCACATCGATATGTACCTTTTTTGGAGGCCTGATGGTTGGTAACATTGGTGTAGTGACTTTTTGTAAGACGGTCACGGAGGGAAGTGGCTCGTCTAAAAACCAGACTAGGTCTAGTATTGAGATATTTACTCAGGGTATAATCTTGAGTGAGAATGGGCCAGTGACGTTTCAGAATGTTACGTAAGATCGTCATGTGCAGAATAGGTGGTAATAAACCTTACATTGGTGTCTCTCTTTTTGGTGGATGTTTTGTACAACAAGTCAGTTCTCGAATGAGCTCTGGCCCTGTTGTACGATTTTCTCAGCAATGTTTTGGAATATCCTCTGGCAAGGAGTCGCTCACGCAACTGACCCGCCTGGTCGAAAAATTGGGCTTCAGTAGAACAATTTCTACGAAGCCTAAGGTATTGGGCATAAGGGATACTTGCGATCAAGGGGGCGGGATGGGCACTTGCTGCGCTAAGACGGACGGATTGGCACTGACCTTTACCGCAAACCCAGTGCGGGTAATACCATTCTTAGCGCAGCAAGTGCCCATCCCGCCCCCTTAATCGCAAGTAAATATCTCAATACTAGATCTAGTCTGGTTTTTAGACGAGCCACTTCCCTCCGTGACCGTCTTACAAAAAGTCACTACACCAATGTTACCAACCATCAGGCCTCCAAAAAAGGTACATATCGATGTGGCTGTTGTGATAAATGTCCTTGGATCAAAACTGGTACAGGCATTCGTTTGCCCAATGGGAAATGGTTCCATTCCAGACACTATGCAGTTCAGCAAACTGGTAGGAGACCACATCTAGCATTCAGAGGGGGGTACGATACAGACCAGTGTCACACGGCACATAGGTTTTCGTCACAAATACGATAACTCTATGGTCTCCTTCTTTGCTTTGGAGGTAATTCCCCAGGACCCCCGTGGGGGGAATTGGGATAAACGAATACTACAAAGAGAATGTTACTGGATTGAATCCCTGGAGGCTACTATACCCCCAGGGATCAATGAAGCCCTGTCTTACAAACCATATTTGGGGTAACCCCATCTAGGGGTAACCCCATTTTGTATATTACAACTACCTTACTTTTGTGCCTAGATTTCTTATTTATTTTTATTACTTTCTTTATCTTTTTTATTTTTATTTTCATTCCATTGTCTGCACCACACCTTCCACTCCGACGATTCTCACCCTGCGTAATTCCTGCTCCAGTCTTGGAGATGGGTAAGTTACCACTTTCTCCCACTTTTGGGAGGATCCCTTTATATCCTTATAATATATGATTCAGAGATCAATCTATATCTCTCCGGGATTTGGTATTAGCATTTGCTGACGCAACAACTACTATTGTAAATCTTGTAATGTGTCTGAATCCCTCTGGGACAGTCCAATTTTGGACTCCCCCCGAGGAATTCATATATAAAATATATTGGGGAATCTCTTTTGGTTCCCATTGTTTCACTTATTAATGTCGAATTGATTATATATACTTATTGAAAGGTGTTTTACACATTTAATCAGGATTGTTATGATGTATTATATCTGTATATAGTATAGTGCATGCCCTCCGGAGCGCCCAGTTTTAGTTTGCATTCTCCCTACACCCTCCTATGTGCTGCTCTCTCCGCCCGGGTGGTGGCGTGCTCCTCTGACTTCCCAGCGGATGTGTGGCCCCCTCGCACATCGCATCTGACGCGCTTGCGTGTTCCGGATGTGTATGTTGCGGCCGCTCTGGGCTGCTTGTTGTGGCCTACGTCATGAGCGGCACCTCCACATGTGCGTGCAGTTGGTGGCCTGACCCGCCCGCATGACGTGTGATGTCATGCGCCGTGCGGCGTCGGGTTGAGGGCTTTAATAGGCGGGACCTTATCCTTTGCTCATTCAGGAGATGGAGTTTGTTGGTATGGCGGCGGGTTGCGGGTAAGATTTTCGGCATGATGGGATTCCATAGCTGTGGCTTACCATCTTTCTAAACAAACTTTCCCTTTTGTGTATTATACTCTACAGATTCCCTTAAAGCTTGGGTCTATTCCCCAGTATGCGGTATTACTTTGTATACCCCGCAATGATGCATATGCCCTCTTACTCGGCTCCATTTTACCACCATTAAATCCAGTTTCTACAACTTAATACCTAGCAGGTAAATTTGTCTTTTTATGCTGATATTTCATTGGAGATCACTCTCATTGTAGGGCACAGAGTGGTTATATACTCTTCATTCTTATTTATGTAGGATATCTGCCCACGCTGAATCCCAGCCCTAGCCGCACAACAATTGCCCTCTCCACCTCTATTTTCCCTTTCCCCCAATGGGTTCATAAATTTCTCTAACGAGACACTTCAAAAGGTACAGAATAATTTTCAGCACTTTGGTGCTGTTTACATGTTCTTCTTGATTCTAATTTTTATTCCATCTCACTTCCCGTCTCTACTATCACTCCACATTCGCTGGGGAGACGTTTTTCTGGGGGGGCACTTCTGCCACATCTGATCGGTTATGAGCATGTTCACGGTGGTTGTTGTCTTTGGATGCACATGGGCGTTCCATATCGGCATGCATTATCTATCTCACTTTCCTTTTTTTTGTGTTTGTATATGTAATAATTTTCGTTATCATTGTATTGTACAGGCTAATCAAGGCAACTTATATTTAACATACCTCTATTCCCCTGAAGAAGCGGACTATCCATGCCCGCGAAACATGTCGGGATTGGTTTGATGCTCCTCATTGGACCGGAATATTCGTATATATCATTGCCTTGTGTCTCTATACATGATTCTATATATTTAGTCTATTTTGTATGTTAGACAATATGTATACTTTTTATAATACCCATCTTGTTTTTATACATGTCATATGAATAAACTTTCGATGATTTTATTGCAATTCATATTTTTTGATTCTATTGGTACCTAGAAAGTCCCATTAGCCCTCGTCACATCGCTCCTACTGCATTGCTGTTTCACCCTCTTTTCCTTCAGGGGCTATCCTTCCCCTCCCTGTTTTCCTGTCTCCTTGTCCCCTTCTCCTCTCCCTTCCCTCTTCTTTTCCCTTTTCTCCCCCCCCCCCTTTTTTCCCCCACCTCTCCCCCCTTTCTCCTTCCCCTTCTCCTTTACCCCCCCCCTCTTTTTCTCCCTTCCCCTCCCCCTCTTCTCTTTTCTCTTTTTCTTTTTTTCGTCCCTTTTCTTTTTGCCCTCTCCATTTCTCCCCTCCTGTCTTGTGCTTTTTTTCTGCCCAAGCTCACGCCTTTGCACCTTAGGCCCTAGCTGACGGCACATTTGGGAATGTTTTTCCCATTATTTATTGTATAAATTTAGGGACGTGGTACTCTTCATATTAAACCATACAAACATACCAATTTTGTCTAGTAAAAAATAAGTAAATAAATAAAAATTACATAAATGTTTCCCCTGGTTTGTAGATATGATAACTTTTGTGCAAACCAATCAAAATATGCTTATTGCGATTTTTTTTTTACTAAAAATATGTAGCAGAATACAAATTGGCCTAAAAGGATGAAAAAATTAGATTTTTACACTTTTTTTGGTAATGTTATATAGCAGAATATGAAAAATATTGTTTTTTTTTTTTTCTTCAGAATTGTCACTCTTTTTTTGTTTATAGCACAAACAATAAAAATCGCACAGGTGATCATGTACTACCAAAAGAATGCTCTATTTTTGGGAAAAAAAGGACATAAATTGTATTTGGGTACAGCATCCCACGACCGCACAATTGTCTGATAAAATAACGCAGTGCCAAAAAATGGCCTGGTCATCAAGGGGGCAAATCCTTCCAGTCCAGAAGTGGTTAATCTATTTTCTATAAATACATATAAATTCAGTTTTTTTAAATGTTACTGCCACTGCTCAAGCATCAAAGCATTGTTGTGGTTTGTTCCAACTCTTATCACTTTCAACTTTACTTTTAAAATTGTTCACATGTGGCACAAGAAATAAAAAAGGAATTCATATACTGAACAATGTCTTTATGTGTATTAACAACATATAGTTATCAGTATTTTTTGTGATAATGGTCTCTTAAATGAAATAAAAGTCAATAGTAAATTCCATACAAGCATGACACAACCTATACTAACCACCTAATGTATTCTCTTTTATTTGTAAAGACAAGGTTGAGTTTCATTTGTATGAAATACTTTCTTTCCATTAAGTTTGTAATATAATAGTGCTGCCCTGTCTATAGTAAGCAAATAATAAAACGTCACTTTAACTGGGTTCATAGCATCTACGTTGCAAAGAAAAACATTGTTTCCTTTTCACCTAGAATTACTCCTCTAGCTTGCTGGCCTCTATTCTGATTCTAAGAGACACACATTTATCAGATGAAATTGGTTTTGCAGAACATGGGATGTGAGCTCCAGTTCAGTCGGAATTTCTTCTCCATGCTGGCAGTCTGCCCCGTTCAAATGGACGCACACTGTTGTATAAATGAATTGTATTTGTTCTAAATTGGCCTGCAAAATGCCCTAAAAGGGTTTTCTCATTGATTTGCGGAGACAGAGCACCATGGATGTTCGCATTCTAAGCTTTGACTTCTGTCATGGACATTTCTCTGAGAGAATTCAATGCGGGTTCCATAATGTGAGGAGTCACAGATAGGCAGCCGTAAAAGTGCAAAGCAGTCTACATTAAACTGAAATGAATTGAGGGCACAGCTTCTTTATAATTTCCTCTTTCCAAATGATTCAGCCTACACATCATGCCCCCCAGAGCTTCTTTTCAAAAGAAATAAAAAAGCAATCTACCCAATTGCCTTTTTTAAGATTCTGGCCAATTTCATATGCTTTCATCTATTCTTTTTAATCTGATTAGTTTTTTTTTTTTTATCTCTTATTGTCCATGTAGGTTTCAAGTGTAGTAACAGTGAACAGAATGCATGCTGGGATTATAATACTGTAATTAATAAAAAGAAAACTTATATCATTTTTGTATAAACAAAACATTGATAGTGGTATTATAGAGACATTATGAGAATCTGCTGTGAGAAGCCAGAGGAGCAAGAGAAACCAACCAGTTGCCATTGCCGAAAAATAGACAAATTAAGGTGATTTAAAATCTAGTTTACTAAGAGCTACCCTATAGAAAATCTGTTGGTAAGATAACAATGCACATAAAATTTGCGCTTGCATTAGTATACTGGTTGTAATTGTTGGAAAGAACACAAAGTTCAGTTAAAGCCCCTGTGAAGAAGGTGTGGGTGGAACAGAATACACAGAGAGAGACTGAATCCTCTCTTTATTAAGGGCTTCAACAGAGAGTTAGGCAAAGGTAGATCTATAATATATCTCTATAGAATCCATTTTCACATCACCGTGTCACCGTCAGTGTCCCCCTCCAAACCCGTCCCCAGTAATCCCCACCTATATCCACAAACCTACCTGGCCCAGGAACCTTCACAACAAAATAATAGCTATATATCAAATAGACATCATCTTACCTATGTGTGCCTAATCATACCTCTGAGTACACACACACATATATATATATATATATATATATATATATATATATATATATGTACAATCTATTAAAACGCAAATCACACCTATATTGGCACACAGAATATTTCCAAAAGTATATTGATGAAAACATTAGTCCACAAGGTCTTAGAATACACACCCTCCCCACTCTGAGAGATCCCTCAGAGACCTTTAAAAAGGAATGGGAGGGTATTCTTAACACCTGTAGCCAGGATTTAATGAATTCACTAGTGATCCAATATAAGGTGGATATGACATATGACTGCGTTAGATACAGAAATAGATCTAATCAATACCAAGTACAAACAGGTCTTTGAGGCCCCAAACTTCGCCCCAGCCTGGACGGAAGTGAAGGCCAAATTAGAAATTATGAACAAAGAAATCATTCATAAAAAGCAATGCAAATTTCAAAAAGATAGACAAGCCTTCAACGAAGGATATGCCTACAGATGGAACTCTAAACCCCGCACGTCACGTACACCTTGATCACGCACAGCCAACCACGCGGAAACCACGGATGAAAACATGAAATCAGATTCAAGTATGGCTAGTTCCCTCTCACATAAATCACGATTGCCACGACAGGGCTCATCAGCCCCTAACAAACGCACCAAGGCCCAAAAACGAGGACGAGGCAGTGCCGGTCCCTCACCTACCTTACCTTTGAGTCACAATAAGAAAAAGCCTGATACACAAGCCCATTTGAACACACCCACCAATCTAGTCAACATAGCCCCCACACTTCAAAAGGTACTGGCCAAGAACACCACACTTCCCTTAAATACCAGTGACTCCACATCTGCCACCTCTGATGATGGTTTTTTAGAGTTACCCACCCCCCAAACACCCAGGAGTACCAAACAGGGCAACCTAGATATGTACATGAAATCCAAAACAACTTAATTACACATACCAATTCTTCTAATAAATTGAATATTATTAATTTAACCTCTTTTGACCTGACTCCGGCTCAGGAACAGGTGCTTGGTTTGGGCTTTTGCCCATCGAGGGCACTTGACACGTCTGAAACCATCAAAGATTTACATCTCTTTGCGAGAAATCTTACTTTCAAATTTATGTTTGACGATGACAGAAAACAAAAAAATCTAGAAAAACAATTAGCCGAACAAACCAAGCACCTTACCATGGCCGAGAGCCGGGCCCTCAAAGATTTAGTTCTCTTATATGAAGAAGGCAACCCCGAGGTTGTATCAATTATTGATTCCACAGACTCATCAGATGGAGTTTCTCCACCTACTTTGATAATTCCCCCCAAAAAAGTCTTCAAACCGAAATCGGAAAAATTTCCAGATCTGTCCACTAACGCTAATATCTGGACCTTTGTTCAAAGAGTATCCAGAGACTTAAAAACTACGGCCCTGCCCTCTATACCTAGGAACTTAACCCGAGAACAGACTCTAGCCCTGGCATCACTCCAAAACAACAAAGAGATCCTGATAAAACCCTCAGACAAAGGGGGCAACATAGTTGTTATGTCCCCCCACCAATATGAAATGATGTGCCTAGAGGTTCTATGCAACCGAGAATGGTATTGCCCCATTGCGCCCGATTGCATAAAGGACTTCATTTGTGAATACAAGTCCCTGTGTATTGAGGCCTTCACCCAGGGCCTCATAGACAGGGACACATACAATTTTCTGTTGATCAAACATCCCAAGACCCCCACCTTTTTGTAATGTTCCGGTACCTTTGGTACCCTAAATTACTCTTTTCACAAGTGTATGCGCCCCACCATTCTCTTTTGGAAAGGTGCGCATAAACCTTTAAGACTGAAGCTGTCATCACTCAGCGCCGGACTAGATGGCTATTTAAATCGCCGGTTCTCACTTACATGTGTTCGTTCAAACACCCTTACCTGGATGCTAACTTGGCTTGAAGCTTTCGTGCTTGCAAGCATACCTCGCTGACGGAACCTCGCTGCGCTGATCTCTGCATCCCGCTTCCGGATCATCCGCTCCTCCTGAACCAACCTTCGGCTGTATTGCTATTAGTGCTAAGTACCCCGCAGGGGAACCCTCTATAAACTTATACTAAGCTTACACTATCTAGCTCTGCATAGTAAAGACTATTTATCACATCTGCATATCTAGATTGCTAGCTCTTAAGACTACTGCTACTTATTCCTGCACTGGGTTGATCACTCTTGTATGTCCACCTGCTACTCTGTCATCTGCTACCATACATGATTGCTAAACCTACCTGCATCCATCTGCTACTGTCTTACCTTCAAGTGTCTGTCACCTACCACCTCCACTCAACCTGTCTCTTAAATCTTCATCACTGTGTTACTACATACATAAAGTCACTCTAGGAACCAGCTTGTTGAGTGTGTGTATTTACTAGCTGAATTAAGACCTTCCACACATGATGAGTCATTGAGGTTGGGAATGGTATCTCAGCATCTCTCTTACATGACTACTGAAGTGGAATATTTCTGCAGCTGAAAATCCACACCATACATGAAACGCAGGAGCGTTACAGATTGAACGAACCTACAAATGGATTCAGCAGAAATAACTACTCAGGTGACACAATTAAAACAGCAAGTAACTGCGTTAATACACGCACTTGCTGAATTAAAAGAAGACAATCAGGCTCTGTCGCAGCAGGTAATTAGACTGACACAACTTACCTCTGCTCAGTCCCCTGAACCCAAGATAAATCCCCCTTTGGTATTTACAGGCGATCGCAAAAAATTTTGCTAATTTAAAAACGCATGTGAGTTAATTTTTTTGCTAAAACCTCGTACCTACCTTACTGATCACATTAAGGTTTGTACTATTATTTCTTACCTAACAGGCGATCCTCGAGCCTGGGCAGACTCTCTTTTTGAGAAAAACGACCAGCTTCTCAACTCCTATGCCTTGTTCCTAGCAGAACTCACTAGCCTATATGATGACCCCAATAGGCAGAGTACTGCCGATCTTCAATTAAGATCCTTGAAACAAGGAAGGAGGCCTGTAGAAGACTTTGTCGCGGAATTCAAGAGATGGACCCTTGATTCAGAATGGAATGATGCATCTCTGAAAACCCAATTTAGGCTTGGCCTATCAGAAGCCGTTAAGGACGAACTCGCCCGAGCGGATCTACCAAAAACCCTGGATGCATTAATACAACTCAGTATTACCATAGATAGAAGACTACGAGAAAGAAAGGCTGAGGAAATGGGAATGCCATTATCCGTTTCCTCTCGGATTCCGGCCGTTAACCCCGTTCCTATGGAGGTAGGAACCATACGCCCACCGCTATCAACTATGGAAAAAGCCAAAAGACGATATGAAAATCTCTGCTTGTACTGTGCATCCCCGGATCACAAGATAAATGTCTGTCCCCTAGTCAACAAAAAGAAGGGTGAGTTCACATGTCCTCCTAGGGGGATTGACAACTTCATTCACTAACCCTTACATTTTTGTTTGTTTGACATTACAGTGGGACCAGAACAGGATTACTACTAAGGCCATGATTGACACAGGATCTTGTGGAAATTATATTGATATATGTTTTGCTGCCTCAAATAAAATTCCTATTATTTCTAAACTTAAACCTGTCTCAGTAAGTCTTATTACCGGTGTTCCGTTATCCTCTGGTCCAATCACCGATCAGACACAAGCACTTCTAGTCACTATTAACGAGTCTCATAGGGAGACTACTACCTTCGATTTAATACCTTCACCCCACTTTCCCATTGTGTTGGGACTTCCCTGGTTACACACACACCAACCAACCATAGATTGGAAGGAACGGTCCTTGGCCTTCCTCTCTTGCTATTGCGAGGATACGTGTAACCTCCCGTCTTCCGGGAAGATTCTGTCTATGGTGACAGATGAGATTGCACCACTATGTTATCAGGATCTTTCTGAGGTTTTTCTTGAGAAAAATGCTCAAGCATTACCTCCTCATCGAGACTATGATTGTAGCATTGATCTACTCCCAAATAGCAAATTGCCGTTCGGTCATGTTTATCCTCTTTCACAGGATGAACTTTCCCATCTCAAAACCTATTTGGATGAGAATTTGGAAAAAGGTTTTATTAGACCTTCCACTTCTTCCACAGCAGTAGGACTCTTTTTTGTTCGCAATAAGGACTCAAGTCTCAGACCTATCATCGACTACAGGAAATTGAATGCTATCACAATAAAAGATCGCTATCCTCTACCGCTTATCCCTGAGCTCATTGAGCAGGTGCGTGGAGCTACCTATTTTTCAAAATTGGACCTGAAAGGAGCATACAATCTCATTCGAATCCGTGATGGAGACGAGTGGAAGACTGCATTCAGAACCAGATACGGATTGTTCAAATATCTTGTGATGCCATTCGGGCTATGCAACGCCCCTGCAGTTTTCCAACGATTTATAAACAATATTTTTAAAGACTTACTAGATGTCTGTGTTGTGGTATATCTGGACGATATACTTATATATTCACGATCCCTGTCTGAACACATAAGACATGTAAGACTTGTACTATCGAGATTGCTTGCACATAACCTTTATGTGAAACTGAAGAAATGCTTGTTTCATAAAGACGAGGCACTCTTTCTAGGCTACATCATATCCAAAACAGGAATCGAGATGGACATGAGTAAAATATCCTGCATTCAGGATTGGCCTACACCAACCACACGCAAGGCGCTACAGCGATTCCTGGGATTTTCAAATTTCTACAGGAAGTTCATTAAAAACTTTTCTGCTATTGTGAGACCCCTCACACAGCTCACTAGCATAAAAAAAACATTCAAATGGTCAGAAGAAGCCAATAAAGCTTTTCACTTGTTAAAGACAAGGTTTACTTCCGCTCCCATATTACGCCATCCAGACCCATCCCTCCAATACATTCTGGAGGTAGATGCGTCAAACATGGCAGTAGGAGCAATACTCTCCCAACGACCAACCCACACTTCACCACTTCATCCAGTCGCCTTTTTTTCTAAATCCCTAAGCAGTCCCGAGATAAATTACCCCGTGGGTGAAAAGGAACTGCTTGCTATAAAATTGGCTCTGGAGAATTGGCGACATTTACTCGAAGGCACCCAATTACCAATAATAATATACACGGACCATAAAAACCTCCAATATCTTCAGACTAGCAAAACTCTCTCGCACTGACAGGTACGATGGTCACTATTCTTTCTAAGGTTTAACTTCCTAGTGACTTACACACCTGCAGATAAGAACAAAAAGGCGGATGCACTATCACGACTAACTGAAGAAAACTACTTTGAAATCCCTTCCGTTCCTATAATACCTCACAAACGCATTATTGGAGTTGTCCGTTTCTTGAAGGAAGAGGTTTTGCATGGTATAAGTTTGGATTCACCCCCACCACAACTAAATACTGATGCAGAAGGCTTCCTCTACTACAACGACAAACTTTACATACCACCTACCCTACGCACCAAGATCTTGGAATTATCTCATGATGTGCCTATGGCAGGACATATGGGTATGACAAAGACTCTTAATTTGATTTCCCGGAAATTCTGGTGGCCTGACATGAAAACATCTATACAAAAATTCGTCTCTTCATGCAATGTCTGTGCCAGGTCCAAAATTGACACTACGAGACCATCCGGTCTACTATGCAGTCTACCAATACCCCAAACTCCATGGGAAGTTTTGTCCTTGGACTTCATCGTAGAATTGCCTCTTTCCAAAGGATTTAATACCATCTTGGTGTCAGTGGACCATCTGACAAAGATGGCACATTTCATTGCTATTCGCAGACTACCTTCGTCCAAACAAACGGCAGAACTCCTGATGAAACATGTCTTTAGATTACATGGTATCCCAAAAACTCTCCTGTCTGACCGTGGATCCCAATTTATTTCTAAGTTCTGGCAAGAACTATGTCACATACTACGGATCGAGCGGAAGCTCACTTCTCCTTACCATCCGCAGACCAACGGACAGACTGAAAGAGTCAACCAATGCATCGAGCAGTATTTACGTTGTTACACTTCTTACCAACAGGATGATTGGGTGGATCTTCTCCCTCTGGCAGAATTTGCCTACAACAACGCAACCCACAGTACAACCAAGCAGAGTCCGTTCTACTTGAACTATGGGTTTCATCCCTCTATTCTTCCACCACGCATCCTTCCTTCAAACAACCCAGTAGCCTCAGACTATCTTACCCAAATAAAGGATTCTCTGGGTTTATTAAATACTACCATTGCACACGCTCACAGTCAACAAAAGAAGTACTATGATCTTCACAGAAGACCTTCTCCACAGTACACTATCGGGGACCTCGTTTGGCTCTCAACAAAAAATTTAAGACTGAAGATCCCTAGCAAAAAGCTTGGACCTCTGTTCTTGGGACCTTTCCCAATCAAAAAACTTATTGGAAAAGCTGCAGTACAGCTTACATTGCCAATAGACCTAAAAATCCATCCCATTTTCCATGTGTCGCTACTGAAGCCCCATGTTCCGGACCAAGGAATAAGGCCTAATATTCCACCTCCGCCTCCTGTACAAGTTGAAGGTGGAGAAGAATACGAGATAAAAGAGATTCTGGATTCTCGTATCTACAGAAGAAGACTTCAGTACTTGGTCAGATGGAAGAACTATGGGCCCCAAGACGACACCTGGCTAAACACCTCTGAAATACATGCCCCTAGATTAATCCGCATTTTTCATGCGAGATACCCAGACAAACCAGCTCCAGAGGCCTTCAGGAGCCGGCCTTAAGGGGGGGGGTATTGTAATGTTCCGGTACCTTTGGTACCCTAAATTACTCTTTTCACAAGTGTATGCGCCCCACCATTCTCTTTTAGAAAGGTGCGCATACACCTTTAAGACTGAAGCTGTCATCACTCAGCGCCGGACTAGATGGCTATTTAAATCGCCGGTTCTCACTCACATGTGTTCGTTTAAACACCCTTACCTGGATGCTAACTTGGCTTGAAGCTTTCGTGCTTGCAAGCATACCTCGCTGACGGAACCTCGCTGCGCTGATCTCTGCATCCCGCTTCCGGATCATCCGCTCCTCCTGAACCAACCTTCGGCTGTATTGCTATTAGTGCTAAGTACCCCGCAGGGGAACCCTCTATAAACTTATACTAAGCTTACACTATCTAGCTCTGCATAGTAAAGACTATTTATCACATCTGCATATCTAGATTGCTAGCTCTTAAGACTACTGCTACTTATTTCTGCACTGGGTTGATCACTCTTGTATGTCCACCTGCTACTCTGTCATCTGCTACCATACATGATTGCTAAACCTACCTGCATCCATCTGCTACTGTCTTACCTTCAAGTGTCTGTCACCTACCACCTCCACTCAACCTGTCTCTTAAATCTTCATCACTGTGTTACTACATACATAAAGTCACTCTAGGAACCATCTTGTTGAGTGTGTGTATTTACTAGCTGAATTAAGACCTTCCACACATGATGAGTAATTGAGGTTGGGAATGGTATCTCAGCATCTCTCTTACATGACTACTGAAGTGGAATATTTCTGCAGCTGAAAATCCACACCATACATGAAACGCAGGAGCGTTACACTTTGGCACCTTACCCAAGGTGCATAAAAGCCTTGAACACCCCCCTGGTAGACCTATCGTCTCTGGCAATGAGTCGCTCACGGAACATGCCAGCAAATTCGTTGATTCGTTTTTGCTGCCTCATGTTTTGGCACTCCCATCTTACATAAGAGATACCACTGATCTCCTAAAACACCTTGAGGAGATTCAGGTCCCTCCGGATGCCCTGCTTGTAGCAATTGATATTGAGGCTCTGTACTCAAGTATCCCGCACGACCAGGGCATCCGGATGGCAGAATCGTTCCTCAAGGAACAGGACTATAAGACTTGGCCCTTGATGGACTTTGTCCTCAAGCTCCTCAGGTTTATCCTCACAAGGAATTATTTTACCTTTTTGGAGCAAACATACTTGCAGATCCAGGGGGTCGCTATGGGCACTTACTGCGCACCGTCATATGCCAATTTATACCTAGGCGTCTGGGAGAGGCTGATTTTCTCGGACGAGGAAATGGAACATTGGATGTCTCAGATTTGGATTTGGTACAGATTCATTGATGATCTTTTAATCATATGGACAGGTACACAAAATGAACTTTCATCATTCCTTATGGCCATCAATAACAACAATCTAAATCTTAAATTTACACATATCTTTGACAAACATTACGTTTCATTTCTGGATCTGAGCATCAGCCTCTCCCCGGACGGACACATTGATACTGATCTTTACCGCAAACCCAGCGCGGGCAACACCATATTAAGCGCAGCAAGTGCCCATCCCGCCCCCCTGGTCGCCAGTATCCCATATGCCCAATATCTTAGGCTCCGCAGAAATTGCTCTGCTGAAGCCAACTTTCGTGCCCAGGCTGATCAGTTACGTGAGCGACTCCTTGCCAGAGGATATTCCAAAACGCTGCTGAGGAAAGCTTATAATAGGGCCAGAGCCCACTCTAGAGCTGAATTGTTGTATAAAACGACTTCTACAAAGAAAAACACAAGTGTCAGATTCATTACCACCTATTCTGCACATGATGATATTCTACGGAATATCTTGAATCGTCACTGGCCCATTCTTACCCAAGACTATACCCTGAGCAAATATCCAAATGCCAGACCCAGTCTGGTATTCAGACGAGCCACCTCCCTCCGTGACTGCCTTACCAAAAGCCCCTACATCAACGCAACCACTAACCACGACCTTAAAAAAGGCACATACCGCTGTGGGTCTTGTGATAAATGCCCTTGGGTTAAAACTGGAACAGGCATCCGCCTACCCAATGGGAAATGGTTTCATTCCAGACATCACGCCGACTGCAATACACAGGGATTGATTTATCTCATGACCTGTTGCTGCAGGGCATTTTATGTCGGTAAGACTATCAGATCACTCAGCAAGCGCATAGGTGACCATATTTACCATTCAGAGGGGGGTACCATACAAACTAGTGTTACACGTCACATAGGATTTCGTCATAAATATGACAATTCTGTGGTTTCTTTTTTTGTTTTGGAGGTTATTCCCCAGGACCCCCGTGGGGGTAATTGGGACAAACGCATTTTACAAAGGGAATCCTATTGGATCGAAGCCCTCGAGGCTACCACGCCTCCAGGGATCAATGAAGTCCTGACATATAAACCATTCCTAGGCTAGATCATTTCTCCCCTTCTTTTCAAATTATTTTGTTTAACTTCATCGAATCTGATCTAGGTTCTCTGTCCGGTTTTCATATAATTTCCGTGCACCACATCGTCCACCCCGATTACCTACATCTCATGATACCGGAGTTCTGGCTCTGGAGACAGGTAAGTTATCAGTTATTCCAATCATTGGGAATACTGTTTTTTGAATTTTATTTCTAAACAATTGATGCCAATCAATGTCTCTCCAAGATTTAGTATTATAACCTGCTGTAGCATCAATAAATACAACACTTTTGTAAATTCATACTTCTATTTGGTTCCCTTTTGGGGGGTCATCGGATTCCCCCTAAGTGAACCTTTATGCAGAAATAGTGAAGGATCAGATGTTTCCTTCACCTTTCTTTGATATTAAGCTACGTATAATCAAGAATATACATAATGTTATAAGGTGTTTTTCCAGCAATTTAAAATCTTGTTCTAACTGCCTTTGTGTAATTGTATTGCATGTCTTTGTGGACGCCCATCATGGTTTTGCATCTGTTTTGCGTCCCCGGTTGCATTGTCCCCTCCGTCCGGATGGTGGCGTGCTCCCCTGACTTCTCAGCGGATGTCTGGTCCTCTCGCACATCGCTGATCGGACACTTCCTGTCCAGACGGCCTTTGTTGCGGCCGTTCTGGGCTGCCTATTGTGGCCCGCCTCTAGAACGACACTGCGCGCGCACCTCCATGTGCACGCAGTTGAGGACCTGACCCGCCCACATTGCGTATGACGTCATGCACAATCTGGCGTCGGGTTGAGGGCCATATTAGGCGGGACTATACTCACTTCCTACTCAGGAGACGGCGTCCACTAGCATGGCGACTTCACGTGGATAAGAGCATGCGGTATTCCCGGATGGACGTTTTCAATAACCTCTTTTCCGGTTATACTTCACAGATGCGTGTAATAGGTGGGGATATATATCTATTTCATTGGCATACTCTACTCACAGACTCTACCATCTTGTCTGTTCCTGTTTAAGTGATTACCTCCACACAGATTTAAAAAGTCCTAAATGACCCGCCATCCAGCAGGTAAATCCGCCCCATACCCATACATCCTCATCAAGGACATTTTACTATATACATTATAGAATGCTTATGTATTCCATTCCCTATTCAAATAGAATATTATCCCACGCTGAGGTCCAGCCGCACTGCAGCAGCCACTACGTTTCTAATCTTTACTCCTGTTATGTGAGTTTCTCTACAGAGACACCCAACAAGGTATACAACATAGTTATTTACACATTTGTATAACCTTCCTCTCCCTATGGTGTTGGTGGGTTTTCAGCTTTACACATTCACCTCCTGCCTCGTATGTCCCTCCACATTCGCTGGGGAGACGTTTTTGTTGGGGAGCACTTTCACCTAGTCCGGTTGGTGGTGGGCCTGTCCACGGTGGATGTTTCGGATGCAAATGGGCGTTCCACACTCGCATGCACTATAAGTTCGTTTTTTATATGTATGTATATGCACTAATAATAATTTTCTGTTATTGCTGTATTGTACAGGCTAATCAAGGCATTTCATATTCTATATGTTTCTATTCCCCTGAAGAAGCGGTGCTTCCATGCCCGCGAAACATGTCGGGATTGGTTTGATGTTCCTCATTGGACCGAAATATCTCTACATTTTCTTGCCTTGTGTCTTATATGGCCTCACATGCTCTATTTTGTACATGTTAGACCAATATGAATATTATCTTCTGTACTGTCTGCTTTGTTTTTAATATGTACCATCAATAAATATTTTATGTTTTTAATGTATTTCTCACCTTATTGATTTACCTGGTACCTACAAAGTCCCACTAGCCCTCCCACTATTGCTCTGACTCTTTGGTCCTTTTCATTATTTCTTTCCACTCTCTGTTCTCTTTGTCCCCCCTTCTTTTGGATTCTTTCCCTTCTCCCTTGTTCTTTTTCCCCCCCCCTCTTGTTTTCCCTCCCCCCTTTTCTTCTCTCCCCTGCCCCCTCTTGTTCATTTCTTCTTCTTTGTCCCACCTTCCCCTCCTCTTCCCAGCCCCCCCCTCCCCCCCCCTCTTTTCCTTTTTTCCCCCTTCTCCGTTTTTCTCAATTGTTGCTTTTCTTCTTCTCACTCTCCCTTTTCTTTTCTTTTGTCCTTCTCCTTTTCTTCCTCTTCATCCTTCACCTCTGCTCCTTTTATTTCTCGTTCTATCCTTCTTTTATACCCGAGCATTTGCCTTTGCACCTTAGGCTTCAGCTGTGGGTAAATTTCGGGATATCTTTCCCAGCATTTACAGTATACATTCTACCTCTTTATCCATTTTTGATACAAACATACAATTTACTTTCATATATACATATATATATATATATATATATATATATATATATATATATATACATATCTATAGTCCGTAGGGTTCAATATTGAGTTGGCCCACCCTTTTGCAGCTATAAAAGCTTCATCTCCTCTGGGAAGGCTGTCCACAAGGTTTAGGAGTGTGTCTATGGGAATGTTTGATCATTCTTCCAGAAGCACATTTGTGAGGTCAGGCACCAATGTGGATGAGAAGGCCTTGCTCACAGTCTCCCCTCTAATTTGTCCCAAAGATGTTCTATCAGATTGAGGTCAGGGCTCTGCGCAGGCCAGTCAAGTTCCTCCATCTCAAACTCGCTTGGGTGAGTGGGTGAGTGAGTGGCAGGAGGAGTTTGCCAAGCAACATCCCACTACAAAAGTGGGAAGACTATCTGTTTTGCCTAAACCATTAGACAGGAAATAAGGAAACATTTCCCAAATGGAAAAAATCTGCAAAAAAAGTTAGATTTAGATAAAAATTCTAACCCCCTCAACACTCCAAAATGACAAAAAAAGGGTTTGACCGGAGTTAGGTTTTGTGTTCAGTTGGGTAAAAGGGTGAAATAAAATAATAATTCATTGATAATGATTTTTAAGCATAATTTATACATTGACCTCTTCCTATGAACTTACCATTATCTGGAAGCAATCTATTTAATGACCAAGGTTAAGGCCTCATGCACACTGGATGTTATAAAAACCCCAGTAGCATTAGCTGTTGAAAGCTGTAAGTGTAGAATGAGTTTTGCAGCATTTTTGAAGTAGCGTTTTTCAGTGTTTTTTTAGCAAAACTATACTGCCACATCAGCTTATGGCTCAAAAGCACTCATAAATGCCACAGAGCCACATTTTTTAGTGTTTTTCAGAGTTTTTCTGAGTTAGAGCATTTTTACAGCTAAAAAACTCCTCCTTCAAACCCACTAGTTTGGGTTTTTTTTTTCTTCCTGTCAGAAAACACCCCTGACAAAAACCGCTGATAAAAGCCTATGTGTGCATGGACACATAAGTTAACATGCTGAGGAGTTTACTGGCTGCAGAAAAAAATGTCTGAAACCAAAAACAGCAGCTGTAAAAACGTCCAGTGTGCATGAGGCCCTAAGGTTTTAGCATTTTTTTTTTTCACTTTTTGTCTCAGAAGTGAGAGGAAATCCCTACAAAATGCGCTGACAGTTAAAATGTTGGAACAAGTGTTGTCATGGAAAGATTTTCTCTCTCTTCCTGTTCGAGTGACATCCCCCCAAAAAAATCCTATCACTTTCTGTCCCAATGGCAGTGGGATATCAGAATAAAAAAGTAAAATAAAGGGTTCAACTCTCCAACAGAGATTAGTAGATTAGAGTTAAACAAAGTTGATTTTGATGTTTGCTGAAATTTCACTGAAAATAGACACTAATTTCATCACATTTGCATTAAAAAGTTCACCTTTAGGGTTAATTCACATTCTGTCACCACAAGGACACACAGGAAACAATTGTATCTTATATGTCCCATTCATACTGCAAAGCAGCCTAAGGCCCCTTTCACACGGGCTTTCTGATCCAGTCCGCCTTTCAGTTTTTCAGGTGGACCTGATCGCTGCTCCATGCAGCCCTATGGAGCAGCGGATGTCAGCAGAGACATGTCCACTAAAGGCCCGTACACACGTACCGATCGTCGGCATACAAACGTCGGCGGACGAAAGATCTGCCGATTGTACGCGTGTTAGTATGGTGCCTCCGACAGATGTCTGCGCACAATCCGCGGACAAAAGTCTTTCTTGCAAACATGAAAATTTTTGTCTGCGGACACCAGAACGGACGATTGTTTGCCTGTCAGTACACAATTCGGCCGACACACAGCTACAAATCCCAACACGCATGATCAAACCAAATGAGTTCCCGGAAGAATTTTCTCTAGTAAACTCAACATTTTATTCAGAAAGAACTTTCGGCTCGCGGAAGTCCAAGAAATAGGTGAAATGCGGAGCACATGCTCATCTTGATAAATGTGAGAAGAAGGAAGATGCTGCTCATAATGCCATACTTTTCTAATAAAAAGGCATGTGTTCTGTTATGATGAAGATAATGTTTGTCTATTCTATCTGTTCTATCAAATTTTATAATTAAATAATTTGAACTCTTCACCATTATTTTTGTATTTTCACACCAAAGATCTAACTATTGATATGACCCTTTATTCTTGTATGAATTAATGTCTAAAACATATTTTTCAGGTTATGCACAATATTAAACATGTTAACAAATTCAGATAGGCCATTTTTTATTTTCATTTTCTTTATTTTTTGTATCTCAGCAAAAAAAAACCAAAGAAAACATCAATACTTTCCGTATAATAAACTAAACATAAAAAAGGTCCATTTGGACAAAATTAAACTAGAAACTGGCAAACAGGGGTAAAATAAATAATAGGGGGTTACAAAAATTAAAGTTGCTGGTAACTGAAATCAGGTTGCCATGAGGGCAGGTTTGGATCCTGCTGGCCATATTGCCACTGGCCATGTGGCATTTGGCGAGGTGGTGGGTGTTGTGGAGGTGGAGGTGGAGGTGGAGGTGGAGGGCACGGGTGCTCCTGGCATGCATGGCTGTGCTCATTAAGGATCCCGTTTTCAGCCTTTTGCAGCACATCGAGGATAATTTTTCTGGCATACTGACACTGCCTGAGGTCCACCTTATCCAAAATTTTTGCCGTCATGTTGCCGAAGGACTCATTGGCCTCCGGTTTCCGACGTAGGGCTATGGTGGCCTCCTGGATAAATTCGTCTGTGATATCATCCACGTGCTTCCTCTTTTGCCTCCGTTTGGCAGGAGGAGGTGGTGGTGGAAATAGTTCCACAGGCTCCTCAGGCTCCGCAGGCTCCCCAGGCTCCTGGCTGCAACCTGGCTCCTCCTCAGTGACACTTCCCTGTTGATGAAATGAACAATTGATTAGAATGTTAAAGTGTATATAAAAATGCATGTTTGTTATATTATTGTGAACAAATAGCAGACTTTACATACAGTGGCGTATCTAGGGTCTCCAGTGCCCTTGTTGAGGAGCTGTATTTGGCAACAACCCCCCCCCCCCCAAGATCAATGTAAAACTGTAACCCACCCCCCCAAAAAAAAATTAAAGGGCATTAAAAGTTTCTAATTTGCCCCTTGTTTGCCCAGTGTAGAGCTCTCTAGTGGGCAATCATTGTCTCAGGTGTGAAAAAGAAAGAGAGGGTTGAGAGCTAGAGAGAGGGAGAGAAAGAGGGGGTGTGAGAGAGAGAGGAGGGGGTTGCAGAGAGAGAGGGGCCTGAACTTGCAGAGGGCTTGATGTAGGGCATTGAGGGTGAAGCAGTGCAGGGAAACAGGAATAAGGAAGCCACCTGCCTTGCTGACCCAGAGTGAGAGACCAGAGACATGGAAGCAAGGATGGATGGATCATTTGCAGGAGCTGTTAGTTTTGTATTAAAAATGGTTGAGCCAGAGGAATGCTGAGGCTACAGCAGTGTTTGTTAGGACCAGAGGTGTGCTGGGGATGCAGCAGTGTTTGTAAGACCAGAGGTGTTCTGGGGATGCAGTGAGAGGCAGTCTCAGTCTCCTGGTCTTTTGGCTCAGCTGCTCTCAATGTTTTACACCTGCATGAAGCAGCTCTCAATGTTTTACACCTGCATGAATCCGCCTGCAAACTGGGGGTTCTGGGGTGTGCAGGCTGAGTGGATTGTTAAAATAAACAATAAAACAATGCCAATGTTTTTGTGACCCACCCCCCTTGGCCTGCGCCCCTGGCGGTTGCCTGTCATGCCAACCCCTTGCTATGCCTGTTTACATAAAGGGTCAATTATGGTTTAGCTTATAATTTTGTTACATGATTACATTTTAGCAGACAATATATTGTGAAATGCCATACCTGAGTAAAACTCTCCTCCAGGAAATCCTCATCCTGGCTTGGATCAACCGACACTGAGCCCTCTGCCGATGTAGAAGGCAGTGTTGAAATTGACGGCCTGGATTCCATGGTGTCTGCCAGGAATCGCATGTTATCATAGTACCACAGCCGTGGTACATATACATTCCGTGCACCTGCTCCAGACTGGGTGGACTCCTCTATTTTTTTTAACTCCCGCCTGTAGGCAGTGCGAATACTGTTTATTTTTTTGCGTATATACTCAAAATTTGCCCCAGGACAGACGGGCTTGTAGAAGGCCACCAAATGTTCCATGGCCTGTTTTTTGAGTTTTTTATTTTTATAATCTGCGGACTTCACTTGCCACAAACACGGCAGTTGCCTGAACTCATCAATAAAACTTAATAGAAAGTTGTGGCTGGTGTAATTGTCCACCATATTGCAGGACAGTATATGCCTGCAAGACACAAAACAACACAAAACATATTAAAATAGCATGTATTTTGGCACATAATAAAGATATTCCTAATAAAAGCTGTATAGGGCCCAAAACACACACTTTCTATTAAAAGAGTCGTACCTTTGTTTGTGGGGAAAAGTCGTGATTCGCCGCTCGATCGTGCTCCAACTCTCGATATGTCCGCTAGCGAATCGTCGGCCGAACGATCTGGCGTCCTTTAAATACAGCGCAGGCGTCAACTCCTCCTCCAGTGGCGGGCTTGTGCAGGGGTGTGTACGTGCCGAAGATCAGGCCTACATGCGACACTCACACCTGAAGCAGTGGAAAAATCTTGTAATCAAGAATAATGTCTCAACAATCTGGGAGCTCAATTAGTGTGGGCCGAAGTGATTGGGCCACCCGAAAATCAAGGGCTACACCCATGTCAAAGCCAGAAATGGTGGAGATGGTCTCCATTTTAGAAAAAATGGACTATGATGGCAAGTTGGCAAATTACGATCGGCCCAATGCCAGGAAAGATGGCATCATGGATAAGGTGGTGGCCTGTTTGGTAAAAAAATTCGGTGTGGAGCGATCGAAAGATCAGATTCGTAAACGGTGGTCTGACCTGAAACACCGTGAGCAGGATCAGCTTTCCCAAATCCATCGGATTTTGAAAAAAAGTAAGTTTTTTTTTTTTTTTTTTTTTTTAATCATGCAATATGTTTTTTATAATTTTGTGTATGTTGTATTAACATGTCTAGATTATAATGTCTATGTAAAAAGTTAGATTACTCATTTTAGTTGTCATGTCGTGATTTGATCGATCTATTGTTGATGTTTTAGTATATGACATTAAAAGTCAGGAAGCCATAGTTAAAAATATATGTATTGTGTTGCAACGAACGTTCTTTCCTGCACGAATCTTCTCAGCAAACATTCCTATTAATCACAGATTATTATTAAAACCTTTAAATAGGAGAAAAACGTAAACTCCGTGCCAAACAATGGGAAAGGAGGAGGAGAGGTTTGGCAGCTCCATCGGCAGTTGTGGAAGAAGAGGAGGACATGGGCCCAGATGGTGGCACAGATTCGACTAAAGGTAATTGGTTCCTATGCACTGTCAAACATTAATGTACCATATTTTTCGTAGATAACCATGTACATGTCTTCATATTTGTTACTAAAAGAGCTATCAAGCAGGGCACCATGTCCTAACAAATGTACCTCTTGTGACTTTTATGATATGGCCAATGTTTTGTATTATGTAGATGAAGACATTATGCCTGAGGTGATTCTGGTGGAGCCAACAAGTGACCAGACACCAGAGCAACAAGAAGGTTGGTAGTCACAGATTTTTGTGTAGTGGGATCATAGAAATATGTGTATTTGCAATGATTGTTTAACCTTATATTCTTGTATTCCCTTACAAATTTACATTGCAGATGTTGCGTCATGCCAGGATGTGGCATCCCCAGCCATGTCAGAACCCCGATCTCCTGGCAACTTGGCAAGCAACGTGGAAGCCACTTCCGAAACTGTGGAGGAACCAGGACCAAGTGTCCAAGAGCCAATTGTGTGCCCACGTAGGTTTTTTCAGAATGATTTTTATCAGTGTTATTTTTAGCCTCCAATTTACAACACTAGTTCCCTATGGGAGCCTCTTTATTTGAATGGAAGTCGCACCGTAAGTCGGATCAGGATGCTCTGACTTGCTGGGCCACTTGCGTTGTGAAGATTTTTGAGGGGGAACTACACCAAAAAATTGAAGAACCCACCGTGGGTGTCCCCCCAAGTTCACAACCAGGCCTTTTGTGTGTGGTATTGAGTTTGAGGGTATGCCCACAACAAAAAGACAGCGTGGGTTACCCCCAAAACCCCTACCAGACCCTTATACAAGCATGCAGCTTGTCAGGCCAGGAAAGAGAACGAGCAAGCGGAACAAACACCCCCTGGACCACAGCAGGACACATGCCCTCAACATGGGGGGGTTTTGTTGCTTTGGGCCAGGGGGCCTCTGCACCGCACACCCAAAAGCACCTTACTCCCATGTAGAGGAGGACAAGAGCCTCATCCCCACAACCCTGTCTGGTGGTTTTGGGGGGTCATGCGGCCAGGGGGTTCCTAGGACTTTGGAAGCAACCTTCAACAAAGGGTGGCCCCCAGATCCCGGACACCAATCACTGTGTGAATGGGTATGGGGTACATAGTACCCCTACACATTAACCACATAAATGGAAGTGTATGTGAATAACGACAGGAGACGTTTATGAAATGTTCTTAAATATCTTCATCCGGTCTTCTCCACTCTGCTCTTTGGATCTTCTCCTCTCCACTCTTCTGCTGTGCAATCTTCTGCTCTTATGTTGTCTGCTCTTTTGCCTTAGGTTCTGCTTCTTCCTCCTGTCCTCATCTGATGCTGTTGCCGTGCATTCTGCCCGTCTCTGGTCTCTGCAGCTTAATATATATACATTACGACCATGCCCTCACAATGACGTCATCATGCGTTCACACCCCTAATGAATATATAGTAAGCTCAGGAGACCGGCAGAATCATCAGCAACAGGATCAGAGGAGGACAGGAGGAAGAAGAAGAGCCTAGGGCAAAAGAGCATAAGAACAGGGTAGGTATTAACTTGAGAGTAATTAAAAATAACCTGGACACCAAATGTTTCTCTATTATGACCTCATGTAGGTGATTCACATTGACTCAGTTGTATATTTTTTTACAGATCATGATTTACCTACTTGCACTTTAGCAAAACTAACCCGTGAGGCACTCCAATGTTGCTCAGACCTCGAGCAAATCAAGGAAACAGCAACGGCATTGCAATCAAAAGTGCGAGATTTTGTCGACATGATTGCCAAATTTTAAAAAGTTTTTTTTTATGTTTTTATTGGTTCCTTTTCTTACAAAAGTTTTGTAATATTTTATGATATTTTGATGGCACTCAGTTGTTAAGAGTGTACCCACGTTTGGGAAAAAAAATTGAAAACACACTAACCCTAACCCTAACCCTAACCCTAACCCTAACCCTGTGAATGTTTTAAAAAAAAAATTTTGTACATTCAACAATGTGTGTTCCATTCTTTATTTGACTTTCCTTGGGGGGTCGAGATCTAAAGCTGTGTAAAGAAGCATTACATGTATGATGGCTGTCCTATTCCCATATTTACATGTTAATGACAGCATTTTGGACACTGCCATATGCGAGTTGCTGGAGGTGGCAATGAAATGTTAAAGATCCCAACCGTTTATACGCATATCACAGTGCGATCTGACATTTCATACAGGATTGGATCATACAAGTGTGAACGACTGTGCAATCCTATCCTGATGCAGCTGAATAAATGCATCATGTGCGACTTTTGTGCGAGTGTTGTGCGAATTGAGACATACACTTTGTATGGCTACATTCACACTGAACACGCACACAAGTCGCACATGACCCTTTATTTCTGATGTATCAGGATTGGATGGCACAGTTCTTCAGACTTGTGTAATACAATCCTGTGGAAAAAGTAAGTGTCGGGTCACCCTTATGCGATGCAGGAAGGATGCAAAGTCGCAGACTTCCCGCATTGCATAAGTTTGACTCAACACTCAAGGTACTAGCAGTCCTAGTATTCAATATGGCATTGATATTGGCAGTAGAAATCAGTGTAGGGAGATCAGTGTAATCTATAGTGTATTGCTTTTTCGTTGCTCTAGTTCACTTTCCATTACTTATATATATATAACACTTTGAGATGAACAATGATCAAGTTTTACATAACACTGACATATCCTAACATTGGTGGGCAGTGAGAAGGATGTAATAAATGAACACAACATAACAGGTGTAGGTACGTTGTTAATACCCTAATGTATTATATTAAATATATAGTATGGGCAACTTCTGGACAAGAACCACCAATGTAAGGTGACATTAGATGAACCTTGGGTGTGACCTAGTTCTCAATGTGACAGGGTTTGTGTACATTTTGTGGGGTGCAGAAGGCCCTTGTATTTACACCACTGGCTCAAAAATAACACATGGCCATCATCACTTTGGATCAGCTGGTGAGAGACTACAGTCAAGAAACACACTGATGAATGTATTAACCCTTCCAAAGTCACACATATATAACACATGATTAACCCTAATAATTGTGTTTGGCATATGTGCCCAAATGATTAGAATCCACAATACAGAATCATTGCAATTTTTTTTTTATGTGTGGAAAAATAAGATATCTCTCACATTTATCTTGTGTGTCCAATCTTTAACAAGATTAATGGGTGTGTGACAGTGATTGCTGCCAGGACACAGCTCCTCTCCCCACGAAATAGTCCAGATATTCCTGGCGGATCTGACGGGCCCTGTGTGATGCCAATGCTGACCGTCCAACTTCCATTGACGTCATGGACTCCACTTGGTTAGAAGGTTGGGCCTCTCCACTTGTACCTGGCATAGCAGGGTCAGTATCCAGTTGCTGCAATACATAATTTTGTGCATTCCTGCGTAGGAAGTTGTGCAAAATGCAGCAACACAAGACCACATTATCCACTTTGTACAGTGCCAGGTTTATGGACGTCAGGAATATCCGGAACCGGTTGGCCATTATCCCGAAGGCATTCTCCACAACTCTGCGAGCTCTGGACAACCGGTAGTTGTAAATCCTTTGGTCGGGGGTGAGGTTCCTCTGAGGGTAGGGCTTCATGAGATGCTCCCCAAGCGCAAAAGCCTCATCTGCGATAAACACAAAGCTCATACCCTCAACAGTTTGCTCCCTGGATGGCAGGTTCAGAGTGCCGTTCTTTAGACGACGAGCGAACTCCATCTGATCAATAACTCCCCCATCCGAATTGCGGCCATTTTTGCCAATATCCAAATAAATAAACTCATAGTTTGCATTAACTATGGCTAGCATGACTATACTAAAAAAACCTTTATAATTATAATAAAATGTGCCGGAATTCGGAGGGGGGACAATGCGGACGTGCTTCCCATCAATAGCACCCCCACAATTGGGAAAATTCCACTTCTCCAGAAATTGATCAGAAATCTCCAGCCATTGCTCTGCGTTTGAAGGAAACTGTGGGGAAAAAAAAAAAAAAAAAATTAGTGCTTGAGCACATCACATTATGAATTACACACACAGTTGTCTGTTCAATGCTTATGCAACTTGCTAAAAAAATAAACAACAGGAAGGCAAAGGTTTGGATATGGGGATGTAATATCTACATACATTTATTTTCAACCTCCTATTGTTCTTATATTGTAAAGGGCCATACACACTAGAAGATTCTCTGAAGACTTTTTCGTGCAGATTTACCTTTTCTATGTAGTGCAAGGGCCTACCAGATTGCATAGGATTTGAAAGTGTTTGTTGGACCTCATATTATTTGGTTTTGGTAAATCGGAAGGATAAATTGTTCTGACAATCTTCTAGTGTGTATGGCCCATTATACTCACCAGCTAGAGCTGAGATTTACAAACTACGGCCATCCAGCTGTTGCAGAGCTACACATCCCATGAGGCCTTGTAATTCTCTGACATTCACAGACATGACTAGGCATGATGGAAATTGAAGTTCGTGAACAACTGGTGGGCCATAGTTTGAAGACCTCTGAACTTGAGCTTTGGTATATGCTGACTTGGAGATTTAGCATGCGGGTGGGGGATGGGTAAGTAAAACTGGGCATTTATACATCAATAAGGGCTTGTGGTCAGTGAAGGTTTTAACATCATTACATAAACATACAGAATCATAGGTGGGAATAGATGGACTGATGTATTTTAGATAAATCATTAACTAGGTACTAAAACATTGGCCAAGGAATAATTGTTTGAGGGAAAGCAATAAAATTAGATAAATTCGACATACTGTTAACAGGCAATGCGTTTAGGGACACATAGGAGAGAATGGTGGGGTGGTTAGTGGGTAATTTTACAAATGGTTAAAGATAATCTACATCTTTACTACTATGTGCATGCGGACAGAGGGTAGTTTACAAATAATGGCCTGTGTCAATTGCTGTACATCCAAAAACATCATAATTCGGGTGAAACTAGTAATACATGTAATGTAATGTAAAAAATCAAACATACCTTGATATAGTCCTTCTGCAAGACCTTGATGATGGCAGAGCAGGTCTCAGGGATGATGATACCAAGAGCTTGGGGGGAGATGCCTGTGGTGAACTTCAGATCCTGCAGGCTTCTCCCTGTTGCAAGATACCTCAACGTCGCAATTAACCTTTGCTCAGGAGTAATTGCAAGCCGCATACAAGTATCCTGCTTCAGAATATAGGGGGACACCAGGGCAAGAAGACGGTAAAAGATGGGATCCGTCATCCTCAAATAATTCCTGAAGTCATCAGGATTATTTTCCTGGAGCTCCCTCAGCAAGGACATATGAGAAAATTGATCACGGTTAAGCAACCAATTTTTCGTCCAGGAGGTCCGCTTCTTCTTCCTATTGCTCGTACGTCGTCTCAGAGCCAAAACTCCAACACTAACGACAGCAACGGACGAATTCACGGTCGCCATAATAAATTCTCGAACGATGTCTCGGAAAATAGCGAAATGTCGTCAACCAAACAAATGCTACCGAAATCAGCGCGAGATGCCCAGAAGGGTCACGGCCAAACACTCACTTCCTCTTTTGTAGCGGCGAACGTGCGTGGAACGTAGTGACGTCATTTTCTGTCGGCAGACAAATGTCCTGGGCAAGTTTTGAGCACTTTTCAACAGACAAACAACAAACACACCAGCCGCGAACATTTGTAGGACGTTCTGTCGGCCGATGATCGGTACGTGTGTACGGGGCTTTACACCCGCTGCTCTGCTATCTGATCCGATCCTGTCCGTGAAATCCAGACGGATGGAAACAGAAAAAATGCTGTGCGAGCATGTTAACATTAACAATATAAGGTGATAGTACACAAAATGTATTTGTGTTTTTTCTTTTCCTTAATTATTGGCTAGGTTTAACATCTTCTGCATGCTACCAAACCTAAGAGCTAATTAGGGAAAATAATACTGTTGTACATTTTTGTAAAACAATATGTGTGATGTAAATGATGAATGGAGCCTTAACCACTTAAGCCCCGGAAGATTTTACCTCCTTCCTGACCAGGCCCTATTTTGCGTGACTTTAACGGACAATTGTGCAGTCGTGCGATGCTGTACCCAAATTAAATTGACGTCCTTTTTTTCCCACAAACAGAGCTTTCTTTTGGTGGTATTTGATCACCTGTGCGATTTTTACTGTTTGCGCTATAAACAAAAAAAGAGCCACAATTTTGAAAAAATAACAATATTTTTCAAATTTTTTTATATGAAATTCCCCCCAAAAAATGTAAAAATCAAATTTTTTTTAACATTTTAGGCCAATTTGTTTTCTGCTACATATGTTTGGTAAAAAAAATTGCAATAAGCGTATTTTGATTGGTTTGCGCAAAAGTTATTGCGTTTACTAACTAAGGGAAAATTTCTGTCATTTTTGGTGTTTTTTTTTTTTAACGAGTAATGGCGACGATCTGCGCCATTGCGGCGGACAGATCGGACCCTTGACTGACATTTTTGACACTTTTTTACAGTAATCAGTGCTATACATATGCACTGTTACTGTAAAAATGACATTGGCAGGGAAGGGGTTAACTTTATTGGTGATGCAGAGGTTAAGTGTGTCCCTAGGGGCGTGCTTCTTACTGTAAAGGGGTGTGGCTAGTGATGTAACCACAGAGACATATGATCCTACATAGCAGGATCGTATGATCTCTGCAGTTAGATCAGGGAGAATGACAGGCGGCTTTGTTTACATCAGCCGCCTGCCTTTTTCCCTCTGCAGCGGACGATCGTGAGTGACCGGCGGACATCGGGTCCGCGGGTCACACGCGCAGACATGTTAGGGAATGAGCAGGAGCGAGCCTCCGGCAGCGCACGCTCGCCCCCTAGAGGCTCTCCGGCGAGCGACGTAGTACTACGTCACTTTGCCTGTATGGGGCTGACCGCCGCAGTAAATAGTTGTGCGGAGGTCGGCAAGTGGTTAAGCCGACCATAGCCGGTCTGAATCTCGGCCAGTCCCTGCTGAACTAGCCAAGATTTAAACCATTTATGGTCGGCTTATGGTACCCAAGTCAACTTTGATACAACCAGCATATTGGATTTTCAGAATGCAATTATTGCCAGCGGCTATAACCACTAGCAATAATCACTGCTTTCACCGGGCAGGGCCTGCTTCCCATGCCTTCCCCCTACACATACAGAATAGCTTAGCGGGAGGGATTCCTCCATCAACACTGACTGTGTTAATGCAGAAATCTATTGAATTTCTTCCCTGCAAGGAAATACAATTTGTATAATCTATGGCCTGTCTTAACCACTTAACCCCCGGAAGATTTTACCCCCTTCCTGACCAGGGGTTTTTTTGCGATTTTTTACTTCGTGACTTTAACGGACAACTGCGCGGTCATGCGACACTGTACCTAAACGAATTTGACGTCCTTTTTTTCCCACAAACAGAGCTTTCTTTTGGTGGTATTTGATCACCTGTGCGATTTTTACTTTTTGTGCTATAAACAAAAAAAGAGCGTAAATTTTGCAAAAATAACAATATTTTTCACATTTTTTATATGAAATTCCCCCCCCAAAAAATGTAAAACATAGTAGAACCGTATGATCAGTGTTTCAGTGCCCCGTGAACGAGCCGTGGCGGGCGCGCGCTCGCCCGCTATAGGCTCACAAGGAAGTGACAGGCAAGCGACGTAGATCTACTTCACTCTGCCTGGCCGGGGCTGACCGCCGCAGTAAATAGTCGTGCGGCGGTCGGCAACCGGTTAACCTGGCCATACATTATACAATTTTCTTATTCATTTCCCTTTAGATTTACTTTCTATTATGAAGTCCAAGGGCCTGCCTGATTACATACCAATTGAAAGTGTTTAGGTCTGACCTCATATTATATGGATTAGTAAATCTAAAGGAAAATTGTACAATACAGTTGTATAATGTATGGCCAGCTTTAGAAGTCTGTCTGAATGTGACATGAGATGAACTCAGAAATAGGCAAGAAGGAAGAGGAATCCCCAGTGTAGACTGACGAAGTAGAACAGGAAAAGATTCCAACAGAGGGTGACTTAAAGCTTTAACATTCTTGCTCTAGCATTACTATTAGGTTATTAAGTTACAATAATAAAAGAAAATAAACCATTCTCTTTGAAAAGATTTCCACTGCATGTTCCCATAAGCTACCTTCCAAATGGAAAATGGGAAAAGATGATAACAATGTAAGCAAATGTAATTATCTCTCCTCTGTGTCCACTTATTCTCTCTATTTTAGGTATGTTGGCATGTTAGCTATGAGACTCTTTGCATTTTATATATAGATTAGTGCTGTATTGTAGATTATTGTAAATCTAATCTTATTTAAACAGCTGTGCATTTATGAGCATAGTTGTTCTGTTGACTCTTGAAAGCTATTTCTTTTCTTCTTTTTTTTTTACTTGCTAAAGCTAGTATTTTGGTTTACACATGTAAAGCACTACACAGCCAGATGGATGACACATATAGCTTCTAATTAGACAATTCATCTTTCTGGTTCAGCAGTTCAAAATCCAATGTCACCTTCTCACCATCAGTCACCACAGTTGGCAACAAAACATAATTATCAGTTCTGTCCGGTAAGTAGGGTAGTGGTCCATGAAAGGGGTAAAGCTGACCAAGGAAGCAGTAATGTTACAGAAGGAAATAGTGAAGTAATCTTGCTAAATAGCAGAGGTGGGTTTAGCACAACAGTAGCTGGCTAAAGTAACAAATCCTTTGACAGTTTAAACCTTAAAGTGGCTAGAAACCTCTGGCCTGAAATATGACCAGTGCATATTCCTTTATAGTGTGTACTTGTCTCCATTAAGAGCACTACCTGTCAGTTCTGTCTGCTGCTTCCTTCCTGACACCAAGAGAAAAATGGTGACAGGGGAGAGACCACCTTAGCTGATTGACAACCACAACTCTATTCCTGTGTGATGTGTGAAGAAAGGGGGCTGTCAAAGCTCTCTTCACTGAGATCTGCCGAGTGGAACTTCAGCTCTCTGTCCTTTGTTTTTTTGACAGCTCAAATAAGTTATATATATCTATATTCCAGACTTTGAATGGATGCAGAGAAAAAAAAGACTGCAGATCAATAGGTAAAACTTATGTAGGTGGATTTGTTTAATCTCTGTGTATCACCTGAGGCCAGCCCCTTCCCAGGGTATGTGTAAGGGATTACAACCACTTTGAACGTATATATATATATATATATATATATATATATGTACTTCTACAGTATAGTATCTTTTTGCCTGGGGTACAGCTCTAATACCCTGGACCATGGGTGCTCAACTTGTGTCCCTCCAGCTGTTGAGGAACTACAAGTCCCATGAGGCAATGCAAGGCTGATAGTTAGTGTGACTACCAAAGGCAAAGGCATGATGGGGCTTGTAATTCTGCAACAGCTGGAGGGCCATAGGTTGAGCACTCATGCCCTAGACCAGTGATAGCAAACCTTGGCACCCCAGATATTTTGGACCTACATTTCAAAGGATTTTTATGCACTCTGCAGTGTAGTTGAGCATCATGGCAAATGTAGTTCCAAAACATCTGGGGATGTCAAGGTTTGCCATCACTGCCCTAGACTATAGTAAGCAATGAAAATACAAGAAGGCCTAAAATAAGGGGAAACACTATATTACCAATAAGGGTGAAGGTTAGTGGAGGCTAATGGAGTATAAATAACAGATAACTCTAGGTAGCCTGTTCTTTTCTTCAGCCCCACTATCCTGTCTTATGTCCTGTACCTTATCCGACATCTGGAACTAATGGAGCATCAAAGCATAAGAGTGATATGTAAAATATACACAGAGGAGCTGAGACTCAGGGCCAAGGGGGTGCAGATAAACTTGTAAAGATGTGCTGGTATGCACAGAATACCTGCATATTATGGCAAACCTTTTTGAGTTTGTCCTACTCATATGCTCTCTGTTCCCACTGCATTACCACAGTTGTCATCTTCTCCAACACTTCTTCTACACATCTCCCAAGAGTCTTCTTTTTTTGACTATTGAGCAGCCAGTGATAGTGCAACTCCTGCAAAGGCTCCATGGAGTTGCAGCATCATGGGCAAGGCACTTGGCTCAACTCCTTGGCATTATAAAGATGACACTTAAATCAGCTCTTTAGCATTTTAAAGATGGCAAGCTAATGATCTTTTTAGCAGAAGCGAATTACAAAGTCTGTTTTACCAAAAACTCTGTCTACTATCATTTTTTTCTAAATCCAAATACACTTTAACAAATAGTTGCTTTGTAAATATGGTTATGTTAAAGAAAGATTCAAACATAAGCATTTAGAAAATGTACTAATCCTCTCATTATTACCTAGATCCTGCCAGCATCTAGATATATCTTTGCATTTGAAAGAGTTAATCTTGATTCCCTTTTCTCTTTTGACCTTTGAGGCCTGAAACACGAGTTAGAGACATGTTATCTGTAATAGGGACAGCAATAATCCAATTATCATGACTCATGCTGCATCAACTATAAAATTCAGCGGTGCACACAATCATATTAAAGCTATAAATCTCAGGGATGATAGGAGGCTGCCTGACTCTGATACTTATAGAAGAGTAACGTTTAAAAATGATATGAGATGCAAAACATATTGTCAAGCACTGATGTGTATATAAAATGATAATGCTGAAATATAGTGTGTGTGGCCGGCTGCTCTATGTTTATGCATTAAAAGATAGGAGTTCATTTCATTTCATTCTTATTCGTATTTTTTATTTTCTCATATTAAAGTAATATTGTAAATGCTAGCAGGGCAAGGGAGTTGCTTGTTCACCGCTGTGCTTCTTTGCCATTTGTATTGATTTGTATCTGTATATGAGCAAGGATAAAGCTCCCCTTGACTATGTAGTGAATCTTTGTTCCCAGCAAGTTCAGAACCTGTATTCACAGAAAACCCCAGAGAGAATACACTGGACTGCATCCATTCATTGTTTGCTCAGACACAATGACCAAAACTCACAGTGACTAAATATCACTGTTAAAATAAAACAGACACTTAGCAGGATAGAAGTTTTGTGGTTTGCTATTAAATGACACCTGATACAGTTTAAAAATATATTTTTATTTTTGTTGAGCATTGATTTTATTACTTACAGGTGCTGTTGCAACAATATAGTCTTGTTTTTCGAACAAATCATTAGTTTCTAACAATATGATATAAAAATAAAATTTTTAGAGCTTGCTCGGATGTAAATATGCACAGATATCGACTATCCAGCTTTTAAAGTATGTGAACTTTTAACATTCAGAAAAGTTTCTCTGTGCTGGGTCATAAATGTGATTCAGGGATTCTCTTCCGAGGTGCCTGGAGCATGAGTCTATAGCCAAGGCATGGAATTGCGGTGTGTAATCTGCCTTTTTCAGCTATGTAGAAAACATGCCTATGTGTAAGCCCACTGAGTTGAGAAAGACACTGGGGACACTGGGCCTATTACAAACACAATAGCTAGATGTTTTTTTTTTTTAAAAAACACAGAACTCTTTCAACCATAGCCAGCAATAACAAAGTGAAAACAAAAGAAAAGAAAATGTAATTAAATAAAAATAACCATGCTTATTAAAATAAATTAAAGCCACATTTCATAAACCCTAGTTTAATAGACTGCAAGCCAAGAAGAGGTTTTTTTTTTAAATGACGTATTTCTTATATGAACAAAAGAACATTTGGTGTAAAGCAGAACCCAGTACATTTTGTTGCCACGTAATGTACCCAAACAACATCAGCATTTAACACATACTTCTGGATGAAAGGAACATACATACTCATCAAAAAGGATGGGCTTTATGTTTGAGTCGAACATACGTTCGACTCGAACATCGGGTGTTTGCTGAACACGCAAACACCTGGGGCTTATCGCAGTGCATTAAGTGCTTGTGTTTGACCAAAGCATGCACCTGATCTGTATGCTTTGGCCAATCACAGCACAATGTCAAAGCCATGATTGGCCATGTCAAGCTGACCAATATTTACCATAGATACCAATGAGCACTGAAAGCTGAAAATTGGTCTAGGCAGGAAGGGGGTAAAAGTGCCCTGTATTTAAGTGGTTAAAGAGAACCCTATGACAGAATTTAAAAAAATGGTGTGGGGTCACCTCCAAAATCTTTGGGTCTGGAATAGATTTTAAGGGGAACTCCACGGAAACATTTTATGACGAGGGGTCCCCCCCAAATTCCACACCAGACCCTTATCCAAGCATGCCCCCTAGCAGGCCAGGAAAGGAGGGGGGACAAGCGAGTGCCCCCCGAACCATACCAGGCCGCTTGCCCTCAACATGGGGAGGGTGCTTTGGGCTGTGGTTGTGGGGGTTTGCAGGTGGGGGGCTTATCAGAATCTGGATTCCCCTTTAACAAAGGGGCCCCCAGATCCCGCTCCCCCTATGTGAACGGGTATCGGGTACATTGTACCCATACCCATTACCAAAAAAGTTTTAAAATTAACCACTTAACGTCTAGCCACGTAGACCTACGTCGGCTGACTTTAAGGGGTTATACCGGGATGATGCCTCTAGCTAGAGGCAACATCCCAGTACTGTTGTTTGAAGCCGACAGTTGGCTTTCCGTCGGTAATGACTGATGCGGCTCGGGAGCCGCTCAATCATTACCCGGGGGCGGGAGGGGACGCCCCCCCCTCCCGCCACCTTCCGTGGCTTCGCTCGGGGCTCCCGTCCCACCGGGAGCCCCGAGCACCCAGCCGGCATGTCCGCCGGCTGGATGGAGTCCCGATGAATGCCGAAAATGGCATTGATCGGGTCTCTGATGACGTAACCCGGAGGCGGCGTCCATGACGTCACTTCCGGGTTACTGTGCTGCAAAAGGCGGCATATTTGAAAAACGACTGTATGCAAAAATGCGGTTTTCGGGGTTTTGCATACAGGGAAGTGTAGTGGAGGGGTCTAGGGTCTTTTAGACCCTCGATCCCTCCATAAAGTGTACCTGTCACTACATATTGGTGTCACAAGGGATGTTTACATTGCTTGTGACAGCAATAAAAGTGATCATGTATGGTGTGAAAAATCGGCGCTAATTCAAATCATAAATAAATGTGATACACTCTGTGACAATAACGATGTCCACCACTGTGGATAGTGCTCTATATGATAAAACCTGATGCAAAAATGTTGAAGTAAAATCAATCCTCAATGTAAAACTGTAAAAGCGAGCCTATACACAAAAGATCTTCAGTGGATGACTCTGAAAAGACTGTGCATAAATAAAGTCCTCAAAAAAATAGTGTGTCAATCCCAAGGAAATATATATATATATATATATATATATATATATATATATATATATATAATGCAATCACAAAAGCAATGCAATAGATGAAAAAGGGTGATGATCAATATAATCGTTGATGACCGATATGTGATGAAAAAATTCCTAAAAATATTTCATAAAACAATTCATAAAAAAAGTTGTGTATAAAAATATAAGTGTCTGAGAAAATCCCACAGTGTCCAATATACAATCAAAGATGAATGAAATAAATCTTCAAAGGATCAACCAATCGTAAAATATAACATCAATAATCTGGATATCGATCCAATCTCCAACAAACAGGTGTGTAGTGGCCGCTTACCTCCCATACACACTATCTGCACATGTGTGTAATCCAAACAAGCCGATTGCTTTCCTTTGAACTGGGCTTCCGACCTCTCTCCTCTCTTGCAGGCATGTAATCACTGATGTTCACAGTAAATCGATCTCCCAATCCAGTAACGATCTTCAGCTGCACAATATGCTCACTCCAAGCCGTTCCGCCTCATAGGATATAAAATGAGACGCTCATGGTGCAGTAACTTCAAAACCAGTTTAATTACAATAAAAGATACACTTACAATCAAAAAGCAACAAACGAGCAAAAGCAATACACTGTAGAACCTCCGGCTACGGCCGTAAACACGGAGGTGACGTCACCCGGCTCTTCCCGACGCGCGTTGGGTCACTACCCACGTGACTTTATCAAGGATATCAATAAAAGTGATCAGATTTTTTTTTTTTAAAAACCTGTAATAAAATTAAAAAAAAAAGAAAAAATAAATAGGAAAAAAAAAATGTAGCCGCCCCTGTCACCGTTAGCTCGCACACAAAAAAAAACGTATACGCAAGTCGAGCCGCGAATGAAATCGCTATTCAAACCACACATTTGAGGTATCGCCGCGATCGCCAGAGCGTGGGAAATAATTAAAAAAAAGAGCTACACTCTAACTCTAAACTGGTAACCGTTAAATAAATTTTAAGCATCGCAGATTGAGATCTCTATTGACCGTAGTTTGTCGCCATCCCACGGGGGGGGCACAATTTTAAACCGTAACATGTTGGGTATCTATTTACTCGGTGTGACATCATCTTTCACAATATACAAAAAAAATGGGCTAACTTTACTGTTTAGTATTTTTTAAATGCAGTGAAATGTGATTTTTCAAATTTTTTCCAAAAAAATGGCGTTTTAAAGACCGCTGCGCAAATACCGCGTGACAAAAAAATTTTGCAGTGACCGACATTTTATTCTCCAGAGTCTTTGCTAAAAAAATATATATAATTTTTGGGGGTTTTAAGTAGTTTTCTAGCAAAAAATACTGGTTTTAACTTGTGAACAAAAAGTGTCAAAAATAGGCTTAGTAGTAAAGTGGTTAAAAAAAAAAAAAAAAACAGAACACAGTTTTTATTACAGGTCTTTTATTAAAAGAAAAAAAATAGTGTCCCTCAATGAAAATCTATCATCAATCACAACGTACGCCGGACCCAAAAAATAGAAAAAAAATAAAAAAACTTTGCCTCTTAGGAGGCTACTTCACCATATGCCCGATCTTTAGCTTTGACAATTCTTTTATAGGCAAGGGACGCACCGTCCCCTTCTGATGTCACGTGATGTCATGTGATGTCATAAAAGGGTGGTGCCACCAGGTGACGTAGCCAGATGGCCCCGTCCCTTGCCTATAAAAGAACCGTCGAAGCTGAAGATTGGGCATACAGTGGGTAGCCTCTTAAGAGGCAAAGCGTTTTTTTATTTTTTTTCTATTTCTCGGGTCTGGTGGGGCATTATGATTGACGATAGATTTAAATCAAGGGACGCTATTTTTTTTTCTTTTTAATCACTTAAATTCCAGCCACCGCAGATATACTGCGGAAGGCTGGCTCTCCTGTGCAAACCAACGTATGGGTATGTCCGCCCACCGGAGCGGGTCTCGGGCACACGCGAACACCGCTGGTAGCACGATCATGTGCTCACTCTCTAGCCCTTCAGCTAAGCAACGTGTCTGGTGCCCACGATGGCTGCCAGGAACCCGGCGATCACTGCAGGGACTGACAGAAGGCGGTGTGCCATTGTAAAGGCGGCACACCGCTCATCTGTCACTGATTGAAACAGGGCTCCCGTGTTCCTGTTATTTCGGAACACAAGAGCCCTGTTTCCATCCACCAAATCTGGCCACCACACAGTTAGAGTCACTCCCTAGGTACACATTTAACCCTTAGATCGCACCTGGTGTTAACCCCTTCCCTGCCCGTGTCATTATTACAGTACCAGCGCATATTTTTAGCACTGATTACTGTAGTAATGTCACTGGTCCCCCCAAAAGTGTCAAAAATGTCAGTTAGGGATCTGATTTGTCCACCGCAATGTCGTAGTTCCGCTAAAAATCGCAGATCGCCGCCATTACTGAAAAAAATAAATAAAAGTGACATAAATCTTTCCCCTAATTTGTAGACGCGATAACCTTTGTGCAAACCAATCAAAATACGCCTATTGGGATTTTTTTTAACCAAAAATATGTAGCAGAATACAAATTGGTCTAAAATGATAAAAAATTAGATTTTTAAATTTTTTATTTGGGAATGTTATATAGCAGAATGTGAAAAATATTGTTTTTTTCAGAAGTGTCGCTCTTTTTTTTGTTTATAGCGCAATAAATGAAAATCGCACAGGTGATCAAATACCACCAAAAGAAAGCTCTATTTGTGGGGAAGAAAGGACATACATTTTATTACGGTACGGAATTGTACGACTGTGCAGTTGTCAGTTAAAGTAACGCAGTGCCGAATCACAAAAAATGGCCTGGTCATTAGGGGGCAAGTGTGCTGTGGTTTTTACTTTTTTTACACTTTTTTAGTGAATGGGTACCTGGTACCCATTCACATGGGGGGGCAGGATCTGGGGGAGCCCCCCCAACCCCACCCCACCCCAAAGCACTCATTTAAAAAAAAATGTTTTGCATTGATACATGTCCCCCAGGGCAGTACCCAGATCCCCATACACTTTTCATGGCAATAACTTGCATATAAGCCTTTATAATTAGAACTTTTGATTTTTCATGTTCGTGTCCCATAGACTTTTATCGAGTTTGCATGTTCGCTAGAACTTTTCCCTGTTTGAGATGTTCTGGTTTGAACCGAACCAGGGGGGTGTTCGGTCCATCCCTACTCATCAACCACCTCTGTCAGAAGGTATTGTAGGGATTTAATTTAGAATTACAGCAGGGTGATAGATTATTAGATAGAATTTGACGAGAAAATGGGGCCTTTAATAATTTTGCTATGCAGCTCTATTACACCACTGCTAAATAGAGTGAGGGGCTTGCTTGCCATCTTGTAGTTTGCTACCAGCTATTTTAGGTTACCATGCTAGTATCTCTATTTCTTTATTAGAAGTATATCTTGAACGACTGGGCTTTACTTTTCTTGTATTACTGAGTCACATTAACTGCAACAAGTATAATACAAATGATCAATTTTACATATGTTGACATTAAAGAGTATAACACAAAAAGAAAAGATGGACTAGTCTTGGCAGGAATATGTGTTTGCAGATAAATTAGCTAATGTACCTTTATACATGCTAGCTAGATTTATCAAGTAAACCCAATCACAGTGATTTTTTTAACCTGGATCTTAATTGCAAAATATTGATTTTACATTTACATGTGTTAAGAATGGACACATTTAGCCCAATGTTCTTTGAGCTTGAGAGGCTCATTTACAATCTGATAGCTTGCCTGATAATGGCTACAATGTACATTTTCTTCGTCTCACAGGAAAAATAAATATGTTATGCTAAATACAGTAATTGTCTTTTGATAAAAGCAGAGGCTGTAAACTCTTAAGCCTTGCTGGATATTTTGAGGCTATCAATATTGTGTTCTCTTGAGGTAAGCCAGTACTGAAGAGGTCTTGTGAACTCTCAGTTACTGACGATCCCAACATGCATGTTTATAAGACTGCCTCACAAAAATCAGGGGCTTTTTTTGGGCAACAAACATGCGCAGGGTATCCCATCAAATTGAACGGGCTGTCGTATGCGCGACATATGAAATGGTGTAAAATGTTTATATGACTGCCTGGCAAAAAAAAAATCTTGTGGTCGCTAAGGCCCTGTTCACCTTAATCTGCAATTGTGCCTGAAATTCCAAATTAAGTCAAAATGTGCAAAACATGTTTTGAGTACCATTATTCTTTAAGTAAAACTAAAGGCAATTTTTTTTTTTAGTTTTGGATAGAGTGTAGAGAGGTTAGAACTAAATAATAACTAATAGTAATAACTAAAGGCAAAACTTCAGTTTTTATTGCTGTTTATGTTCCGGTTAGGAGATTTACTCTCTCTATTTGTCCTGTTTACCATTATCATTGGCAGTGAAAGTAAAAGAAAATTCAAAATTTTGCACTGTCCCCAGAAAAGTAATAGAGGGGAAATCTTCCAATGGGGACACTAGTTCTGATGACCTTTGGATCCCCAAGGAATTCCCTTCATTTTCAGGGATTTCCTTTCTTTTCCGGTTTGGCTATGTGACAGGAAGTGAAGGGAAATCTCCACAATGGGACAAAGATGGTGAAAAAAAGATCTGACAGGGGTTATAACCTTCCCTCACTCTATCCAAAATGAAAAAAAAAAAAAAGTTTTGCCCATAGTTAAACTTTAATGTCACCCTAAACGTGATGTTATTCTGCCAGGATGGTTGCATGGCCGAATCTTGGTAAAACGTGTATTTAAAACACCTGTTTCCCAAAAAAAGAAGCAGGGGCTTCTTTGGGGCAACAAACATGCATAGGGTATCCCATTGAACTGAATGGGCTGCCCTATGCGTGACGTGTGAAATTGTGTAGAAATTGTGTTGTTTATATGACTGCCTCACAAAAAATAAAAAAATAAAAATCTTGTGGTCACTAAGGCCCTGTTCACCTTACGCTGCAATTCTGCCTGAAATTCCAAATTAGGGCAAAATGTGCAAAGCATGTTTTGAGTACCATTATTCTTTAAGTATAACTAAAGGCAAAACTTTTTTTGGATAGAGTGTAGAGAGGTTAGAACTATCGTCAGTTTTGTTTTGCTGTCTGCTTCCCGGTTAAGAAGATTTACCCTCTCTATTTTTCCTGTTTACCATTATCATTGAAAGGGAAAGTAAAAGAAAATCTCAAATTGTGGGTTGTCCCCAGAAAAGTAATAGAGGGAAAATCTTCCAATGGGGACACTAGTTCTGGTGACCTAGGGGTCTCCAAGGATTTCCCTTCATTTTCAGAGATTTCCTTACTCTTCCTGTGACAGGAAGTGAAGGAAAATCTCTGCAATGGGACACGGATGGTGAAAAAAATCTGACGGGTTATAATCTTCGCTTACTCTATCCAAAATGAAAAAAAAAGTTTTGCCCATAGTTTTACTTTAATGTCACCCCAAACGTGGTGTGATTCTGCTGCAATGACCGAATCTTGGTAAAACATGTATTTAAAACTTGTTTCCCTAGGGGCTTCTTTTGGGCAACAAACACGCATAGGGTATCCCATTGAACTACTGAATGACCCAAACTCTCATTCCAACGGGAATTGGCGTGCTGCTCTCCTCAGATGGGGAAACTCATCAGAGCTCTGAGGAAGGGAGTGTGTCTCCCGAAATGCGCCAGCGGCCCTTACATAGGGATATGCCCTTTCTACATCCAGGTTGACTCATTCTATGCGATTTTTACTCTTCATGTTTGTGAGTATGTATTTTGCATTCTAAATACATTTTAAAAGTGTCCAAGGGTAATGCACTAGGTGCTTGTGCCTCCTTTCTTTTGTGTTTTATCCCATTGAACTAAATGGACTGCCCTATGTGCGCCATGTGAAATTGCGTAAAAATGTTACAACAAAAATTGAGAGCTAAAACACTTCTCGCTATGTGATATGTGAACGGGGCCCTTTAAAATCAATAGCATTGTTTAATTTAGAATTACATTTTCAAACAAAATCAAAAGCTACTGTTTCCTACATATACACTGCCAAGTACAGTGAGGGAAAAATGTATTTGATCCCCTGTTGATTTTGTATTTTTGCCCACTGACAAATAAATGATCAGTCTATTATTTTAATAGCAGGTTTATTTTAACAGTGAGAGACAGACTAACAACACAAATATCCAGAAAAAAAAGCATTAAAAAAAAATGATTTGCATTTTAATGAGTGAAATAAGTAGTTGATCCCCTATTAATCAACAGGATTTCAATTTCTGGCTCCCAGGTGTCTTCTATACAGGTAACGAGCTGAGGTTAGGCGCACACTCTTAACCACTTGCCGACTGCCTAACGACGATTTACGTCGGCAGTCAGCCCCTCACAGGCAAAGTGACGTAGATCTACGTCGCTAGCCTGTGAGGGTCTAGGGAGCGAGCGCGCGCCGCCGGAGGCGCCCTCCCACTCCCGTGCGTGTGACCGGCGGACCCGATGTCCGCTGGTCACTCTGCGATCGCCGCTGCAGAGGGAGAAAGTCAGGCGGCTAGTGTAAACAAGCCGCCTGTCATTTTCCCCTGTGTAGAAACTGTGATCACACGGTTCTACTATGTAGGACCTTTGATCACTGTTTCTACAGCTCAACCCACAGCCAATCACAGTTAGAATCACGCCCCTAGGGACACACACAGCCCCTCCCTCTCAAATAAAGTTAACCCCTTCACTACCAGTGTCATTTTGCAGTAACAGTGCATATGTATAGCACTGATTACTGCAGTAATGTCACTGGTAACCCCAAAAGTGTCAAAAATGTCAGTCAAGGGTCCGATCTGTCCTCGGCAATGTCGCAGTACCGCGTTAAAAAAAAAACAACAAAAATGACAAAAATCTTTCCCTTTGTTAGTAAACGCAATAACTTTTGCGCAAACCAATCAAAATACGCTTTTTGGGATTTTTTTTTACCAAACATTGGTAGCATAAAACAAATTGGCCGAAAATGTTAAAAATTTAGATTTTTACATTTTTTTGGGGAATTTCATATAAAAAAATGTGAAAAATATTGCTATTTTTGCAAAATTGAAGCTTTTTTTTGTTTATAGCGCATGATCAAAAAACCGCACAGGTGATCAAATACCACCAAAAGAAAGCTCTGTTTGTGGGAAAAAAAGGACGTCAAATTCGTTTAGGTACAGCGTTGCACGACCGCGCAATTGTCCGTTAAAGTCACGCAGTGCCGAATCGCAAAATACCCCCTGGTCAGGAAGGGGGTAAAATCTTCCGGGGCTTACGTGGTTAAAGGGCTAAGAGGACAGGACAACTTCACTGCATCAAAGGGACGATGAAGGGAGCCATGTACTGTCAAATCTTGGGTGAGAACCTCCTTCCCTCAACCAGGGCATTGAAAATGGGTCGTAGATAGGTATTCCATCATGACAATGACTCAAAACACACAGCCAAGGCAGCAAAGGAGTGGCTCTTGAAGAAGCAAATTAAGGTCCTGGAGTGGCCTAGCCAGTCTCCAGACCCTTATTCCACATAAAATAATTAGAGGGAGCTGAAGGTTTGAGTTACCAAACGTCAGCCTCAAAACCCTAATGACTTGGAGAGGATCTGCAAAGAGGAGTGGGACAAAATCCCTCCTGAGATGTGTGCAAACCTGGTGGCCAACTACAAGAAAGGTCTGACCTCTGTGATTACCAACAAGGGTTTTTCCAACAAGTCATGTTTTGCGAAGGGGTCAAATACTTATTTCACTCAGTAAAATGCAAATCAATTTAAACCTTTTTTTAAATGTATTTTCCTGGATTTTTTTGTTGTTATTCTGTCACTCACTGGCGCCCCTAGCATAGGAAACAAACTTTTCAGCGAAAGAAAATATAAAAAGCATGCGGCCATTCACTAAAATTAGAAGAGAAGCAGTTTAACCTTAAACTGCGTAAAGGGTTCTTTACCATCAGAGTGGTAAGGATGTGGAATTCTCTTCCACAAGTAGTGGTATCAGCAGGGATCATCAATAGTTTCAAAAACTATTAGATGGGCACCTTAATGACTGCAACATACAGGGGTATACAATGTTCTATTGACAGAAAACACACACACACTCATCATAGGTTGAACTGGATGGACTGGTGTCTTTTTTTAACCTCACTAACAATGTAACTATATAACTGTTAAAATAAACCTACCATTAAAATTATAGACTGATCATTTCTTTGTCAGTGGGCAAATGTACAAAATCAGCAGGGGATCAAATACTTTTTTCCCTCACTGTATTGAATTAATGCTTACAAAAAGTCTATATTTATAATGCTGACCCTGATGGCTTTGAATATGAGCATTTTGTTTTCAGTCAGGTAAGACTTGACTCACAGACTTGCAAAGACAGAAGAAAATGATACAAAGTGTGCTGCATAATAAAAAGCACATATAGCTTCAATCACATAAATATATATAAAAAAAAAAAAATACTATATAAAAAAGCATGTTTCATAAACATCAAAGTAGAAATGGGCTTTTCTATTTGTCCCAGTACTATTTGAAAAATTCCAATATTATGGGTTGCTTTTCAAAAGAAAAGTCATATTTCCAGAAATACTGCCTGTAGCCTAAGGGCTCTGAGTACTTCCCACTGTGGTCTAAAAAAAAAAAAAAAACTTCCTCCCGGAGGATGGAGTGCTCATTTGTCTCAGTACACAGCAGGACTTTGAACTTCAATCAGTGCCATCTATCGGTGACCAGGAGCATATTGCTTACAGCAAAGTTGGGTGTAAACACAGAGCAGGATGCTTCACCGACAATTTTCAAAGGTTGCCAGAAAGAATACAAATGCATAATGTTTATGTAGTGAAAAGGAATTTATACTTTAAAACCCATTAATAACATTATGCACATGATCTTTTTACATGCATATCTAAAGGTAAATAATACCTTTTCCCTTTAAGAAGCGCACAATGCTTCAGAATTTCGATCCCAAAACACGTAAATACCTGAGGTATTCTACTGCAATGTTACAGTTTTATGCACAGCAAGATATACATTTTAGAAATCTTCTGTACATATACATAGTATTTGAAGTAAACAACTGCTTGTTTTATACAGTAATCATGACTATAGCTAAAATGCATAAAATTATTTTACTATACACTGCTTATACTAGCTAGCAACTATAGAATCTAATAATATATGGGGTAATGAACCTTTCCTTTATAAATTTTAGGAATATTGGAACTTATTGAAGACTTTGGTGACTATGAGGTCACAAGCCAAGTTAAAAAAAAAAATTGTAATATGATCTGGGGTAGCTCTGAAATGATGGCCAGCCAGTTTGGTGAAAGCAAAACTGGCAATTTATTTGAATCATGGATAAACAAAAAGACAGCTTACATCAGCCAAAGTCAATAAATAGTTCAAATCCTGGTATCACAAACTAAACAGCAGGCTCACAGCTAATCATCGGTTCCATTCAGGGGTTAGGCTCCTCCATCGTAAAGGTGCCAGGTAGACAACACAGGGGGGTTAGCAGGCCATGTCTCAGCTTGTCTGAGAGCTCACACTTACCACACATCTTGTGAGTTTCTCTTCCACTCACTTACCTGACACAGATGCTGATTTTTCTCTGCTATCTTTCAAGCCTTCCTCACCTGGAACTTAATCCCTTTGGGACCAAAGTCCTGGTAGTCAGGGTTTGGAGGCTCTTCCCATCGAAGTCTTCTTGTACCTTCGAATTCCCAGGTCTATAATACAAATTTTGCCTACCAGAGAGTAATGAAAAACAGTCCTCTCCAGCCACATGTAACCCAGGACTAGGGATGATCGAACGGTTCGGGTCGACCATCGGTTCAACCCGAACATTGGCTGTTCGAGGTTTGGCCGAATTTAGAACTTTTTGCCCAAAAAGTTCGAAATTCGGCAACCAGAACTGACCAAAATGCAATGGGACAGGAAATGGGCTTTAAAAGCCCATGATTGGACCAGAACCATTAGCAAAAGCCATTTGAGGGGACAGGAGAATGCTAGGAATGTGATTGGAGTGACTAGGGGGTCCATAGACCAATCATTAGTGAATACGCCCCCCAGTATATAAGATAGCCCCCGCCAAATTCCTAGCATTGTTATACAGGGACATGGAAGAGAGTGGAAGCAGTTGGTCATTTTGTGTCTGGGGGGTCTAAAAGGTGTACCTGTGAAGTTTCAGCTCTGTAGCATGTCCAGAACCATAAAAAAACATGATTGTTTGTATTAGGTCAGTTATAGAACAGGTTAGTGGCTTCTCGCTTTACACACCTTGTTGGTTTAGTAGCAGGCATTTTTTTGGGCATTTTTTTGGGTTCTTTGGAGGCAGGCCAAACACCCAAATACCCGTATACACAAGTTCAGATGTTTTGCCTGCCTGAAAAGACCCCAAAAAATGCCCAAAAAAACGCTTGCTACTAAACCGGCAAGGTGTGAAAAGCGAGAAGCCACTAACCTGTTCTATAAGTGACAAAATACAAACAATCTTTTTTTTAATGGTTCTGGACATGCTACAGAGCTGAAACTTCACAGGTACACTTTTTAGACACCCCCAGATACTAAATCCAAAGAAGTTTTTTTTTAATTTTTTTTTTCCAATAATTGTCTCTCTATCAAAAATGACACTTTTTAAGAACTTTTTTGTGTGATTAATAGTCCCTGTGGTATGACCTAGAACCCTAGGCACTTTTTAGGGGCATTTATTGGGTTTTAGGGCTTCAAAATGGTGTTTTTTGATTACCGAAGTTCGGGTCCCATTGATTTCAATGGGGTTCTGAAATCCGGGCCGAACTTTCGGGAAGTTCGAATGTTCTGGCCGAACCGAACTTTTGAAAAGTTCGATCATCCCTACCCAGGACACCTCAGCCTGTAAGGGTGAGAATCCCTGAGTACCATAATGTTTCTATAAATATCCACCTTAAAGGTACAACAACCCAAATATCGGCAAAATGTACCTGCCATTGAGGACACATTCCCGGTGTCCTCTACAGTATTTAAACTTTAAATGGGGTTTTTTTTTTTTACCCTTAAGGTTCAACTGATGAAACAATTGTGTGTCTAGTTTTACCGCTGAGCAGGATTCGTGAAATGTATTGAAAATTATGTCAATTCACAAAGGTTTTTTCACATGGCATTTTTATAACTCTTGCTTTTTTATTTATTATATCATTCTTTCCTGTTATACTTTTTATTTTTGTGGTATACATTATGTAAAAATTAGTTCACAAAAAATTATTGTATAGCTCTAATAATTATACATACAAAAAACAAGTCTACTTGTCAATGGGAAGAGAATTAAATCACACAACTTTAGGCCCTGATGGGGATTAGAGTTGATTGAGATGTCTTCTTCCAACTATGTTAATGGCTCATCTCTTCTTCTTTTAACAGGTGCCTAGAGTTGCGTGGCAAGACCATTTCAGGAGCATAAACAGGAACGGAAATCGAAATTAAACAAAAAAAGGGAGGGGAGGGGCAGAAACAGATGAATTGCAGCAGTGATGCCATATTCCCATATTGGGAGCATTGAACATGCTTTTTCTCCATTTCATTTAATAGATATGAAATAAACAGCAGAAACAAAACTAAACCTTAGTTGCCCATGACCTTTATTATTGGCTTAATAATCATAACAAATCGTTAAACCAATAAGATTTAACATGCTGTATTATTTTACAAGTGTAATAAAAACACCAAGCATAAGAAATTACCAAACTGAAACTTAGCCACCAGGATTCAAGCATCCAGGAACAAAATAATCCAAACCACTCCATCAACCAATATTGTTACTAAACAATACTGCCATCGACTCTGACCATGACCAAAGCAATAGTTTTATAGACCCATATTAAAACTGTGAGGAGCAATATTCAGTAAATGTACACATTTAGAAATTTTATGATTCCATCTTTTCTGATTTTTTTTCAGAAGTTTCAAAAAAGGAGACTCCAGTCAGAGAAGTCAAGGATTATCTAAAAAATACAATCAATAAGTCAAACAAAGCAACTTTCAAATGGTATATATGAAATGTAATACTGAATGAAAAAGTTTTAAGGTTTCCTAAGTGATTAACAAAAGTACATGCGGTTGGCCAGACCTTAAAGTAGTAGTAAAGTCATCTTAGCCCTTTTCACCTACAGGTAAGCTAATAATAAAGTATACCTGTAGGTAAAAATAAATATCTCCTAAACGTGCACCATTAAGGAAATATTTCACAGAGTAGCAGCTGTTGACGTCACTTTTGCATGCACTCTGAGGAAGTCCCTAGGTCCAAACATCCTAAGGAGTTTGCGTTGCATGCCCTGGATCAGAGGTTTGTGCCATAAACAGTTAATCTGGTGCGCCTGCGAGGGAGAGAGGTCATCGCGTCTCAGCCAATCAGATGGAAGGAACATGGGTGAAGAAAGAAGCCACTAGAGGGTTTCGTTCTAAGGAAAGCCTCTCATAATGTGCTAGCATGCAATGATTATTAGCACATTTTGATATTGACTTGCAGGGAAAAAGTTTATTTATTATTTCCAGCGTTTATCACTGCTTTAAGCAGATGCTAAAAAGAATGTAAGAATTCCTGCCAACACAATCTTCATGTACTAAACCATAAAATAAGATAACGTTGAGGGTCAATGGCCAATATACAGTATGTTTAGGTGGCCAAAAACCAAACCACAACTCTGGAACCTAAAAACAATAAAAAGCATGCAGATAGTATGGGCTGAATATAAGATTTCCAACCTCCAAGACTGCAAGTAGTGTCCACCACTAGCCCCAATATAACTACCTTAGTAGTCACCTTATTGTGAAATGAGTGAGAAGAAATATGAATGGACTTTAAGCTAATGTGATAAATCTATTTTTTAAAAACAGAAATAAATTGGAACTTGGTAAGAGGGTTGCAAGTTTCATGCAGAAGAAAATTGTGGGGCAATGGAAGCCTGACAAGTCGTCTTTAGCACTACTTTATCAAGTTATACTTGCTCAATTGGTCAGTTCTTCTATGTCTGATTAAAAAGTAGACAAAACAATCAGCAAAGAAAAAGGCCTGTCAGAGCAGGCCCGAGCCCCCTCATATTCAGGAGCACCTATTCCAAAATACACCAGGTGCCAAAAAATAATAAAGAAAATTAAAAAACATATTATTGTTATGACTGTACACATTTGTTTCAAAATTGCTGGAGCAATAGGGACCCAAGTGTCAGGGAGGATCCAGGCATTTTCACTATTTCTGTCCACTGGAGAAGCAACAAAAACAACTTTGGGCTGCAGCATTATCAATCTGAGGCACTCCTCCCCAGGCAAACATCACTACTCCACCCCTGATACAGGCTCCCTCTGCCTCAATCCAGTCTTCATCACAGTCCCAAAGTTTAGCCAGTTTTGACCAATTCAGTCTATATGGTGACGTGCATCTCTACTCTTTAAGTATAATAACAGTATCCCTGGATCGGCCTTTTTCACAACAGCACCCTTGTGCAGAGGAACTTCTGAAATAATTTTCCCAAGGAACACCTGCTAAAATTTCTATATCTACAACTCATTAGTACATTAGTGTGATGGTCATGTGTGAAGAATGCTCTTTACACTTGTGATCATTGGAAAGAATTACTCCCTTACAGATAGCTAAAGAGATCAGTGTTGTCAGTGGGACTTATATGAGGAGCAGAAATTGCTCATTGCTCAAGGAACCCTTGACAACCTCCGGAGGAACTCTAGGGTTCCATGGAACCTTGGTTGAGAAACCCAGGTACATAGTGATGGGTGCATTTCTTCTAATTTACAGGCATGCTTGGAAATTCCCTTCCAAAAGCTGCACATTGCAATTCATTGCAAAGTTAATAGGTAAGACATTATTTAAAAAAAGGGCATGGGATGCTGTGCACTGCTTTGGTGGACTTGAACCAATGCAAAACGATTTTAAAAAATACACGGTAGTGGGGGGTCAGGTCTTTAACCACTTGCCTACTGAGCACTTTCACCTCCTTCCTGGCCAGACCAATTTTCAACTTTCAGCGCTGTTGCAATTTGAATGATAGTTGCGGAGTCATGGAGCACTGTACCCTAATTAAATTTGTATCATTATTTTCACACAAATAGAGCTTTATTTTGGTGGTATTTATTCACCACTGTTTTTTTTTATTTTTTACTAAACAACAAAAAACGACAGAAAAGTTTGAAAAAAAATGTTTTTCTTAGTTTCTGTTGTAAAATTTTGCAAACAGGTAATTTTTCTCCTTCACTAATGTGCGCTGATGGGGCTGCACTGATGGAAACTAATAGGCAGCACTGATAGGCACTGATGAGCATTGAGGTGGCACTGATGAGCATTGATACGTTGCAGTGATGGGCGCTAATGAGGTAGCACTGGTGGGCACTGCTGAGGAGGCCCTGATGAGACTGCATTGATATGCAGCACTGATGTGCGGCACTGATAGGTTGCACTGATGGGAATTAATAGGAAGCAATGAAGGGCACTGATGGGTGGCACTGAAAGGGCAGCACTGCTGAGGAGGCACTGATGGGTACTGATTGAAAGCACTGATGGACACTGATTAGCAGCACTAATTGGCAGCACTAATGGGCACTGTTGCGGCTGCACTGATTATCAGTTTCTTGATTATCAGTGTAGATGTCCCAATTCATTCTTGCTGGTTAACGGCTCTTTCCTATCTTCATGCTTGCGTGACAGAGGGGAGAGTGTAGAACGATAATGTTTGATTTGAAGATAGGAAAAAAACATGTTTGGTAATATGATATTTAGCTTGAAGGTCACTAAAGGTAAGGAGTTTGCGAGTGACAGGGTAAACCAAGTGGCAAAGCTGAAACAAGGTGGCTTGAGCCCAGGAAGGGTACCATACGGGTGTAAGATAAGCAGTCAGGAATTGGGGGGTTGGAGAGCACACTAGATAAAGGGGCATGTTGAAGAAAGAGAGAACTTGGTGCAACAGGAACGCCATAGCCAGACACAACTTCTGTAATCTAGAGTCTTGATGTAAAGATGAAGAACAAATAAGGGAGGAAGGGTGAATAGGATAGAGGGAGCGTATCTCAATTTCTGACCATCTGTTCTGTGATGATTGACTAGACCAGGAGGAAACCGAATGAAGGTGAGAGGCGTAGTAATACTTAAGGATACCTGGGGCACCTAAGCCTCCCCGGTTTCTAGGTGAGAAGACCACTGAGCTGGCATTCCAGTGAGCTTTATTGTTCCTGATAACGTTAGGAACCAGAAATAGAATATATATTCAGCACAAATCTTGATTAATGGGCTAGTAGGTTTGCAAGCTGAACACTTCAAGGCCAAAACACAACACCTTAAAGGAACAAATAATCACTCAAGCAGTGCAGCGCAAACAAAATGAAATAAACTAAAATAAATACAATCATCCATAAAAGCATGAATAAATAATTAGTTAGTCCATCTCAAAAAGATCCACATATTAATGACCGCTGTGAATAAGTGCTTCCAAATGGGGCATGCAGGTGTCACTGTGAGAATCCCTCCACCACAGACATTAGCAGCTCATCTCCTTGCTATGACCAATAGGCCCTAATACGCCTTCCCCAATATGGGGACACAAATCAGCCAGTGGGCACTCAGTAGCAGCGGTATAGATCTATCCATGATATGTAAAGATAAAATGAAGCAAATTCGAATGCTCTCTGTTTGATATCACACTTTATTAAAACAAGATAAAAAAAACTACAAGTCCAGCACTTGTGACAAGTGCAAACGATAATCGCTGTTTTAAAACTCACATAGCTTTATATCTTCTTTGACGTTTGCATTTTGAGAAAGCTGGTAAGCAAGTGAAAAGTTTTACACTTTACCTTTGTGAAGTTTTTAAGTGTTTTAATTCTTTTTCAGTTATTGTTTTTCAGGACATCAGCCAATTTAAGGCTCAGAAGACACCACAGAGCAAAGAACAGCGTAATGGATTCAAGCAGAATAGACATTCTATTTAATCTGATCTGACGTTTTCAAGTCTATAATTTTTATTTGGACATTCAGATCACTTCGAAGTCAAATAAACTTGGGAAAGCTTTATCTGAATTATTTTTATAAAATGTCTTTGGATATTTGGATAGATTTGCAGTGTTTAGAATAAGAATAAGAATAATAACAGTAATAATATCTTTTATAATATTTGAAGGACTCAAAACATTAAACTGATGAGTCTAAGCATTTTATAATTGATTCCTTTTTTGGGCTTACACAAAAGTAATAGACTACAGGAATTACATAAACTTACAAAATTATGGTTATAGCATTAAAAAGATAACAAAATAAAATTTATTTAGACAATGTATTGGACAGATTATTCTTTGGTGACTGCAGTAATTACTGCAAAGGACACTCGGCTACTCAATAGAAGACTTAAGGCATGTGTCCTTGGTGCCAGGGTCTAGCAACATTCCACACAACAAATTGTTATGTAGAAATGTACACTGTATCAGTTAAGCTTGTGTGTTGGAGAAATATTTACAATTTTCCCTGTCTTGGGAAACCAGTATCCATGAGATCAAACAAAAATCCCACCCTACTGATTTTTCTCATGAAACTAATCATAAATGGAAAGAAGAGGGGCCTGATGATGTCAGTTTTGATGACGAAACACGTAGAGCGTTGGTACGTCAGTTCCGCCCTATTGAACTTGTGAGACGCACATCCGGCTGGTGAGGCGCACGGCGTCCCGGAAGCACCGCTAAACGAGGGGTTTGCGGTCCCTACTCACCTACAGACATTTCTATTTGCTTTTAAATGTGAGTACTTTTAATATTTGTCAATAAACGCAACATTGTTAAACTGTACATCACTATATAGTGCTTCTTATCTTTACATCATCGGACACTTGTATACCATATGGAGAGCTGCCTTTGAGATTACTTATCGCTTGTATGCACATTCATGGGAGAGAGGAAGTAGGATTAATCCCAGGAGAAGTGGAGATTGTAACCGGGCTTGACTGAGTGATTCACCCTAAAGTTGCAACGCTGGTTACCCCTGTAGGGGTGCCGCTCTCTAGTGAGTGCGGGATTTATTGAGAGGGGAGCACCAATTTCCTCACCCAGCACCCACATTCTGAAGCCACCACTGGGATTCACTTCTCTCCTTCAAGAAGGATTTTTTGCACTTTTACAGTCTATTCTAAATACTTCACCTATGGACTCTTTTTGATACTAAATATTTTTTATGGACTTTTTTACTGGATCACGTATATGAGTTTAGTTATATACACATACTAATTTATTTACTCACCATACATCACCTATTTATTGATATTTGCTTTTTAGATTGTATATCACTACTTGGAGTTTTTCTTATACACCTCTATTAGTAATTTATTTACATTTCTTATTCACCTGGTATTAACTATTATATATTTATTAATTCTCTCACCTGGGATATTTTCATATTTTAATTTTTAAGCATTCACACAGCACCACCACTGTCACCTATTGTTTTAACTCAGGTTTATGCTTTTTTTAATTAGCACCAGTCACTTTACTTTTGCACTATACCACTTATTAACGTTTTATCACAACTAATATTTTGTATTTTATCTACTTATTGGTCTAGTGCAATTGCCCCCATTTGGTTGGTGTTTACCAATAACACCATTTGTGTATTTGACTGTGTTGTATTGCCTACATTTATTTAGTGTGTATAAGGAACACATTTCTCCCATTGATTTATTTATACTATTTGGCAGCGCCAACTTACCCTATTCCTTTACATTATAATAAATAAACAGACCATGTCTGTGATGCACACTCCTGTAATTTCCCAGATAAACTGTTGTACCTTCTGCTAGTAGTCACGGATCTTGGAATAAACCCACCAAATATGAAACTTTGTGCCCTGCGCATTACAGCCCCTCCAACACAATTTCCGATTTCTCTGGATGGTATTAATGTGCTTTTACCTGCGTTATATACCATCTCAATATGCTTTCATAGTTCATTTCAATGGTGTTCACATCTATCACAAAACAATGTACGACTCTCAGAATATCACTCACTTCATGCTCCTTTAGGCGTGATCCTATCTCTTGTTCCCATGCTTCAATGAATGGAGGTTTCCCCAGGCTTGCCATCTCTGTTAACATCTTGTATGTCTGAGATTTACCATGTTTTATTTTTGTTTGTGGGTTACAAAGTTTTTCTACTAGATTCACGTCCTTCTCGGATCCGATGGGTTGTGGCAGAGAACTCACAAAATGTTTTAACTGAAGATATCTCCATTCATCAATATTAAGTTTCCTCCAGTAGTGTTAAGTTCATGATATGGTCTAATATTTCCACCTTGTGTTATATCTTTTAACTGCGTGTTTTTTACCCAGTTCCCAAATTGTATCTCATTCCCAGGTGCAAAATATTTTGTGCCTTCTAAGGATAATAAAGGAAAGTTATATTCCCATTTGGCCTTTCTGTAAGTCATATTCCATGATTTATATATCACTCTCGTCAATTCATGTGTATCTGCGTGCGTTTCCATATACTTTGGTGGAATCCAAATATTCTTATTTAATTGTGTTCTACTTAGTGTGTTTTCAATCTTTACCCATATTTTATCTGAATTTATTTTTGTCCACTCTAACATATGTGAATTTATAACTGCGATATAATATCTTTTGATATCTGGTGCTGCTAGTCCTCCCTGTGATTTGTCTCTACTGAGAGCTGTATACTGTATTCTAGGCTTTTTCCCCTGCCAGATACATTTAAAAAAAAAGAAGCCGATGGGATAGCAATTGATAACATTTGAAATCTGTATAGGGTTTTGGGCAGTATAATTATCTTGATTGTGTTTATTCTCCCCCAACCAAGAGAGTGAGCAACTCAATATTTTTTTAATATCTGCTTTAATCTCATTTAGCATGGGTATAGAATTGACATGATAGAGGTTTTTTAATGATGAAGTTAAATTTATCCCAAGGTATTTTAGTTTTGACTTTGCGATAGTAAATGGAAATTCCCTCTGTAATGCCAGTCCTTCTTTCTTACTTAGTCCGATGTTCAGAATTTCTGACTTTATTGGGTTGATCTTAAAAATTGACAAATTTCTATATTGCTATTGCTATTGCTATAAATTCCTATGGTTCATATATAGTACCCTGATCCACTGAGTCATTCTCAGGCCGATACCGAAGTCCTCTATTGTTCCCAGCATGAACTCCCAGTCCATCCTGTCAAATTCTTTCTCAGCATCTATTGACAGTAGGAGGGCTGGGGTATCAAGGCCTCTAGCTTTGTGCAATAACAATAATGTTCTAATTCCATTATCTTTCCCCTCTCTACCTGGAATCAATCCTGTCTGAACTGGATGGGTCCATTCTGCCATTAAATCTTTTAATCGAGTTGCTAGGACTTTTGCATATAGTTTTGCATCAGCGTTTAACAATGCTATTGGTCTGTAGTTAGAACATAGAGTTGCATCCTTTCCTTCTTTGGGTAGTACCGTAATATGGGCCTGTAATGATTCTGCTCTCATCTTCCCCCTTTCTCCTAACCCATTCATATAAGTGCAAAGTTTTGGTACTAGTATTTCCTTAAACCTTCTGTAGTACTGGGTGGTACAACCGTCCGGGCCTGGACTTTTCCCGGTCGGTGAGGTTTTTAATGCCTCTATTATCTCCTTCTGCGAGATTGGTGTCTCTAGAGCTAATGGTTTGTCAGCTGATAATTTTCGTCATTTTTGATTCCTCTATATATTTTTTGTATCCTTTATTTTCTATTTTGTTTTGCTTCGTATGATTCCCTTAGCTGCACGGTGTATAAAGCACCGTAGTAACTTTGGAAAGCTTTAGCTATATCTGTTGTTGAATATACCATATTTCCCCTGTGATCTTTTATTTTTTCTATATAATTATTTGACTTTTTACTCTTTAGGATTCTTACTAGGTATTTCTCTGGTTTATTTCCCCATTTGTATCTTTTCCTAGTGACTCTATTAAAGTTTTGTCTTGGCTCTTCTTCCAATAGCTCCCTTAGTTTATCTCTTTTTAATACCAAAGCTTGTTGTATCCCGTCCTCCAGGCTCTTTTTATGTTTCTGTTCCATCTCATGTACTGTATCTCTGTTATTAATCTATTTATACTGATAGTTCTTTCCTTTTTTTTTTTTTCTTAGAGCCTATTGAAATGAGTATTTCACTTATATAAGTTTTATGAGCCTCCCATACTGTGGTGTCTGAGATATCTGGGGTTTCATTATTTTAAAAAATATTGTTCCAGTTCTTTCTCTATGCTTTTCTCTACTTCTACATCCTGTATTAGTTCTTCAAATCCTCCAAATATTTATATTTCTATGAGATCCTGGGATTTTTATTTCCATTATAATTGGGATATGGTCAGATATAGTCATAGTTCCTATTGATCTACTAACGACTGCTTCTATCAACCTATGTTCTATCATAATGTAGTCTAATCTTGAGAACATGGAGTGCACCAGGGATTAAAATGAATAGTCTCTCTGCCAAAGGATGTTGCATTCTCCAAGCATCTACCAGTTGGCAGTGAAAGAGCCTATTCCTTACTATCTTGAGTTGATGTCCTCCCATTGCCCGTACACTCGATGTACAATCCAAATACGGGTCTATACAGGAATTGAAATCACCTGCTAGAGACAAATTGCATTTTTAAAGAGTCAGCGTATCTAATATTTTCTTCAATTAGCCTCTTGGGTTTTTATTTGGACAATACACATTTGCTAGAGTGCATTCCCTAAGAAGATAAATCTGTCTTCTGGGTCATCTAATCTTTCCTCCAAGGAGAACCTCACATCCTTTGAGAAACCAATTGCTACCCTATTTGCTCTCTGGGTTGGTGTATCTCCATAATACCAGACTGGGTAATATTTTAAGTATATTTTCACATTTGTATCTTGTGCGATGTATGTTTCTTGTAGAAATACTATACTGGCAAAATTTTGTCTAAGCTCTTCTAATACCTTGTGTCCTTTAGTTGGCATATTTAATCCTCTAACATTGTATGGCAATACTTTTAGAGTCATCTCTCCTTTCCCCCCTCACCTCCTGAAATGTATTGCCTCTCCTTCTCCCACCCAGCCTGGGCCAGGTGCGTGAACAGAGGTGCCCTCTTCTGGTCCTCGGCGTGGGCTTAAACCTGAGTTCTGTAGGGGAGGTGACATCAACAGATATTACCGTGGAGTCAGCACAACATTGTTTTTCCATTAATCCCCCCAATCCATCTTTCCCACCCCCTCAACTTCCCACCAAATTTTTTTCCACTCCCACTCAACACCTCTCTTCCCCATGACCTCTCCCTTCTCCCCCTCCCCCCACCTACCTCCTCCCTGTCTCTACACTTGGCATGCTGTTGGTTTAACCATCTCATGGTCCTAGAGTAGATAGGAAAAAAGCAAAATCCTCTAAGGCCCACCTTGCCCTTCTACTCCTTTCCTCTGGTCTATCAGCCCGCATGTGAACCTCGTTCTCCCAATCTGGGAGAAACAATCTGGACCAAGCAAGGGTACCATCCCGTATTCACTGACACCTTCCTTCCCCCTCCCTTCCACCCCCCCCCCAATCACCCACTCACCACAGTCCCCCACCGGTGAGTTTCTAATATTTGCCTTCATTGTACTTCTCCTTAGATCAATTTATTTTCTTTGAAGCTAGTCGCCATTGTTCTTCTTCTTGTGATGTTACTTCTGTTACTGTGTCTTCAGGTCAGCCTGGTACTTTTGGTCAAGGAATTTACAATTTTCTACAAAAGTCTTGCATCTCCTCAGGGAATCTTAGTCTTGCCATTTGGCCATCTCTCCTCCCTATCAGACAGGCTGGGAAACCCCAGTTGTACCGTATTCCTTGCTTTTTCATTGAGTCCACAAGTGGTTTCAGTAGTCTCTTTCTTCTTAACGTGGCCTGGAATAGGTCCGTGAAGATCTGAATATTGATGTTTTCAAAATTTTTAGGTGGCTTTCTTTTTAGACTGTCCCAGATCAGGGCCTTTTCCGCATAGTTCTGGAATCTTATGATAACATCTCTTGGGGCGTCCACTGGTATGCCTTTTAAATTTTCTAACCCAATGCACTCTCTCGACCTTTAACTGTTCTGTTTCCCCTCTACCCAACAGTGGGTTAAAGATTTTTCCCATTGTGTCTGTTAAGTCCTCGCCGTGCATCGGGTCTGGTAGGCCCCGTATTCTCAGATTTTTCCTCCTGCTCCTGTTTTCTTGACCTACCATTTTATAGACGAGGCTTCAATGGTTCATTTTTAAGTCTTTAATTTCTTTTCTTAAATCTTTTATCGTTTGTATATACAGTAGCTGTCAAGTCTTTTTTCAAAGTCTTGAACTCGTGCTAGTAAATGTCCCAAGTCTTTGTGGATTGTTATCAGCTCTGTTTTAAGAGACTTTTCTAGTACTGTGAGCATCGCCGCCATTTCGCCCTTTGTAAGCAGTTGATCGGTCACTGTCTGCTCTGCGTTGCAATCCAGCCCTAAATTTGCTTCTGGCTCTTGTTCTGGTCTTGACTGCACTGTAATGTCCAGGCCTAATGATGGCCTGTTTTGTCCACTTTTTTTTCTCTTGATTCTATTTGTTTTATGCGAGTTGCTTGCAATTTCTCTAGGGTCTGTTTATCTAGAGTATCCTCTTGTATCATACATTTCTTAATTGGGGCTGGAACTTACTTTGGGTGACTGTGCGGTCGCACCGCCTCTTGCTGATTTGCCTCTCATGCTTTAGCGTTTAATTTTCCAGCTCCCCCAAAGACTCGCAGACCCATGCCGTATTTAACCCCCCCCCCTTTTATTTAATTTTTTTTATTTTTTTGTTCCCCTTTTCTTCTTAAACAAACCATACAGTCATTCAAGGTCAGGGTCTCAGGCAAAAAAAGCAAATTCAGCAGTTTGAAATCAGGTGGACAACAAGATACAGAGGCAAGAGGAGACTAGGTTAACATCACCACTTTGTTGACTGTGGCTGTGATGTCCAATGAGGAGCTGATGGCTTCTTAATGTGTCTCCTGGTTGCTTCTTGCCCATTCTGGCTCCCATGCAACCCCAGGGCTCTCTCCACTGTCTCCGGGCTTCAGAAGAGTGAACACACCCTCTCCCTCCCACCGAGCACTGCTTTATACTCCTGTGCTGCCTTGATGTCTCATGCCAGCACTGGCTAGACTACAGGTCGGCAGCGCCTGTGGGCGCTGGGTGTCCGATGGGCAGAGGCCAGAGCGGATTGGTCCAGATCAGGATCATATGGGTCAGCTCCTCTTCCGATCATCCTGCTTGAAAGTTGCAGAGCTCATCCTGCCTTCGCAGAGGGAGCAAAGTATGAAACATCTTGAGGAGGCCTTGAAAAAAAGTTTGTGTACCACCTTTCCAGACACTGGGAGGTCAACATTCTCTGGACGTGTTTCTGAGCCATCGTTCAGCCAAAGGAGGAGCAGTGGAGAAAGCGGCCGGCTTACTGCCTTTAAACAGCTCTTTAGTCCTCAACAGCACCCAGGGCTGTTAGGTTTAAGCAACCATCTGAGCATCCACTGGGTTACTGGGTCTTGAGGATGGACCACTAGCCAGAACTTGCTCAATATGCAATGGAGCTACTGGCCTGTTCTGTTTCATTGCTGCTGGAGGTTTTGTGACAGACAAAAGAGTGCATCTTTCCACAGACTCTGTTGACCAGCTGGCTTTTAACAAAAAGAACCAGTCCTGGATCAACAAGAGCTATCAAGCCCCTGATATTGATGTAACTGATTGAATTTGCTATGGGTTTCCCATCCCTTGAAGACTGCATATTCTGCCTATCCTATTCCTCAACCTTGCTTCTGCTAGCTTCCAACAATGTTTTTGGTTTAGGTCAACACCAACCCCCAAGGCCTAATACAATTGTGCATACAATTTAAATGTCGTATGTCATTTTTACCAGCAGGCCCTGTCCCCTGCACCCAGCAAGAGTAACTGTGAGGGGTTATGGTGTTCAGGCACCACCAACACCAAAGGCCCAATTTTTGGCACCTGTATGACAAGTGCATGCAATTTCAAATTTGTATGGAATTCTTACCAGCAGGTCCCGTTCCTGCGCCCAGCAAGAGTAAATGTGAGGGGTTGCGGTGTTCAGGCACCACCAACACCAAAGGCCCAATTTTTGGCACCTGTATGAAAAGTACATGCGATTTCAAATTTGTATGGAATTTTTACCAGCAGGTTCCATTCCTGTGCCCAGCAAGCATAACTCTGAAAGGTTGGTTATGGTGTTCAGGCACCACCAACACCAAAGGCCCAATTTTTGGCACCTGTATGACAAGTGCATGCGATTTCAAATTTGTATGGAATTCTTACCAGCAGGTCCCGTTCCTGCGCCCAGCAAGAGTAACTGTGAGGGGTTGCGGTGTTCAGGCACCACCAACACCAAAGGCCCAATTTTTAGCACCTGTATGAAAAGTACATGCGATTTCAAATTTGTATGGAATTTTTACCAGCAGGTTCCATTCCTGTGCCCAGCAAGCATAACTCTGAAGGGTTGGTTATGGTGTTCAGGCACCACCAACACCAAAGGCCCAATTTTTGGCACCTGTATGACAAGCACATGCAATTTCAAATTTGTATGGAATTTTTACCAGCAGGGCCCGTTCCTGCGCCCAGCAAGAGTAACTGCGGGGGGTTGCGGTGTTCAGGCACCACCAACAACCAAGGCCCCATTTTTCTGCACCTGTATGACAAGTACATGCAATTTGAAACTTGTAAGCATATTTGTATACAACATTTTTTCCTTTAGAAATGTCAGTATTGCTGCAGCAGGCTACATTCATCATAGAGATGCGCTACTTTACAGGCACATTAAGGGGACCCCCCAGGCACGATATTTAAAGGAATTTTTCATTTTTTATAGTTTCATTTTAAGCCTCATTAAAATCAGTAAATCACTGCTCCTTTAAAAATGATAATTTTTAAAACTTTTTTTTATTGCTACATGTTTCTCAGGTCAGTACCCAGACCCCCATACACTTTTTTGGGACAATAACTTGCATGTAAGCCTTCAAAATTAGGCTGTTTGATTTTCGACGTTCGAGTCCCATAGACTTCAATGGAGTTTGTTTGAACAAACTTTTCCTCTGTTCGCGATACTCTGGTGTGAACCAAACTGGGGGTGTTCAGCTCATCACTAATCACTAACCAATATGATCAAGATTGCAAACAATTTTCATGAAAACTTAAATTTTCAAATGGCAATCTTATACATCTTAGAACATCAATTCAGTTATTACAATTCCTTGCACCTCTTTTGCACAGTCAATTTTTCATCCGATCAGAAGAAAAATGGTCTCCTTCAATGTCAAGAGAAAGCTTTGTAAGGTCATTTTTATATATTTTTATATATATTATACTTTTTGAGATATTGGCACAGTTATTATTTATTAAACTTATTCTGTTTTTTTAACCTTTGAAAGATAATTTTCCCTAGCAAACTGCAGTTTGGATCTTATGTTGAGAAAATTACAGCAATGCATAAAAATAAGTTGTTTTAATTATATGCAGAAGCGAAAACCAGCCATTACAATCTTGCTATGAGTAGACCTCGGTAAGTGAGAGGAATTTAAAAAAGTGTTTTTTTTTTTTTTTAGTCTGGCATATTTTTCAATTAAATTTAAAAAATTAAAGTCATTTTGCTATAACATTATAACCAATAACATTATTAGATAAAAATAATTTTACACTTAAACAAATTATATACTACCTTTAATACTCACCTAAGAATATTAATAATGAATGCTAGGATTATTATTTTAATTTTTAATGTGGGCAACTCATAATTGTAGACAGGCAAAAACACTTTCTAATAATTAATGATATGGAGCTGCAATGAATTTTTATTTAGTTTATTATTTATTCAGTATCTAATAATTGGCATTAAGATAACTATGCATGATTTATTGATGCTCCTTTACTTGTCAATGCAATGGGCCTGTTAAAGATCAGAAGTACTTCTGTTCCAACAGGTTCTTCAAAGAAAAGCATATTCTGGAAATATTAGGGGATTGCCAACTGCTCATCTGACATTATTATCTATTATTATGCCATGTGTTACCATCTAATACAGGTCACCAGCATGTAATGGGAGCAATAAGTTACTCACTGGTTTCTTATAGATATCAATAACTAATTGATTAAGACAAGGATGAGCTTAAAGCAGAGTTCCACCTAAAACAAAAAACATTACATAAAAATACCCCTGGGACAGTCAGGGCTAGTGCATTCCACAATGGATAGCCTCTGAACTGTCCCAGGTTGCACTTACCTTTTAGAAGAAATACTTACCTTGAACATGTCTTGTCCAGCGCTGCCATCTCAGGTGTGGGCAGCTGAAGCCAGCGCGATCCTCTTCTGCGTCCTCTTCCGTCCTCTTCGGTCCCACGATGCACTGCACCGGCCCCGCCGTCACTTCCGGGGCTGCAGCGTCATCTCTGCACAGAAGCTGTTTAGCAAGGTATGACGCGCCTGCACTGGAACTAAATCGGGGCTAGTGCAGGCGCATTGATTCCTGGGAGTGATGACGTTCAGCTCCCAGGAATCATTGCAAGCCAGGAAGTGACGGCGGCGGCCGTGGCCGCAGAGGGAGGAAGAGGAAGTAAGGTAAGTATATTTTCTTCTAAAACAAGGTAAGTAAAAAAAAAAAATTGCAATTATCCATTTGTTTTTCAGGTGACCGGGAGCAAGAAGATGGACCGAAGTTCAATTTTAGGGTGGAACTCCACTTTAAAATGAGACTACACCCTGGATTTAAAAAAATATATATTCAAGTATATATACAGGACTATTCGCTTAAAGGACAAGATCACTTTTTTTAAAAAAAAAAATAATAAATGCACATTTTTTTGCAGTAAAAAAAAAAGTGCATTTACTATTTTTTGTTTTTTTTAGGAGCCTTGAAAGCATTGCATCAGCATTCAGCAGATCACTGAGGGCATGCAGGTCTCCTGTACACTGTCATTGTGTGCTATCTGGCTGTACATCGTACGGGCAGGCAGTTTCACACTGACAGGAAGATTCAATGAACTACCACAGTGCTTAACTGCACCATGGTAGTTCATTGAAAACTACAAGCCGACAGCTGCAAAACATGTCAGGACTTGTAGTTCATTCATACACAGAACTCTGTGTACGAATGATGTGGCTTTGTGTTTTAAAAAAGTGATAGCTAGTACAGGAAACTTCTCCCCATACTGATGTCACAGGGAGAGAGGGCAGTGGGGAGCGGCTGCAGCAGTCGGAACATGTTACATGTTCCACCCCAAAAACGGGTGGAACATGTAACATGTTCCCAAAGGTGAACTTTTCCTTTAAAAATGTACCTTCTATTGCTGCCAGCCTCCACCATTTCTGCAATTTTATTTTGTTTTGCTGCTGCTGTAATTTAACTTCCTGTTAGAGGGTGTTTTCATTCATTCTTAATGGTCCCACTATATGTAGAAACACAACCAACCTCCCTTGCTCGCTCTCAAAATTGACTAGCCACTATGCACTGTGGGATTTTTAGTGTGCGTAGAGCAGTGCACATGACTGCAACTAATATGTGCTGGGGACCTGTCATTAGTGGAGCAAGTGGAGTCAGGGTATTGAAATGTTTGTTTCTAAGAGCAACGTTCATTGTGAATAATGCTGGATTTTTTCTTTTTAGGGGGTATTTTTACATTTGTCAAACACTTGTGTGTTTCTATTTACAACTATGTACAACTTGCACTTTCATGGGTGTGTTGAGGAGAGGGGTGCATATTTGGGACCCCCCTTATCTTACAGGGGCTTCTAGATTCTGATAATTATCCTATGCACCCTCACAATCTTCAGCCAGGGTTATGGGAAGGAGCTCTTGTCCTCAACATTAACATCGGCAGCACCTTTTTTCTAAATAAAGGTAGCTTGAAGGGAAATGTGAATTAACTGAATTTTCAATAGATTTTTTTCCTTGCAAATGTCATTTTTATTATACTACTTTGTTTACATGAGGTTCTCCACTTCAAAGGCAGGTGTTGGGGATCCTCCAAGCAGTTTTTTTTTTTTTTTAAAGGAAGGAATAGTGCATTTTGATCAGTGGATATCCTTTGGGATAGTGCCCATTTCCCCATACACTTTTTTGTGTATCCTAAATGTTTACCTGTACATTTGCATTTACCTGTTTACCCAGCCATTTGGGTACTACATGACCAAACCAAAAAATTGGTTGCGCTCTGAGAGGTAATCTTCTAACCACATCCAGCCACACCCCTGCGGCTACCAAAGACCTTCTACTTGGCTGCTGTTGGAAGTTTCAGCCTTGCAGCCCCTTACAAGACCAGGGTAGTCTGAGACCACTAAAATTGAAAAAACAAACACAAGGGCACACCGGCCTAGTGCATTATCCTTCACAAAGGTTTTTTTTGATAAAAGGTATAAGTCTAATTGCACCTGGTTCAAGAGGTCAAATATATTAAGTAAGGGGTTAGACATGGTCCATAGGCTCTGAGGAAGAGGCTAAGCCTTGAAATGCGTAAGCCTTCAAGCTCCAGAGGACAATACACCCTTTGGTTCTGATGCTGATGGCAATAAATCCATTTGATATGCTTGTACCAAGAACTTGTTTGTGAGTATTTTTATACCTTTTAGCAAAAAAAACCTTTGTGGAGGATAACGCACTAGGCCGATGCGCCCTTGTGTTTGTTTTTTTATTTTATTTGGGTACTACATGCGTGATGAAAAACATGAATTTGCCCCACAGAACTTAATGGGAGCAGCACCTCAATGAGAAAAGTCGGCAGAGAAAAGCCAACACTCCCTTTTCTCTTTCTTCACTTCCATTTCCTCTAGAACATTCTCCTGCAGCCTACATGTTAACAGTTTTAGAACATTTTTCCAGTTTTTAATAAATTTACACAGTTTAAGGTCTCAATGCATGCTGAAAATAAAGCATAGAACAAATAAACAACTGTACATAAAAAATAAATCATTGCATCCGTTTCTTTAACAAGATGTAATCTAAATTTTTGACTCATAAAACTAGTCACCTCTTATAGATATAACAGCCAAACACACTCATGGCATTCTACAATGGAAATCAAATATTGTTTGGAAACTTTTTCCCAAAACTTTTGAAGGAGTTCCCACAAATTGGAAAAATAGGGGTATTTCTGAAAGTCTGCCGTTGCTGTGTTTACTGTTGCCAGACTCTGTCCTACTAGCCTGCTGAATATGTCAAGACCGGGGTGCCAACTAATGAACATCTGGCTTCGGGATCCTTCTACAGCCTATGAGGATTGCTTGGACCTGTAGTCCACTCTAAGGATGCCAATCCTGGTGTCAAGGTCTTACCTTGCCTTCCTGTTGGCAGCCATCTTGGACATGTGCACACTGCTGTCTCTTATAAACTCTGTTTGCATCATCACTTTTCTGCTGCCTGGGCGTCGGTCAGTGATGATTTTGCACACCTGACTATATATAGATCACCTTATGGCTTTCAGACCTTGCCCTTGCATTTGTGCTCCAAGGTGCATCACTGCTAGCAGTCCTCTGGTCTCTGTGGTTTCTCCGTGCATGACTTGGGCCAGCTAAGCACATTGGGGTAGGAAGACACAGGTACAACAGTTAATACAGTGTGAAGATATAAGTGGTTACCAATAGAGTTGAGCGGACACCTGGATGTCCGTGTTCGGCGGGTTCGGCCGAACTTTAAAAAAAAGTCCGGGTCCGTGTCCCGAACTTTTGCCGAACTTTTCCCGGACACCGAACCCCATTGAAGTCAATGGGGACCCGAACTTTCAGGCACTAAAATGGCTCTAAAACACCAAAGGAAAGGGCTAGAGTGCTGCAAATGGCAGCAAAACGTATTTAAGAGCATGGCAAGTGCTCTGCAAACAAATGTGGATAGGGAAATAACTTAAAACAACAAAAAAAAAAACAGAAAAATAAAACAATGTTCTTCATCTCTGAAGGACGAGGCCCATATGGAGTAGGAGGGAGGTTGAGGTGGTGGTGGATGTGGCGGTGTCATAGGCGTGCGCACAGGGTGTGCCGGGTGTACCTGGGCACACCCTAATCACCTAGGGCACATTAGCATTATCGCTCTGTTTGCCAGTGAGGAGATGGGAAAGATCTCCCTCGGACCTGCTCTGCTCTATTTCACTTTGCCAGCAGGGAGAGTAATGTATCGGGGCCATGTACATGTAGGCAAACACATGCATGTGTATTTAAACTTTGGGGTGCACACCCTAATGCAATAGGCTGCGCACACCTATGGGCGGTGTAGGTGGAAGCGGCGGTGGAGGAGGACCAGGGCCGGATTAAGAGCATCATGGGCTTGGTGCTGAGGATTTTGAAGGGCCTTAAGGGCCGTGCCTTGGCATGCACCCAGAGGAGGAAGGGTGCAGCCATGCATGCCTAATTCAACATGGGATGCTGTCTCTGAAGCCCATAAACACATCCATGCATTGGCAACTGTCCCTCCTTGTCCGGCCTTCGTGCTGTGTGGGGAGGTTCTGAGGGAGCTGCCTGGGGAAGTGAGCATAGAAGCCAGACTTCTGTGTTTACAAGTGACAGAAGAGCGGTAACAGTGAATATGGCCAACCCGGGGCCTATATAAAAGGTAGGGGCCTGGAGCTGCAGCTCCAATAGCCCCTACATTAATCTGGCCCTGAGGAGGACGAGGTAGCCAACACTGCTTCTTTTCACAAATTTTAAATAAGGGTACACCCCAAAAGAGTGAGAAAGAGCAAAAATGGAACAATGGGTGGGTAAGGTCGGTATCCATCGCTATTCTGCACAAGGTACGGAAAAGTCCTGTGGGATCCATGCCTGGTTCATTTTAATGAACGTGAGCTTGTCCACATTGTCTCTGGACAGGCGGCTGCGCTTGTCTGTTATAACGCCCCCAGCCGTGCTAAATACCCGTTCAGATAATACACTGGCTGCAGGGCACGCCAGCACCTCCAAGGCGTAAAGGGCAAGCTCAGGCCATGTGCCCAATTTGGAGACCCAGAAGTTGAAGGGGGCAGACCCGTCATTCACTACATGTAGGCGTGTGCACACATACTGCTCCACCATGTTGGTAAAATGCTGCCTCCTGCTAAGACGTTCCATCTGAGCTGCTGGTGCTGCTGTTTGTTGTGGCGTGCTGACAAAGCTTTTCCACATTTCGGCCATGCTAACCCTGCCTTCTGAGGTGCTGGCGGTGCCCTGGTTGCATTGGCGACCTCTTCCTCCTCCTCCTCCTCCTCTGCCTTGTGCTTCCACTGTGGCCCCGCTGTCAGGTGGGAATGCCAGCAGCATCGTGTCTACCAGCGTGCGCTTGTACTCGCGCATCTTGCGATCGCGCTCCAGTGAGTGAATTAAGGACGGTACGTTGTCCTTGTAACAGCGTGGCCACCCAGTAATCAGCACAAGTTAGAATGTGGGCAACTCGGCGGTCGTTGTGGAGACACTGTAGCATGTAATCGCTCATGTGTGCCAGGCTGCCCAGAGGCAACGAAAGGCTGTCCTCTGTGGGAGGTGTATCGTCCGTGTCCTCTGTATCCCCCCAGCCACGCACCAGTGATGGCCATTAGCTGGCCTGGGTGCCACCCTGCTGTGAACATGGTTCCATCTCCTCCTCCAGCTCCTCCTCCTCATCCTCCTCATCCTCCTCATCCTCCAGAACTGTGCCCCTGCTGGACAATTGTGTCCCTGGCATTTGTGTGTGCAGGAACCCACCCTCGGAGCCCCTTGTGAATGACTGCCCTGAAAGCCTTGGAAATGTTACCTCTTCATCCTCCTCCTCCTCCTCCTCCTCATCCTGTGCCACATCCTCTTCCATCATCGCCCAAATTGTTTTTTTAAGGAGGCATAGAAGTGGGATAGTTAAGCTGAGAACGGCGTCATCGGCACTGGCCATGTTGGTGGAGTACTCAAAACAGCGCAACAAGGCACACGGGTCTCGCATGGAGGCCCAGCTATTGGTGGTGAAGTGGTGCTGTTCTGCAGAGCGACTCACGCGTGCGTGCTGCAGCTGAAACTCCACTATGGCCTGCTGCTGCTCACACAGTCTTTGCAGCATGTGCAAGGTGGAGTTCCACCTTGTGGGCACGTCACATATGAGGCGGTGAGCGGGAAGGCCAGAGTTACGCTGCAGCGCTGACAGGCGAGCAGCAGCAGGGTGAGAATGCTGAAAGTGCGCACAGATGGCCCGCACTTTCTGCAGCAGCTCTGACATATCGGGGTAGTTTTTAAGGAACCTCTGCACCACCAAATTCAGCACATGCGCCAGGCAAGGGATGTGCGTCAAACCGGCTAGGCCCAGAGCTGCTATGAGATTTCGCCCGTTATCGCACGCCACCAGACCGGGCTTGAGGCTCGCTGGCAGCAACCACTCATTTGTCTGCTGTTCCATGCTCCTCCACAACTCCTGCGCGGTGTGGTTTGTCCCCCAAACAGGCAAGTTGTAAAACTGCCTGCTGTCATTTACCCCTGGCCGTGCTGAAGTTGGTGGTGAAGGTGTTATGCTGTCCGGATGAGGAGGCGGTAGAGGATGAGGAAGCGGAGTAGGAGGAGTTAGGAACAGGAGGCAAACTGAAGCGCCCTGCAATCCTCGGTGGTGGAAGGACATGCGCCAAATTGCTATCCGCCTCAGGCCCATCCACCTCTGCATTTACCCAGTGTGCCGTTAGGGAGATATAACGCCCCTGACCGTGCTTACTGGTCCACGTATCGGTAGTTAGGTGGACCTTGGCACAGATGGCGTTGCGCAGTGCACACCTGATTTTTTCCCCCACTTGGTTGTGCAGGGAAGGGATGGCTTGCCTGGAAAAGTAGTGGCGGCTGGGCATGACGTACTGTGGGACAGCCACCGACATAAGGTTTTTAAAACTGTGCGTCTCCACCAGACGGAATGACAGCATTTCAAAGGCCAATAATTTTGAAATGCTGGCATTCAGGGCCAGGGATTGCGGGTGGGTAGGGGGGTACTTCCTCTTCTTCTCAAGTGTTTGGGAGATGGAAAGCTGAACAGTTCCACGGGACATTGTGGAGATGGTTGGTGACCCAGGTGGTGGTGTTGCTGACAGATCCTCTGTTTGCGGGGTGGCAGGTGCCGGTATCACTACAGATGTGGCTGGAGCGGCCGAGACTGCAGCAGAAGAGGAAGCAGGATGAGCCAGAGACGTTTCTTGGTTTTGAAGGTGTCTACTCCACTGCAGCTCGTGCTTTGCACTTAGATGCCTGATCATGCAGGTTGTGCTCAGGTTGAGAAGGTTTATGCCTCGCTTCAGGCTCTGATTGCACAGGGTGCAAACCACTCGTGTCCTGGCACATTTTCTAAAGAACTTCCACGCTAGAGAACTCCTTTGAGCTGACTTTGGTGCGCTCGTTCCCTTGCTGCGTTGGGCAGTAGCAGGCGTAGTGTCTAGGGCACGGCCGCTCCTCTTCTGCACCCTGCTCCCTCTTCTGCTGTGCTGATGGCTCTGTGCGACCACCGCCTCTTCCTCCAAACTACTCAGGTCACCTGCATGACGTTCATTCCATGTGGGGTCGAGGACCTCATCGTCCTCCACATCATCTTCCACCCAGTCTTCACCCCTGCAATCCTTGTCGGTCTCCACAATGCTGAACACCGCAGCAGTTGGCACCTGCGTTTCGTCATCATCGGAGACGTGCTGCGATGGTCCTTGCATGTACTCATCTTGAGAAATAAGTGGTTGGGCATCGCTGCACTCAATCTCTTCCACTTCTGGGGCAGGGCTAGGTGGATGGCCCTGGGAAACCCTGCTGACAGAGTCATCAAAAAGAAGAAGAGACTGCTGTATGGCTTGGGGCTCAGACTGCTTGCCTGATTTGCAAGGGGGTGAGGTGAAAGACGGTTGGACATCGGCTGCAGGTGCCAACTCTGACCTTTCTGCAGTAGACTGGGTGGGAGACAATGTGAAGGAACTGGAGGCACTGTCAGCAGCAAACCAATCTACTATCGCCTCCACTTGTTCTGGCCTCATCACTTCTAGAGGCGTATGATGCCCTACCAAATACTGATGCAGGTTCTGTCGCCTACTCACACTTGAAGAAGGTGTTTCACTTGTGCGTGTAGCTGGCACAGATTGACCACGTCCTCTCCTTGCAACAGGAGCTTTACCAGCAGCACCACGACCCAGGCCACGGCCCCTATTTGACGGTCTCCTCATATTTCTGTAATTTAAGATCTTGCCCTAGAAAGGTGTTTATTGAATAGCGGAACAAAACAACAACAGTATCGCACGGGTGTATCTCACAGTCAAATATGCAAACTATGCCGCAATTTAATGTTTTTTACCCCAAAAGGGTGTATATTGAATAGCGGAATAGGATAAAAAACAGTGTATCTCACACGTACAAAAACAGACTAGGCCCGATTAAATTTTTTTGTACCCTAAAGGGAGGATAAGGAAGAGGAGTAGGAGGAGTTGGGAACAGGAGGCAAACTGAAGCGCCCTGCAATCCTTGGCGGGGGAAGGAGATGCGCCAAACTAATTTAAAAGGTGTATCTCACACGTACCGATACAGACTATGCCGTAAGTTAATTTTTTACACTCCAAAAGGGTGTATATTGAATAGCGGAATAGGAAAAATTGTATAATACGGTGTATCTCACACGTACAAACACAGACTAGGCCCCGCCGATTACAATTTTTTGTACCCTAAAGGCAGGATGAGGAAGAGGAGTAGGAGGAGTTGGGAACAGGAGGCAAACTGAAGCGCCCTGCAATCCTCGGCGGTAGAAGGAGATGCGCCAAACAAATTTAAAAAGGTGTATCTCACATGTACCGATACAGACTATCCCGCAATTTAATTTTTTACACTCAAAGAGGGTGTATATTGAATAGCGGAATAGGACAAATTTTACAAAACGGTGTATCTCACACGTACAAACACAAACTGGGCCCGATTACAATTTTTTCTACCCTAAAGGCAGGATGAGGAGTAGGAGGAGTTCGGAACAGGCAGGAGGCAGACTGAAGCACCCTCAAATCCTCGGCAGTATGAGATGCGCCCCAAAAATTGGAAAGGTGTATCTCACACGTACCGACACAGACTATCACGCAATTTAATTGTTTATACCCAAAGGTTATGATTAAATAGCGGAATAGAAAATATGATAAAAAAAAAAGTGTATGTATATCACACGTACACAACCACACTAGGCCCCAATTACTATTGTTTGTACCCCTAAAAGGCTGGATGAGGAGTAGGGGGAGTATGGAACAGGCAGCATCCTCAAATCTTCAGAAGTATGAGATGAACCCCAAAAACTTGCAAAGGTGGATCTCACACGTACCAACGCAGACTATCCCGCAATTTAATTGATCCCCAAAGGTTTTTATTGAATAGCGGAATAGGAAATATGATCAAAAAAAGTGTATGTATCTCACACGTACAGAAGCACACTAGGCCCCAATTACTATTGTTTGTACCCCTAAAAGGCTGGATGAGGAGTAGGGGGAGTATGGAACAGGCAGCACCCTCAAATCTTTAGAAGTATGAGATGAACCCCAAAAACTTGGAAAGGTGGATCTCACACGTACCAACACAGACTATCCCCCAATTTAACTGATCCCCAAAGGTTTTTGATTAAATAGCGGAATAGAAAATATGATCAAAAAAAGTGTATGTATATCACACGTACACAACCACACTAGGCCCCAATTACTATTGTTTGTACCCCTAAAAGGCTGGATGAGGAGTAGGGGGAGTATGGAACAGGCAGCACCCTCAAATCTTCAGAAGTATGAGATGAACCCCAAAAACTTGCAAAGGTGGATCTCACACGTAGAAACACAGACTATCCCCCAATTTAACTGATCCCCAAAGGTTTTTGATTAAATAGCGGAATAGAAAATATGATCAAAAAAAGTGTATGTATATCACACGTACACAACCACACTAGGCCCCAATTACTATTGTTTGTACCCCTAAAAGGCTGGATGAGGAGTAGGGGGAGTATGGAACAGGCAGCATCCTCAAATCTTCAGAAGTATGAGATGAACCCCAAAAACTTGCAAAGGTGGATCTCACACGTACCAACGCAGACTATCCCGCAATTTAATTGATCCCCAAAGGTTTTTATTGAATAGCGGAATAGGAAATATGATCAAAAAAAGTGTATGTATCTCACACGTACACAACCACACTAGGCCCCAATTACTATTGTTTGTACCCCTAAAAGGCTGGATGAGGAGTAGGGGGAGTATGGAACAGGCAGCATCCTCAAATCTTCAGAAGTATGAGATGAACCCCAAAAACTTGGAAAGGTGGATCTCACACGTACCAACACAGACTATCCCCCAATTTAACTGATCCCCAAAGGTTTTTGATTAAATAGCGGAATAGAAAATATGATCAAAAAAAGTGTATGTATATCACACGTACACAACCACACTAGGCCCCAATTACTATTGTTTGTACCCCTAAAGGCAGGATGAGCAGTAGGAGGAGTATGGAACAGGCAGCACCCTCAAATCTTCAGAAGTATGAGATGAACCCCAAAAACTTGGAAAGGTGGATCTCACACGTACCAACACAGACTATCCCCCAATTTAACTGATCCCCAAAGGTTTTTGATTAAATAGCGGAATAGAAAATATGATCAAAAAAAGTGTATTTATCTCACACGTACAGAAGCACACTAGGCCCCAATTACTATTGTTTGTACCCCTAAAGGCAGGATGAGGAGTAGGAGGAGTATGGAACAGGCAGCACCCTCAAATCTTCAGAAGTATGAGATGAACCCCAAAAACTTGGAAAGGTGGATCTCACACGTACCAACACAGACTATCCCCCAATTTAACTGATCCCCAAAGGTTTTTGATTTAATAGCGGAATAGAAAATATGATCAAAAAAAGTGTATGTATATCACACGTACACAACCACACTAGGCCCTAATTACTATTGTTTGTACCCCTAAAAGGCTGGATGAGGAGTAGGGGGAGTATGGAACAGGCAGCACCCTCAAATCTTCAGAAGTATGAGATGAACCCCAAAAACTTGGAAAGGTTGATCTCACACGTACCAACACAGACTATCCCCCAATTTAACTGATCCCCAAAGGTTTTTGATTAAATAGCGGAATAGAAAATATGATCAAAAAAAGTGTATGTATATCACACGTACACAACCACACTAGGCCCCAATTACTATTGTTTGTACCCCTAAAAGGCTGGATGAGGAGTAGGGGGAGTATGGAACAGGCAGCATCCTCAAATCTTCAGAAGTATGAGATGAACCCCAAAAACTTGCAAAGGTGGATCTCACACGTACCAACGCAGACTATCCCGCAATTTAATTGATCCCCAAAGGTTTTTATTGAATAGCGGAATAGGAAATATGATCAAAAAAAGTGTATGTATCTCACACGTACAGAAGCACACTAGGCCCCAATTACTATTGTTTGTACCCCTAAAAGGCTGGATGAGGAGTAGGGGGAGTATGGAACAGGCAGCACCCTCAAATCTTTAGAAGTATGAGATGAACCCCAAAAACTTGGAAAGGTGGATCTCACACGTACCAACACAGACTATCCCCCAATTTAACTGATCCCCAAAGGTTTTTGATTAAATAGCGGAATAGAAAATATGATCAAAAAAAGTGTATGTATATCACACGTACACAACCACACTAGGCCCCAATTACTATTGTTTGTACCCCTAAAAGGCTGGATGAGGAGTAGGGGGAGTATGGAACAGGCAGCACCCTCAAATCTTCAGAAGTATGAGATGAACCCCAAAAACTTGCAAAGGTGGATCTCACACGTAGAAACACAGACTATCCCCCAATTTAACTGATCCCCAAAGGTTTTTGATTAAATAGCGGAATAGAAAATATGATCAAAAAAAGTGTATGTATATCACACGTACACAACCACACTAGGCCCCAATTACTATTGTTTGTACCCCTAAAAGGCTGGATGAGGAGTAGGGGGAGTATGGAATAGGCAGCACCCTCAAATCTTCAGAAGTATGAGATGAACCCCAAAAACTTGCAAAGGTGGATCTCACACGTAGAAACACAGACTATCCCCCAATTTAACTGATCCTCAAAGGTTTTTGATTAAATAGCGGAATAGAAAATATGATCAAAAAAAGTGTATGTATATCACACGTACACAACCACACTAGGCCCCAATTACTATTGTTTGTACCCCTAAAAGGCTGGATGAGGAGTAGGGGGAGTATGGAACAGGCAGCACCCTCAAATCTTCAGAAGTATGAGATGAACCCCAAAAACTTGGAAAGGTGGATCTCACACGTACCAACACAGACTATCCCCCAATTTAACTGATCCCCAAAGGTTTTTGATTAAATAGCGGAATAGAAAATATGATCAAAAAAAGTGTATGTATATCACACGTACACAACCACACTAGGCCCCAATTACTATTGTTTGTACCCCTAAAAGGCTGGATGAGGAGTAGGGGGAGTATGGAACAGGCAGCACCCTCAAATCTTCAGAAGTATGAGATGAACCCCAAAAACTTGCAAAGGTGGATCTCACACGTAGAAACACAGACTATCCCCCAATTTAACTGATCCCCAAAGGTTTTTGATTAAATAGCGGAATAGAAAATATGATCAAAAAAAGTGTATGTATATCACACGTACACAACCACACTAGGCCCCAATTACTATTGTTTGTACCCCTAAAAGGCTGGATGAGGAGTAGGGGGAGTATGGAACAGGCAGCACCCTCAAATCTTCAGAAGTATGAGATGAACCCCAAAAACTTGCAAAGGTGGATATCACACGTAGAAACACAGACTATCCCCCAATTTAACTGATCCCCAAAGGTTTTTGATTAAATAGCGGAATAGAAAATATGATCAAAAAAAGTGTATGTATATCACACGTACACAACCACACTAGGCCCCAATTACTATTGTTTGTACCCCTAAAAGGCTGGATGAGGAGTAGGGGGAGTATGGAACAGGCAGCACCCTCAAATCTTCAGAAGTATGAGATGAACCCTAAAAACTTGGAAAGGTGGATCTCACACGTACCAACACAGACTATCCCCCAATTTAACTGATCCCCAAAGGTTTTTGATTAAATAGCGGAAAAGAAAATATGATCAAAAAAAGTGTATGTATATCACAGGTACACAACCACACTAGGCCCCAATTACTATTGTTTGTACCCCTAAAAGGCTGGATGAGGAGTAGGGGGAGTATGGAACAGGCAGCACCCTCAAATCTTCAGAAGTATGAGATGAACCCCAAAAACTTGCAAAGGTGGATCTCACACGTAGAAACACAGACTATCCCCCAATTTAACTGATCCCCAAAGGTTTTTGATTAAATAGCGGAATAGAAAATATGATCAAAAAAAGTGTATGTATATCACACGTACACAACCACACTAGGCCCCAATTACTATTGTTTGTACCCCTAAAAGGCTGGATGAGGAGTAGGGGGAGTATGGAACAGGCAGCACCCTCAAATCTTCAGAAGTATGAGATGAACCCCAAAAACTTGCAAAGGTGGATATCACACGTAGAAACACAGACTATCCCCCAATTTAACTGATCCCCAAAGGTTTTTGATTAAATAGCGGAATAGAAAATATGATCAAAAAAAGTGTATGTATATCACACGTACACAACCACACTAGGCCCCAATTACTATTGTTTGTACCCCTAAAAGGCTGGATGAGGAGTAGGGGGAGTATGGAACAGGCAGCACCCTCAAATCTTCAGAAGTATGAGATGAACCCTAAAAACTTGGAAAGGTGGATCTCACACGTACCAACACAGACTATCCCCCAATTTAACTGATCCCCAAAGGTTTTTGATTAAATAGCGGAAAAGAAAATATGATCAAAAAAAGTGTATGTATATCACAGGTACACAACCACACTAGGCCCCAATTACTATTGTTTGTACCCCTAAAAGGCTGGATGAGGAGTAGGGGGAGTATGGAACAGGCAGCACCCTCAAATCTTCAGAAGTATGAGATGAACCCCAAAAACCCCAAATATCATTCAGCTCTGCTGCAGGCCAAAACTTAATTTTTTTTAACCCAAGGCTGTATATTGAATAGTGGAATAGAAAAAAAGTGTATGATTTTTGAAACCACTCAATATTAGCACATGTGAACTGAACACAGCAGTGTATGATCAGTCACTCAGCACAGCACAGCTGAAGGAAAAAGGCTGCACACAGTGCCTGATAGAAAAATACTTTTCTCCCTCCTCCTCAGTGGGCAAAAAAGATTGTGTTCACTGCACCCCAAAAAGATTGTGTTCACTGTACCCCAAAAAGATTGTGTTCACTGCACCCCAAAAAGATTGTGTTCACTGTACCCCAAAAAGATTGCGTTCACTGCACCCCAAAAAGATTGTGTTCACTGCACCCCAAAAAGATTGTGTTCACTGCAGCCCACACACAGCAAAATGGATGTGGACCACTGACACCTGCCTATCTCCTATCCCACACCACACAGCAATATCGATTGTAGTTTGTAGAACACACTTTCCCTAAAAATCAGCAGACTCTATCCCTAACAGGATTGATAAGATCGTAGATCGGGTGACTGCAAACCCCACCCCACAGCAATATTGATTGTAGTTTGTAGAACACACTTTCCCTAAAAATCAGCAGACTCTCTCCCTAACAGGATTGATAAGATCGTAGATCGGGTGACTGCAAACCCCACCCCACACAGCAATATCGATTGTAGTTTGTAGAACACACTTTCCCTAAAAATCAGCAGACTCTCTCCCTAACAGGATTTATAAGATTGTAGATCGGGTGACTGCAAACCCCACCCCACACAGCAATGTCGATTGTAGTTTGTAGAACGCACTGTCCCTAAAATCAGCAGAATCTCTCCCTAAAGTGCCTACAACTCGCCCTGCCTAACACACTTCGACCTGTCCCTCAATTCTATCCAGACACAAATGTTTTTTTTTCCTGTCTGTCCCTAATCAGCAGCCAGCACGTTGATGTGTGCTCTCTCCCTGATCTAAACAGCAGAATGACGCCGCAGCGGCGCTGCCTCGAACTTATAAAGACTTGGTCACATGCTTCAGACGGCCAATCACAGCTACTGATACATTTGCAGGCATGGCTGGGATGGCTTAGGCACACCAGTTAAACGCTTGTTGATTGGCTGTTGAAAGCCCGCCATGAAAAGCGCGCCAAAGCATGCAAAACCCGGAAATAAAACGACCGAACACGGATTTCGGGTAAAAAAAATCCAATTATTCGGTACGAACACGAATAATACAGTCCGTGTTCGCTCAACCCTAGTTACCAAGAGTTATGAAGGTTTTTCTAGCATCCTGTCATAAAAGTGTACATGTGACAGGTGGGATAGCCTGTAGCAGGAGGTGTTGTGGTTGGCATTCTCTCTCTATGAGCGCATACATCTCCCATAGCTATGGGAGCAGTTTGGCACCACAGAAGTCCTCAGCCTGTGAACAGGTAAAGAAGAAGAAGAGCTAAGTGAAGTGCATGCATGGAGTCCGTGCTAGGTGCATGGCAGGGCTCAATACCGTTAGTGGGAGTGAGGTAGCAGTGATAAACTGGACAGGTGGAGAGGACATTTTCTCTGTGTGCCCCTTCTAAATGCATCAGTGACCAATGCCATGGCAGTGTACATTCCCACAGAGAGAGTTTATTAGAGAATAGTCATCTGCTTCAGTAATTGTACCCCATGTATAAGGCAGGGACCACCCTATCTAAAGTGCCTAGCAAAGCCCAGAATAACCTACCCCGGGGTAGGACTCTTATGTGACTCTTACTTGACTTCCGATGAGGAGGGAAGCATGGAAGACGTGACTACAGCCCCCATGACATTTTCTCAACATAGCCCCTACAGGTAGTGTACTACAGTGACAGGGAATTCAGGTCATCAAAGAGAGGGACCACTTTTACATAGTTACATAGTTACATAGTTAGTCAGGTTGAAAAAAGACACAAGTCCATCCGGTTCAACCATAAAAAAAAAAACAGTATTGAAAACCCTACCATACAATCCCATATACACAATCCTATTCCCCGCTGTTGATCCAGAGGAAGGCAAAAATAAACCGCAGCAAAGCATGATCCAATTTGCTACAGCAGGGGAAAAAAATTCCTTCCTGATCCCACGAGAGGCAATCGGATATTCCATGGATCAACTTTACCTAAAAAAAAATGTTAGTACCCATTTATATTATGTACACCTAGGAAAGAATCCAGGCCTTTTTTAAAGCAATCTAGTGAGCTAGCCAGAACCACCTCTGGAGGGAGTCTATTCCACATTTTCACAGCTCTTATGGTGAAGAAACCTTTCCGTATTTGGAGACAAAATCTGTTTTCCTCTAGACGTGAAGAGTGCCCCCTTGTCCTCTGTGTTGACCTTAAAGTGAACAACTCAAACCCAAGTTCACTATATGGACCCCTTATGTATTTATACATGTTGATCATATCCCCCTTAATCTCCTCTTCTCAAGAGAGAATCAATTCAGTTCCTCTAATCTTTTCTCATAGCTGAGATCCTCCATGCCTCTTATCAGTTTGGTTGCCCTTCTCTGCACTTTCTCCAGTTCCCCAATATCCTTTTTAAGAACTGGTGCCCAAAACTGAACTGCATATTCCAGATGAGGTCTTACTAATGATTTGTACAGGGGCAAAATTACATCTCTCTCTCTGGAGTCCATGCCTCTGTTAATACAATAAAGGACTTTGCTTGCTTTGGAAACAGCAGCTTGGCATTGCATGCTATTATTAAGCTTATGATCTACTTTTGGTGGTCACTTTATTAGAAACCTGATACAACAGAAAAATGCCTGATATACTGCCATTATCACAGAGGGAACACAACTTGCAGCACTGTGAGGAAGTGCCCCATTTGCAAAATTTCCCAATAGTGGCAGAATTCTCACTGATGAACAACATGCCTCCAATCTTGTGATGCTTGAAAGTAAGACCAGTGGTGGTGTCTGCCTTAGAGTTTTTTTAAACCCACAGAGGCCAGGCAAAACTGCAGGCAACAATCACAGACAGTACCTTTTTTTTTCAAGAAAAATATATTATTTATTGAGTATAACTGGTACACTGTATAAATAACATCAACGGTAGACACAACCAGTTACATAACCAGTGTTCGGAAAAATACGAAAGTATAAAGTAGATAACAGCAACAATAAAGGAAAACGTCATGTATAAAATAACGCACTCAGGTGTATAGTGCATCAAAGTAAACAATCCTGAATATGTGCATAAGATATTTCTAAACAAAAACATACAATCATTCCCACATATTAGTAGTAGAACCATGCACATCCAACGGTATAACACATACCTCCGTATGTTAACAAAAACCCACCTGTAGTACAAAGTACAAAGGAAAATGGGAGGGAAAGAACAGTGGCAGAAAACTACGGGAAAAAGAAAAAAGAGGGGGGAAAGGGGTATAGGTAGAAAAACAACGAGAAGGGGGAGAAAGGAAAAAAAAGAGGGGGGAAAGGGGGAACGGGTAAAAAAAAAAAAAGGGGGGAAAGAAAAGAAGAGGATTGTAAGACACTGCATGCTAGGCCGTCTCAAGAAATGTCCCCCTATTCCATGAGCAGCTGGTCCATAACTAGTTGAGATGGAGCCAAGGCCGGATCATCCAGCCAGGGCTGCCATAATGAGGCAAATTTCTTGTGAGCTTTTCGATGCTGGTACGTCAGCTTTTCTCTAATCAAAGAGGCATTGACCTGTGCAATCCACTGGCCTTTGCTCGGTATCCTGGAGGAGATCCAAAATCTAGCGATTAACTTGCGAGCAAGGTATAACAATCTCAACACGGCAACGTGGGCATTTGGGGTCAGAGTGTCTACCTCCAGAGCACCAAGCAAGGATCCCTTAGCAACTGAAAATTTTATACTCTAGAGATCGTGTCGATCACCTCCCCCCAGTAACGAAAAAGTTTGGGACATCTCCACAACATGTGTACAAGTGTACCCTGGTCCCGTTCACATTTGGGGCACAGAGGGGTAGATCTGTGGCCCCAACGGAACAACTGTTCTGTATGCTCTATGAAACAGAAATAGGTGAGACATCTTATTGGAGGCTGACACCGACACCATAGGGATCGAGGAGAGGCACAAATCCCACGTCTCCCCATCTATAGGTCCAAGATCCCCCTCCCACCCTGCGCAAGTCGGAAGGGAAGCGGGGTCCTGCAAGTATCCCAATAGGAGTGCATACACCTGGGGGCGTGACCGGAAGCCGATGAAGCAAGACGCCAAGGACTGAGCTCCGCACCAACTAACTGAAATCCACAGCCATCCTCCGGTTTCCAGGTCTCAGATAGCCCTGACCGTGTACCCACAAGACCCAGTTCCCTACCGGACAGGTTTGGGGATCTTTTTGGAGAAGATCCGGCCGGATTGCCTCCTGCGAGATAGTGCGGCCTAGCGGACGGCGCGAGCCGCGGCCTTTCCTGAGAGACGCGGCCCGGCTGTATTGCGAGTCCCAACCCGCTCGTCCTCCGGGCATGTGGAGGAAAGGAGGCTCGGTAGATCTAAATTGCAGGTTCCCGACTTGAGAGCGCAGGATGCCGGGCACCCCCCGCGATCATCTTGCGGGCAGCTGCCTGTACGGACGGGCAGTGAACTGTTCCTGGACCCGGGCCTTCCTGCGCCATATCCACCCTCACGGAAGCGGCTCTGAACCGAACTGTCCCTGCACTGAGGCTCATCAGACCTGCCCAGCACCGGGACTCACGCTCACCCACAGATCACTCGGTAAGCCAGTGCCATTCACCCTTTCCACCGGGCTGCGGGACTGTTTGCCTCCCCTCAGGTGACTACCACGGGTCACCTTTCCTCCCCTTACAAACGTTGCAGCTTCATCTTAGGTTCTGCACTCTGGTTTATACCAAACTACATATTGGGACACTATCTTTTGTTCTCCTTTGACACCATACTTTTCTAGACCTGGCAGACACGGAATACCCGTAAATAACATGCACTGTTGAAACACCAGCTTGCGGGTACGCCAGTCACACTACTACAGCAGGACCTCAATTTTCTCCTATTTGGCCTTATCACATCTCTGTGTGCATGATTATGTCTTCTAAGAAGAGGAAGGGAACGTCTAGACCTGGCAAAATGACTGACTTTTTCCATAAGCCACACAAATTCCAACTACATGGACCCCCTACTGGATCTCGTGACTCTCCTCCTGGCCCATCGGACCGACGAGTTCTCTCGGACAATCCTACTGGTGATCACTCTCAATCCCATCAACATTCGGGTGATGCCAGATCCAGCGCCTCTTCAACATCCTCTAGCCCAGCTAAAACTAAACCTAAACTTTACGATGATAAACATTCCAAAACTTTGGAGAAATCCACCTCCTCCCTTGATCTTACCAGGGAATTGCAGGACTCAATCCTTGAATTCCCGACCTCTAATCAACCGGTGATGGACACAATATTGAAAGATATGCTGGTTTCTCTACGCACCACGATCCACGCCGACATTCTTACGCTGGCCCACTAATTTAAATCTGAAGTGGCGGAAATTGACCAACGGGTGACCCACATTGAGCATAAAATGGGCGAATTTGCTTCTACATTCAACGAGATGGTCGACTCCCACAATGAGAGAGATGAGGAAATCCATAAAATCAAACTAAAATTGGCTGATTTAGAGGATAGATCGCGACGCAACAACGTTAAAATCCGCGGTATCCCGGAGTCAGTGAAGCCTCCAGATCTTAAACATTTTATGGTCAATTTCCTCAAAGATGCCATTCCTGAGGCACCATTGGAGGAGTTGGTGGTGGATAGAATTCACCGGCTACCAAAACCAAACCACATCCTGGAGGATGCTCCCAGGGATACTATCACCCGCATTCACTTTTTCCACATCAAGGAACAACTCCTAATTGTAGCCAGAAATAAGGACTCTAGCCCGGAGTGCATGGCAGATCTTTCCTTCTTTGCAGACTTGTCTGCGTACACGATGCAGCAACGCCGTCAGTTGGCGACAATCACCAAACCCCTCCTCAACCATCGTATTCCTTATAGGTGGATTTACCCGGCCAAATTGATGATCACGTATAAAGGATCCACACACTGGGTATCCACATTAAAGGGCAGCCGTCTGCTCCAGGATTGGAAGATACTTGATCCGAAGTCTGATGCACGCTCCCATGCGACAAGTACCCCTCGGGCACCGCAACAACACCAGGAAAAGAAACATGGGCTGATCCTGCTGTTCGTAGCCACTTACGATTATTGTTCAGGACTGGTAAGCCCTGCAGTATGACTATTTGCATTTTTTTCTATTTGGACCCCCGTTTCATTAGCGGTTCTTCAAGATTGACTGCCCGGATTCGTATAGAATGGTCCTTTTTTATGGTGTTGGAACAACCTCCCAACACATTTTTGCCCTTACCGGGCCATTTGCATCTATTGTTGACTCTATTTCCATCTGTTTTGTTGCTTAGTATTTTTCTTCTGTTTTTTGTTTTTCCCCCGAGATCAGGCTAACCCCTGGACGTTTTGTTACTCCGAGCAACTAGTACCAAAGGACTACTTCATCTGCTGATCTAATCTCTTTGTCGTCTCTACTCTAAGGTGTTAACATGTCTTTTCAGGTAACATCGTTTAACGTTAGAGGGTTAAACAGCCCTCACAAACGCAGTATGTTATGGCGAGAGACGAGGCGCCTCCATGGCGATGTCCTCTGCTTACAGGAGATTCCGTCTCCTTTGAGCAGAAGGAAATTATTTGTGATGAGAACGGAAGGTTTATTATTTTGATTTGTGTGATTAATACACCATTGTCAATCTATACCTCCCCAATGCCCATCAGATACGCTACATTTGTAAACTTTGGAAAAAGATAGCCAGGGTTCGTCAGGGGCACTTGATACTTTGTTGCGATTTTAACGCCATTCCCGACTCCACCTTGGACTGCACCTCGGCCCACACCTCGAAGGGGACTAGGCCCACTCTCTGTAAATTTATGTTACAGTCCGACACCTTTGATGTCTGGCGCTGCCAGCATGCATCTAAGAGAGATTTTTCTTTCTACTCTCAGGTGCATGGAACTTACTCGAGAATAGACCTTTTTTTAATAGATAAGTTCCTACTCCAAAGGATAGTCAAATCCACGATCCATACAATCACTTGGTCGGATCATGCTCCGGTTTCTGTGGAGATGGGGGGATCCGGAGCAGAAACTAGAGCTAATAGGTAGAGGAATGATGTTCACGTCATGTCCCACCCGCAACTAAAACTGGAGATCTCTGCCGCTTTGCGAGAATTCTTCGACATAAACAGCTCATCTGTCTCGGATCCCTTTATTTTATGGAACGCCCACAAGGCTTACATGAGGGGCATTCTCACACAACTTAGCTCTCGAGCTAAAAAACAACGACAAAAACAGATAAACGACCTCCTGACGAAAATCACTACATTAGACGCCCTGAACAAACGCTCCCCTTCTAGTTCCATAAAATCGGACATTTTTCAGGCTAGACATGACCTTCGCCTGTTACTTATTCAGCAACACGACAGAGCCTTTAGGTGCCTCAAAGCAAATTTTTATGGACATGGAAATAAGGCAGGTAAATTGCTGGCCACCCAATTAAAAGATAAGATTGTGAGAAAGAAACTACCCTACATTCTAGATGTCGACGGTAAAACTAAACTTTATAACCCCAAAGAAATTGCGGATGCTTTTATGCATTACTATGCATCCTTGTACAATCTACAGTCTGACCCCAATACCCCACAACCGTCTACACCTGGAATAACGGATTTTCTAACGAGCATCGAACTGCCTTCCTTGTCCGAAGAGGATTTGGGGCATCTCAATGCTCCCATTTCGACACAAGAAATTGAGAAGCTTATTGGCTCTCTACCGTCGAGAAAGTCCCCTGGCCCCGGCGGTTTTTCATCAGAATACTATAAGTCCTACAGCCCGCTTCTCCTGCCCCATTTGGTGTCCATCTTTAGAGAAGCAGCTGATCACTCCTCCTTTCCCCCTGAAATGCTGGCGGCGACCATTGTCGCTCTCCCCAAACCTGGCAAGTCCCCCGACAAACCTCAAAATTTTCGTCCCATTTCATTATTAAATGTGGACGTAAAGATCTATGCCAAACTTTTAGCATGTAGACTTTCCACACTTTTACCTAAGCTAGTTAACCAAGACCAAGTGGGTTTTATACAGGGCAGACAGGCTCCCAATGCCACAAGACGGATGCTAAATCTGCTCCATTTATCCTCTAAATCGAAAAGGCCTTCTTTGCTCCTGTCTTTGGACGCAGAGAAGGCCTTCGATAGAGTCCATTGGGGGTATATGACGCAGGTGCTGGACAAGTTTGGCTTCGCAGGTCGAATCCATTCAGCGATTACTGCGTTGTATTTATCACCCTCAGCTCATGTTTTTGTGGATTGCATGTTCTCTTCCCCCTTTAAAATCACAAATGGCACCCGCCAGGGTTGCCCATTGTCTCCTTTAATATTCGCACTGATTATGGAACCCTTGGCCGAGAAAATTAGATCACATCCCCTAATCTCTGTCATTACCTCCAGAGGTGCCCAGCACAAGATCACGTTGTTTGCAGACGATGTGATTCTGTCTGTGTTGGATCAACTTCAATCCCTCCTACACATCCAACGTGTCCTATCTACATTCCATGAGATTTAATTTTATAAAATTAATGACACCAAGTCTCAAATGATGAGCTTGGGCATCCCAGCAGACATCAAACATAAGATATCCCAACAATTTCGATTTCAATATTTCAATGGGCTCAGGATCATATTAAATATTTGGGCATATGTCTCCCATCCAGACTCTCACACCTTTATCAATACAATTTCCAACCACTAATTCAAGACATCACAAGGGAACTATCTAAACTGAAATCTTACTTTCTCTCCTGGTCTGGCCGTTTAGCGGCGTTTAAAATTATATCACTACCCAAAATCCTTTATCTTTTTAGAACAATTCCCATCCGCCTACCCACCTCTTTTTTTGCGAAACTACAATCTCTGCTCTCGAGCTTTGTTTGGGCAGGTAAGAGCCTCAGGTGCCGGGCCACTATGTTGTTTCCAAAAAAACAGGTGGGGGGCATGAGTCTCCCATGCTTGAAGGACTACTATTTGGCATCTCTTCTGGACCAGCTGCGACACTGGTTCCGATCCTCCGCGGACAGGTCCTGGTTGTCCATCGAAGGCGATGCAGTATACCCTAATTCTTTGCGAAACCTATTGTTGATCTCCCCACAATTACCTTCCCACAAATTTCACGACCATCCCACTCTTTCTGCATCGTTGGCAGCATGGAAGACCTTTATCTCACAACCAATAAATCCCTCTAATATCCAAACCATTCCTACTCCCCTCTCGTCATTGACCTACTTAACAGAAAACCTAGACCTGACCCCTTGGACGGACTCGGGCCTTCTTTGTGTCCAGGACCTATACCAAGCAGATAATCTCTTAAAGTTTGAAGACATAGTTCTCTCACACCCACGCCTACAAACTGAACAGTTTACATATATGCGGCTTAGACACTTGCTGCAAAATTTCCACTATGCTACTGTGACTATATCCTCCCAAGTCTGGGAGTTTTTTACCACAGATCCACCCAAACGTAAAGGTATCTCCTTGTTCTATGCTTTATTACAGTCCAAAGCGAAATTCACCAAAACCTCATACATGATGAAATGGGAGAGGGATCTTAACAAGTCATTTACTGATGTCCAATGGCTTCAAGCAATTCAATGCAACTATAAATATACTAGATGTGCCAATCATACGGAAATTGCCCAAAAACTTCACCAAAGGTGGTATTACACCCCCTACTTGTTAGCTAAATTTTCCTCCCCATCAGGTAGACCCCCCTCTGACCAATGCTGGAGAGGCTGCAGACATGTGGGAACCTTGCTCCACATGGCTTGGTCCTGCCTGCATCTTCGTAGCTTCTGGGCAGCTGTTTTTCATATGATGTCCGATACTACCGGACATCTCTTGAAACCCGACCCTGCACTCGCTATTTTGGGCGTGGGAGTCACGGCCCTTCACTCTTCCCTTAGGCCTATGTGTATGTTTATTTTACATGCCTCTCGTCTAACTGTGATGAGACACTGGAAATCCTCGACTGCCCCTGAGATTAAAGAGGTTATCAGACTTGTGAATGAGATGTTCATGTATGAAAAAATTCTAGCTATTAGAGATGGACGCCACAGTAAATTCTCTAGAGATTGGGACCCTTGGTGCTCTGGTACTTATTTTGACAAAAAGTTAATGTGAACCTTTTAATTCTGTATTGGCGGATTGATATCCTCTCAGATTTCCTCCTTGTTATGGACATCTTTTCTCATATTTTACTGCACTGTAATGTCAAATTCTTTTTGATTACTTGCTCTGTATGTCTACGGTTAATTTCCTCATTGACCGAACGCAATGTCTATGCGTGATTTATATGATTATTTGTTACCCACCATGTTACTTGTAATGTATGTTCTTTCTTAAAATTCAATAAAAACATTTTCAAGGAGTGCATACACCTGTGATATCAGACCCTTTTTGTCCGAAACTTGAAATACCTCACCCAGCAGGCGGCGAGTGTCGGGTATCAAGGTAGACAATCTTGCCTGGGCCGTAATCGCATGTCGCAATTGTAGATAGCGAAAGAAACAGTGCCTAGGAACATCAAACTCCCTCTGTATATCTTGAAAGGATTTCAGCACCCTGGCTCGGAACAATTGTGCCATAAAATATACACCATAGGCCTCCCACACCTCAGCGCCCTCTAAACGGAACAGTTCTGAAAAGTTGCGGTTATGCCAAATCGGAGTCTGAGGAAGATAACCCTTGATCTTCAACATCCTCTTAACACAGCGCCATACCATGCGAATCAAGGTGAGCGTCGGTAACTTCGTCACCATATTGGAAAACCCTGCTTCAAGATGGACAAGTACAGGGTGAGGAGAGTCAGGAGGGACCAAAAGGGACCCGATAGGATCCAAGGGATCCAAAAGACCCCAGCCCCCCATATGTTGAACCTGGGAGGCAAGGAAATATGCTCTGGGGTTAGGAACCACCAACCCACCCCTATCCTTGCCCATCTGAAGAGTAGCAAGTTTAATCCTAGCCACCTTTTTGCACCAGATCAATTCTCAAAACTGGGATTCTATCCTATAAAACCATTTCCGGGGTATCCAAATTGGAGAGTTATGCATAACATAAAGAAGCTGAGGAGCCCACACCATCTTAATCAGATTGACTCGACCAGCCACCGATAAGGGAAGTTTGCACCAACTCGTTCATTTAGAGCGGAACCTTGCAGAGGTATGAGGTTCAATGCAATATACTGGGTAGGGTCAGGAGACACATGAATCCCCAAATATTTGAAGGAGTCAACCACTCGCACTGTGGATGCACAGTCAGGAAAAGGCTGAGTTATGGGATCAAGGGGCATCAAAACTGATTTATCCCAATTTATGGAAAATCCCGACAGGAACCCAAAATAGTTAATAAGAGACATTACTGCCCGTATGGATTCCCCTGTATCACCTAAGTAGAGCAGCGTATTATCCGCATAGAGTGAGATAACGTCTGCATGTGAGCCCCTTCTGAACTCCACTATGTCAGGGGAGGACCGAATCCGCGCTGCTAAGGGCTCCAGTGCCATGGCAAACAGCAATGGAGATAGCGGGCAGCCCTGTCTAGTCCCCCTGTGTAGACAGAAGGGCTCAGAAAGTTCCCCGTTCACTCTCAGTCTGGCCATGGGGGCAGCATAAAGTACCCACACCCAAGTTAGAAAATTCTCTCCCACACCAAAGCGTTTGAGGACTTCCCAGAGGTACACCCATTCAACACTATCGAATGCCTTGGCGGCATCTAGCGAAAAGACTGCCCGGTTCCCAGGATTGTCCACCAGGATCTGAAGGTTCAGAAACAACCGCCGGAGATTAAGTGCCGTTGATCTGGTTGGTATAAACCCCGACTGATCCCTATGGGCAATCCCTTGGACAACAGAGGACAGCCTAGTGGCCAGTATCTTAGCTAGAATTTTAACATCCGTTGTAAGTACAGATATGGGCTGTAGGAATCCGCCAACAGCGGATCCTTGTCGGGCTTACAGACAGTACCTTAACAATGTCATTGCTAAATACACTGGGTTCAGGGCTTGGTGCACTCTCAGAAGGGTGGATCACATGGTCTATTGGGTGTCCAGGCTTGACTACTGGCTGGAGTTGTTACAGTATTTATATGCTGGATCTTCTGACTTGCTCTGCAGCCAAAGTGCTGTTTAAGAGAGCATTTAGCACATCAGGAGCTTTTGTTATGGAGAGGTAGATCTGCCAGTCCCTTAACAGTGTGTAAGACCCTCACTTCCCCACTTCATCCAATCAGAGAATGCTTTGTATTCACTGAAAAATAAATACACAGTGTTTCTAATTAGTGTTCAGAGAGGGCACCACTAGGCACAGGACCTGCATTGAGGCTATAGCTGTAGTAGCATTGATTACTATAGTGATTGTCAATTTCCCCCCAATTCCCCTTAAGGTATAAAATATGCATACTTACATTGTACATGGTTGACCAATGTAAGTATGCAATAAAAATCATGCGTGGAGTTCACCTTTAACAATGGCTTTGTTTGTAAGCCATGCCAGAATTGCAGTGGCACATGCTGCTTTATGGTGGGCCATCCTTCTCACTTTCTCTGGTCATCCCCAGATCCCCAGTCCTACCCAGATTATGTGTGTATATAGTATGTGCTTTTGTTGTTAAATTATCCAAACATGACAGTATAGATCTTTATTTCCATTGGTCTGTATTTGTTTTAAAGGTTACCATATAGTTACATAGTTAGTGAGGTTGAAAAAAGACATCAGTCCATCAAGTTCAACCTATGATGTGTGTGTGTGTTTGCTTTTAACCGTACATTGTATACCCCTGTATGTTGTGATCTCTAAGGTGCCCATCTAATAGTTTTTTGAAACTATCAATGCTCCCTGCTGATACGACTGCTTGTGGAAGAGAATTCCACATCCTTACCGCTCTTACAGTGAAGAACCCCTTACACATTTTAAGGTTAAACCGCCTTTCCTCTAGTTTTAGTGAGTGGCCACGTGTCTTATTGTATTTCCTTACTCTGAATAGTTTGTTCCTTATGCTAGGGTCGCCAGTACAGTATTTGTACATTGATATCATATCCCCCCTCAATCGTCTCTTCTCCAGAGAGAATAGGTTCAGTGCTTGTAGTCTTTCCTCATAACTGATGTCCTCCATTCCCCTAATTATTTTTGTTGCCCTTCTCTGGACTTTTTCCAATTCCAGCACATCCTTCCTGAGGACCGGTGCCCAGAACTGGACAGCATACTCCAGATGTGGCCGGACCAGAGTCTTGTAGAGCGGGAGAATAATCTCTTTATTTCTGGAGTGAATCCCCTTTTTTATACATCCCAGTATTCTGTTGGCTTTGCTTGCAGCTGCTTGGCATTGCATGCCACTGCCAAGCCTGTTGTCTACCGGTACCCCCAAGTCTTTTTCCATCCTAGACTCCCCCAGAGGTTCCCCCCTATTGAGTAGCTTGCTTTCTGGTTTCTGGCCCCCAAGTGCATTACTTTACATTTTTCAACATTAAACCTCATCTGCCATGTAGTTGCCCACCCCGTTATTTTGTTCAGGTCCTGATTGTAAGGTTTCCACATCCTGCATAGAAGATATTGGCATGCTTAGTTTAGTATCATCTGCAAATACTGAGATTGTACTAGATATCCCCTCCTCTAGATCATTTATGAATAAATTAAACAGGATTGGTCCCAGGACCGAACCCTGGGGGACCCCACTTTCCACACCCGCCCAGTCCGAGTACTCCCCGTTAATCATCACCCTCTGGACTCTCCCCTGGAGCCAGTTCTCTATCCAGGTACTCACCTTATGGTCCATACCTACCTTCCTTAGTTTGTACAGTAAGCGTTTGTGGGGAACGGTGTCAAAGGCCTTTGCAAAGTCCAGATACACCACATCCACAGGCTTACCTTTATCTAGGTGGCAGCTCACTTCATCGTAGGAGGTAAGTAGATTGGTTTGGCAAGAACGATTTTTCATAAATCCATGCTGATTACTACTAATAATACTGTTTTCATTACTAAAGTCTTGTATGTGGTCCCTTAACATCCCCTCCAAAATCTTGCAGACTACAGATGTTAGGCTGACAGGTCTATAGTTACCCGGGATACACCTCGGCCCCTTTTTAAATATTGGTACTACGTTGGCCTTTTTCCAATCGGCTGGCACCATACCCGTCTGTAAACTATCCTTAAAGATCAAGAATAATGGTCTGGCAATCACCTGGCTGAGCTCTTTAAGAACCCTCGGGTGCAAGCCATCCGGTCCCGGTGATTTATTTATGTTAAGTTTCTCAAGTTTAGTTTTAAGTCTTTCTTCTGTTAGCCATGGCGGCACTTCCTGAGGTGTGTTGTTTAGTTTGGCCTTACAAGCTGGGTTCGTGTAGCCCCCCGATTCTTTTGTGAAGACTGAAGAGAAGACATTATTTAACACTTCCGCCTTTTCCCTGTCCTCAGTGGCCATATTTCCTTTGTCATCTTTTATGGGGCCAATGTGTTCTGACCTCGCTTTCTTACTGTTTATGTACTTAAAGAACTTCTTGGGGTTCTTTTTACTCTCCTCCGCTATATGTCTCTCGTGTTCTATTTTAGCCACCCTGATTTCATCTTTACATTTCTTATTACACTCTTTGTAATGCTTAAATGCTGCCAATGACCCCTCAGCCTTGTATTTTTTGAAAGCCTTTCCTTTAGCACTAATATGCATTTTTATGTTGGAGTTTAGCCACCCAGGGTTTAGTTTTGCTCTTTTAAATTTATTTCCCTTTGGAATGCACTGGCCAACCCCCTTGTTAAGTATGCTCTTGAAGCACTCCCATTTTTCCTCCGTGTTCTTTGTTCCCAGGGTTCTATCCCATTTGATATTTTCTAGCAGCGAGCGCAGTTTTGGGAAATTGGCTCTTTTGAAATTCAGCGTCCTTATATTACCCCTCTGCTTCCTATAACTGTAATTAATACTGAAACTTATTGACCTATGGTCACTGTTTCCTAAGTTGCCCCGTATTTCTATATCCGTGAGCAGGTCTGTACTGTTGGTAATCAGTAGGTCAAGTACCGCATTGTTTCTTGTCGGTGCATTCACCATCTGACCCATGAAATTGTACTTCAAAATATTTAGGAACTGCCTAGCCTTGGCTGAGTGTGCGGTTCCTTCTGCCCAGTCTATATCTGGATAATTAAAGTCCCCCATTATAATGACATTTCCCATCCTTGCTGCCAATCCTATCTGTAAAATGAGGTCCGCCTCCCCCTCCTCCCTCAGGTTGGGGGGCCTATAGCATACGCCCAATATTACCTTCCCCACCGTGCCTTCCCTTTGAAGCTCTACCCATAGGGATTCTGCCTCGTCCTTAGCTCCATTATTAATATCATCCCTCATATTTATCTGTATACTGTTCTTAATATACAGACATACCCCTCCCCCTTTTTTACCTTCTCTATCTCTGCGATAAAGGGAATATCCCTGAATGGTCGCCATCCAGTCATGGGAGCTGTCGAACCAAGTCTCAGTTATCCCCACATAATCTAAGTCCTCCTCATACATCAGCAGCTCTAGCTCTCCCATCTTGTTGGCCAGGCTTCTGGCATTGGTATACAAACCTCTTAATTTTGATCGGTCACACCTATCCTCATTTGATGACCATCATGTATGACCATCACATATGCCTTAAAAAACAGATGTATTAATGCTGCAGCTTATGTTATGCTATACTTTACCAAAGCTGCATGTATCTATTAATAAAAGGTTAAAATAGAATTCTGGAATTAGTAGTTGCTTAAAGAAGGAGGGATGTAATCTGTTGAGATTTGTAGGTTTTGTTTTTGCTCTATAGCTGGTATAGACTGAAAGTCTGTTCAAACTTTGGCAACTTCTTACTGGTCTAACGTTACATAGTGAGCTAAAGACAATGCTACTATGTATTGAGAGTTTTAAAATCCCTTTATTCTGATTCACTTTATACTGTTTCAATGTCTTTTTCATGTTTTACAAACAGTAATTAATTTATATGCTTGCTGACATTATCCAGTCCTATTAAAATATTCAATGCAGTTGAACATTTTCTGCTAGAACATCTGCTACCAACAAGCAGAAGAATACAAGTCTTCCTTTCCGAAACATATCACGTCTGTTCTTAGCCTACATTTCATTGCGGCGAGGAATCACCCCTAGAGCAGAGAATGGCACTTAACACTATACAGAAGAACAAAATGCAATTCCTCTGTTGTGCAAAACTGTATTATTCTAGAAACCCATTTTCGCGAAACCACAGAGCAGTTTAGCACTCAGTCTACTGAGAAAGCGGAAAGCTTGCTGATTTTCTAACATGTGAGTAAAGATGGCTGTTCATGACCTGATATCTGTGGATTGATTGAGGGGATGTGAAAGATTTTTACAAATCTTGTGACGATCGGAAGAGTATCAAGCCATGTAGGGGTTGTCATTTCCTGGAAAATCTCTTCATTCATTCTCTTTATCTTTAGAGAAGAGAAAATACAACTTTCAAATTCCCCCATCAACTATTTGAAAATATAATAGTGGGTCCTTGTGACAAAGCAAAGCAATTGACAACAGGCAAATGGCTCAACATTCATTATTCTTGGTGAAACATCTGCTTATATAGGAAGGCTAATGGTGACTATGGATAGGCAGATTTTTCATGTACTCACCTCATTAGTAGTCATTTCTTTGTCTCTGTTGTGGGTATGGAATATAACTCAGATGGTTGTGAAGGAAAAGAATACAGAGTTTTTTGAAAGGATTATGGCATGTACTGTACAGTGGTGCTAGGACTTTGGAATATAAATTGGTGACAGTAAAGAGAGATAAAACGTTGTACTTTCTGCATTAATACATCTTATTAATGTAGCAGGAGCCGCTTAAGTAAATGGGTCCCGCACTCCGTCCCACTGGCACACCTGGTCATTTGTGAGTATATACCTTTAAATGACACACTGAAACACTATGAATGAGTTTTACCTTTACTCAGGTGGAGAACTTGCAAATATACATTAGTCAACTTGACCCTAGATAAACCACCAGGGTTCAGTTGAGCCAACACCAAAAAGACAGTGAGAAACAGGTTTTACTAACACCAAATGATACTGATAAACAGGGAATATGCATGTGAGTCTCTCAGAAACTATATATTATTACTGTGAAGCACTCTGGCTAAAAGGGAACCCCAGGCTGGCCTATAATTACTGTATCCTAATGAGAGATGAGATAATCTAGATACCAGTAATGTGTCCCCTTTAAGAGCAACAATATAGCAATGTTCTACTTACAAGGCCTTGCTATGATCTTCACCGGCAGCTGGAGCTCATTAAATTAACAGTTCCCTGTATGACTCTGTGTATAGTAAGCAATGCAGAATAGTTGATTATAATCCTGAAAGATCTGGTGGCTGATTCAATTGAAAAGTGTCTGTATTCAGTGTAACAAGAACTGTAATAAATGTGGTCTGAACTCTCATCAGGTGCCCTCTAACCAAATCATGATGTCCGTCAATGAAGGTCCTGGAAGGGCAGGCGATGGCAATCCTCTACACTCTGTGGCCTCATGATGGCTGCACTCTGCTGTCTCAGCGTGTCCCGCCACCTCCACCTGGTCAGTGATGCTGCAAGGATGTCTGCGATGCTGCAATGAACATCTGTCCCGCCAGGGCTGAGTCTGCAGGCAGATGGGTGGTGTCCAGTAGGCCACAGTCTGCTATATCTCTCTGTACAGCAGACTGATATGCACACAATGGGTCCCAGGCAGCCAGAGAACTGGGCCTGCTCAGCAGATGCCCTTTATAATCTTTCCCAATATGATCCTGTAATCCAAAGCTTGCTGGTAAATACAGTTCCTAAACAGAGGACTACAGTTCCCACAATGCATCTCTTCCAGTCTCAGGAGTATGATACATGAAACCTGAGACCAACACTAGAGAAATGCAGAGACAGTCTGAAGAAGCAGAAAGTAGGTCAGAATTATCAGACAATGGTAGTCGGCTACATTAATATATCAATATTTCAGGATGAATTTAACATTCCTTGATGAAAATGTATACATGTTGAGGGTATGTACAAAAACATAAATCTAGAAAAATAATTTTCATTTTTTATTTATTTTTTTTTTTATAAGATTTCCATTGGCATTTCCATGTAGAAGAACTCTCCACTTGGGACTGTGATTGACAGGTAGTTCTCACCCATCAAAATTGGTAAGATTGTGATTTAGAATGCTGTTTTGAAGGCTGCCATCACTGACTTCCTTGTAAAAGTGTTATTTGCCTTGTTTTAATACGCTCTGAAACACTGACCTGAACAATGAACAAGCATGCAGATCAGAAAAGTCAGAAAAATAATCTTGAATCTTGTTTAAGGTTAGTGACCGAGAAAGCCACTGGATCAGCATGACAGCAGGTAATTAGTGTATTTCAGATAAAGAAACCAGCAGCGTAAGCCTACATTCTTGCTACAGGGTTCCTTTAACACTTGCAAATGACTGGAAGCAGTGGATAGAACTAAAATCAGCATTTAAGTAAGTCATGGATATCTGGCACACCTAGCGACAAGTATGTGAGTATGTGGTAAGATTGCCTTTTCAAAAAGCTTGAAAACTTTTCTAAATGAATAAAAAGTCCTGGTCTTTCCCTCAATTACCGTATTCTTTCAAATACAGTATATAAAGATTGCTGTGCAACTCTAAATTGGTAAATATAACAAAAATCAAAAATTATTCTTAGTAATGCCATGTCTATCATCAAGAATCCCTCTTTAGATTTTAATCACCCAAAAAGATGTGCATATTGGCATGGACAGCATTTTCATCCCCTTTGACAAGCACTAATCTGCTGGAAGCTGGAATGATAATTACAAATAATCATAAGGTCATTATTATTTTGGGTTGTTAATCTTTATACACATCTAAATGAGGGGAAATGGTATTTAGGAGATGCTTACCTGTTGACCTTGTTCCTTTGTACATTGGCTTTGAGTAGGGAATTTAACTCAGATGTTTGTGGAAAAGGAAAAGTGTGCTGAGTGTGCAAGCAGTATCAAGCTGGATTGAAACTGTTGCATTATGGAAATTCTGAAAGCCTACTTAACTCACCTTCCTAAGGCAGACCATATGTTATGCAATTTTCTTTCCTTCAACCACTGGTCGCAGGAAATAAAATTGCTAAATACCTCCATCAACACAGTCAGTGGTGAGAGGGGAATCCCTGCTGCTGTGCTATTGTATTCTGACAGCCGGAGGTTTCCCAGACATCAGAATACAATAATCATTGCTGCTAGAAATAGCCAGCGGCAGTCATTATACGAAAATAAAACCAACAAGCTGGTTGTACTGAAGTTGATCGATAGATTGGCTTCAGTACAACCATCCTGCCCATAGATGGATCAAAATGTGTCCAGTTCCTGCTGAGCAGGCTGAAATTCGATTTTTGTATTAGGCTCCTTTCACACAGGTGCTTCCATGCAACAGGTCCTGCTTGCTCAGCTGACGATTGCACTGAGAAGGTGGATGACACAGTCCCGCTCTTCTCTATGGGGAAATCGTATGGAAATGGACCGTCTGTCCATTTTCATCTGATCCTATCTAACTCGCCAGACGGATGGAAAATAGAACCATCCTCCGTCTGGATTTTGCGGGCAGGATCAGATCGGACAGCAGCGGTTGTCAGGGGAGACTGCAGGCAGACCAGATCGGACAGCCCGTGTGAAAGGGGCCTAACTGGCTTAATTTCTTTGCTAAAAGTAGTGTATGCACTTTTTTGTGGTGATTTAAACATCCATTAAAATGAATGGCACATTCATGTACCATGAAGTGAGATAACACCGCTCAGGCTAGTCAAAGTCCACGATTCAAGGTGGGTGCTGAACCTTGGCTCACCACCAGGAGAAGCATGAAAGGTGGAAAATGGTCGCACACCACCATGGAATCCAATGAAGAAAAGTTCTTTATTCACATAAGTGGAACAAGGTACAGCAGGGTAGGACAGTAGGCGCGTTTCACACGACTGCTACATGCTTGTTCACTACGATTCTGTGGTGGTGTGCGACCATTTTCTTCTTTCACATTCATGTACCACACAAATATAAATGGGACCCTAATAACTGCAAGGAAATATAGAACAAATTATTCCAGCCCTGTTCCTTTAACCACTTTACCCCCAGCCCTATTTCGGACACTTTTTGTTTACAAGTTAAAACCAGTATTTTTTCCTAGAAAACTACTTAGAACCCCCAAACATTATATATATTTTTTTAGCAAAGACTCTGGAGAATAAAATGTCGGTCATTGCAAAATTTTTTGTCACGCGGTATTTGCGCAGCGGTCTTTAAAACGCCATTTTTTTTGGAAAAAATTTGAAAAATCACATTTCACTGCATTTAAAAAATACTAAACAGTAAAGTTAGCCCATTTTGTTTGTATATTGTGAAAGATGATGTCACGCCGAGTAAATAGATACCCAACATGTTACGGTTTAAAATTGCGCCCCCCCATTGTGGAGGTGGTTAAGATTCCGGTCCCCAGCTCCGTGGAGGTTTGCCTCTTGGGGTTGGTGGATGGCTTAGCCCCTGCGAGGGCCATTCGTACTCTGGTCAGCTTGCTGCTTTTCTATGCGCGCAAGGCTCTGCTCTTACACTGGAAGAGTCCCTTGGCTCCCACGATCCTTTTCTGGAAAGGCTTGGTTAATAAAGTGACTCCGCTCTATTAGGCCACGTATCTCAGTAGGGGGTGCCCCCGCAAGTTTGATAAAGTATGGAAAACATGGATAGACTCTCCGGCCTCGACCTCCGTAGATCAGCTTTAGTGTTTTATGTGCTACTGTTCGGGACTGTCTGGGGGGGGGGGGATGGCCATGCCGGTCGGTGATATATTCCTGTTCATTGTGCTCTAACTGCATGTATAGAAGTCTCTCTATTTTTTTTTTTTTTTTATTGACTAAGCCATGGGGTTGCTGCTAGTGGGCTCTGTGCTGGACTAATCTATAATGTTCTATGACCTTGTTACTGGATAATTGGAGCAGTCTTGAGGGGTATCTTTATTACTGATGGATGCTTTGTTTTTCCACTGGACGTGCTGGATGGAGCCTGGGGTGGGGGGGGGTGGGTGGGGGGTGGTGTGGGAGGGGTTTGACCTGTTGTCACTGAGGGTGGTTGTTGCCCTGCGTGGCATTGTCTTGTCTGTTTTTTGTGTGCAAAAATTCAATAAAAACAAATTTTCAAAAAAAAAAAAATTGCGCCCCCCCGTGGGATGGCGACAAACTACGGTCAATAGAGATCTCAATCTGCGACGCTTTAAATTTATTTAACGGTTACCAGTTTAGAGTTAAAGTGTAGCTCTTTTTTTTAAATTATTGCCCACGCTCTGGCCATCGCGGCGATACCTCACATGTGAACAGCGATTTCATTCGCGGCTCGACTTGCGTATACATTTTTTTTGTGCGCGAGCTAACGGTGACGGGGGCGGCTAAATTTTTTTTTTTTTTCCTATTTATTTTTTCTTTTTTTTTAACTTTATTACAGGTTTTTTTTTTTTAAAAAAATCTGATCACTTTTATTGCTGTCACAAGCAATGTAAACATCCCTTGTGACACCAATATGTAGTGACAGGTACACTTTATGGAGGGATCGAGGGTCTAAAAGACCCTAGACCCCTCCACTACACTTCCCTGTATGCAAAACGCCGAAAACTGCATTTTTGCATACAGCCGTTTTTCAAATCTGCCGCCTTTTGCAGCACAGTAACCCGGAAGTGACGTCATGGACGCCGCCTCCGGGTTACGTCATCGGAGACCCGATCGATGCCGTTTCCAGCATTCATTGGGACTCCATCCAGCCGGCGGACGTGCCGGCTGGGTGCTTGGGGCTCCCGGTGGGACGGGAGCCCCGAGCAAAGCCAAGGAAGGAGGCGGGAGGGGGGGACGTCCCCTCCCGCCCCCCGGCTCCCGAGCCACATCGGTCGTTACCGACAGAAAGCCAACCGTCGGCTCTAAACAACGGTACCAGGATGATGCCTCTACCTAGAGGCATCATCCCGGTATAACCACGCAAAGTCAGCCGACGTAGATCTACGTGGCTGGTCGTTAAGTGGTTAAATGTGTAGTGGAGGAGTTAGTCTGAGTCTTCATCAGCAGCAAGGACAGCATGATGGAGCTCTGAATGAGAAGTGCTCCCGCTGCGGTCCTGGGGGAGGGAAGTTTCTAAAGCCTGATAAAGACAGTATGAAGCTTAACTTGTGTTAGCACTACGGCACCCCCTCCTGACCAGTTAACATGACTAGTTGTGATTATTACCAGGATGTAGACAAAACTATTTGCTATTATCATACAATGTATGGAGTTCGTCTATATCCTTTTCCATAAGCATTATATCACTTTGTGGAACTGCTGTGACCTGTTGAATCATTAGGTAAAGTTTAATGCAAAGTAATTCATTACCTCATTTGTGTCTAAGCTGTGGGAATATAGAAGTTATGATGGCATGGGTTAAGTCATTTTGGGGAAGTAAAAGTGAACGTGTTTAATTGTTAAAAACTATTAAAATTCAATGACTAAAGCCAGAAATCCTTGCCAGTCACTTTTTTGTAAATTCCAGCAAACAACAGTACTTAAGTGGAGAAAATTGGATACATTTACAAAGTTTTTGCACAAGGAAAGGAGCCTTTATTTAAAGCATATCGAATTCCAAAAATATCCTAGAGACAATATAGAAAATGCAGATGAAAATAATAGACAGCCTAGTAATTAGGGATGATCGAACGGTTCGGGTCAACCATAGGTTCGACCCAAACATTGGATGTTTGAAATTCGGCCGAATTCCGAACTTTTTGCGGTAAAAGTTTGGAATTCGGTCACCAGAACCGCCCAAAATGCAATGGGACAGGAAGTGGGCTTTAAAAGCCAGTGATTGGCCCAGAAACGTCAGTAAAAGCCAATGAGGGGGCAGGAGTCTGCTAGGAATGTGATTGGAGTGACTACGGGGACCAGAGGCCAATCAGGAGTGAATGCGCCCCCCAGTATATAACATAGCCCCACCTAACCTCTAGCACTGTAATACAGAGGCTTTGGAAGAGAGTGGAAGCATTTGTGTTTCTCCTGCTGTGTTAAAAAACGTTGCTGCATAGCCGATTGCTTGTAAAGCTCCATATCAGCAGAAGAGAAGTCAGCTTACAGAATGATTGTCAGTGTAGTTAGAAATACAGTGATCGTGCTGTTTGAGTTAGAAAAAAAAAAAATTTTAAAGGGACAGGTCAGTTAGAAATTATCTTCTGCTGTATGGAGCTGTTCTTTTAGTGTGAGGAAAGGAATATGCAGTGTAGTTAGGGTACTATATACCACTATAGTTAGATTCAATAATCTAGTTTTTGTAGGGATACTTTTAAGTGTCAGGGTTCGGTCTAGTGAGCACGTTGCACTGCTGATATATGTACAGCAGGTATACGTGCTTGCTAGTCAGCTATTGTGTAAAATAAATTTCAGCGATACACACATCTGCTGTATTTAGCGACAATTTTTTCACAAAAAAAATTATTATTTTTCTTAGAATTTCAGAATTTCAGTAGCGCAGGGATGGTGTTACCCTCCTTTCATAAAGTGCAAATAAATAAAGTGCATAAATTGCATAAATAATCCGAAACACCCAACTAAGCAAGAACAGAGTCCTTCAAAAGTCTTTGTTTATGTAGTGTCAGAGCAATACACAGTGCCTTTAATGCAGGGTCATTGGTGTCAGTTTTGGAACCATCGTACAATGTCACCACCATCAGCTCTGGCACTACATAAACAAAGACTTTTGAAGGACTCTGTTCTTGCTTAGTTGGATGTTTTGGATTATTTATGCAATTTATGCACTTTATTTATTTGCACTTTATGAAAGGAGGGTAACACCATCCCTGCGCTATTGAAATTCTAAGAAAAATAATCTGTTTTTTTTGTGATGAATTTTAATTTATGTATAGTTGTCACTGAGGCTTTATCAACTGTGCGATGGGAAAATCACCTGCAAGACGCACACTGCTATGCGACCCAAATTTGTCGCTAAATAAAGCAGATGTGTGTGACGCAGAGTAGCAAAGCCTTTTGCAGTGGACTTAAAGCCTCAGTGACAAGTTAACGCCTGTTCTTGTTGTAAGCGTTAAGTCCACTGCAAAAGGCGTCACACACATCTGCTTTATTAGGAGCAAAAGAAAGGCGCGGTTAAGCAAAAAAGGTTTGGCATGCTATAATTCTGGTTCTGAACATGCTTCAGAGCTGAAACTTCAATCTCATTTTTTTTCAATAATTTTTTCAATAATTGGCTCTCTATCAAAAACGACAATTTTTAAGAACTTTTTTTTGCCTGAGTCATAGTCCCTGGGGCATTACCCAGAACCCTAGACACTTTTTAGGGGCATTTATTATGTTTTAGAGCTTCAAAATGGTGTTTTTTGATTCACGAAGTTCGGGTCCCATTGATTTCAATAGGGTTCGGGAATCCGAACCAAACTTTTTGGAAATTCGGGTGTTCTGGTCGAACCAAACTTTTCAAAAGTTCGATCATCCCTATTAGTAATATGAATGGTGACCTATGTGACTATATGTGATTATAGGGTATAACATAGAACACAAAAAATGATTGTAGTTTAAGCAAAATCCTTTCCATAGTTTCAGGTGCTGTTAGTTTCTAAAAAAAACCCTGACAATACAGTTTTACTTTGTGAGGCTCGGGTACAAGTATGTGATTAAGTTGATCTTCTAAAACAAGTACCCAAACAATTTTTGTTAGACTCAGCCTGCTTTACGATCATTGATTGTTAGTGGGGTGGATTGTGTATGCAAAAAAAAAAACAGACAATCATTTGTCCGATAATCTCATCATGTGTACCAGGCTTTAAACTTGGTATCTGTGACATCTTGAGAAGATGGTTTGGCCACAGAATCTGGTGTAGCTGTGCATTGTAACCAATCAGCTTCTAACTTCAGCTTGTTCAATTAAGCTTTGACAATAAAACCTGGAAGCTGATTGGTTACTATGAACAGCTGCACTAGATTCTGTGTGCACCAGTTTTAGTTAATCCTCTGATCCTACTTTTCTTTAACCCCTTGGCGACTGCCCCACACAGATTTACTACGGCAGGTCGGCTCGGCTGCGCATAATCACGTAGATCTACATGATTATGTGCATGCGGTTTTGGATGGTCGTGATTAGACGTGATTGCTGTGATTAGACACCGCGGAAGGAGTGGGTTCGATTGCCGCTGGCCTCCAGCAAACTCCGGCAATACTGACAGGAGAGCCGTCTGGAATGTAAACAGTGTAAGATTGTTCTCCTGTCAGAGAGGCAGGGAAAGATCATGTGATTCAGCTAAGCTAAGCTGAATCACTGATCTCTCTCTGCCTCTGTTCAATACACCCCCCCCCACAGTTAGAAAGCACATCTAGGGAACATATTTAACCCCTTGATCACCCCCAGTGTTAACCCCTTCCCTGCCAGTGTCATTTATACAGTAACAGTGCTTATTATTTAGCACTGATCACTGTATTAATGTCACTGGTCCCCAAAAAGTGTCACTTAGGGGTTAATTTACTAAAACTGGAGAGTGTAGAATCTGGTGCAGCTCTGCATAGAAACCAATCTGCTTCCAGGTTTTTTCTTCAAAGCCTGATAGAACTAGCTGAAGTTAGAATCTGATTGGCTATCATGTACAGCTGCACCAGATTTCGCGCTCTCCAGTTTTAGTAAATCAACCCCTTAGTGTCAGATTTAGCCGCTGCAATGTTGCAGCCCCGATAAAAATCACTGATTACTAATAAAAAATATAAAAAAAATAAAAAGTCCATAAATCTATCCCGTAGTTTGTAAACGCTATAACTTTTGTGTAAACCAATTATTAGACACTTTTTGGGATTTTTTTTAACCAAAAATATGTAGCAGAATGCAAATTGCCTAAACTGATAAAAAAAAAAAAAAAAATATTGGGAATATTTTATAGCAGAAAGTAGAAATATTGTGTTTTTTCAACATTGACGCTCTTTTTTTGCTTAAAGCGCAAAAACAAAAAACTGTAGAGGCGATCAAATACCACCAAAAGAAAGCTCTATTTGTAGGAAAAAAAGGACATCAATTGTATTTGGTTACAGCGTCGCACGACTGCGCAATTGTCAGTTAAAGCAACACAGTGCTGAATCGCAAAAAATTGCCTGGTCATTAAGGGGGTAAAACCTTCCGGAGCTGAAGTGGTTAAAGAGGTTGTAAAGTCAGAAGGTTTTTTATCTTATTGAATTTTAGGGCTTTTCAATCAGGTCTGCCTGTTAAGCCCCGTACACACGTACCGATCGTCGTCATACAAACGTTCGTCTTTTGTCCCCGGGATGTCGATGTCTGTTGAAAAGTGCAAAGACTGCCCAAGAATTTTGTCCGCCGACTACAGCCGTCTGCAGAAGTGATGTCATGTGATGGTTAACTTTCCCTGTGTTTTTTCTTTTCTGAGCATGCCCAGTCTTGCAAATCTGCGGTCTGTCGGCAGAATTCTGTACTGACTGGCGAACAATCGTCCGTTCTGGTGTCGGCATACAAAAATTTTTATGTTTGCAAGAAAGACTCTTGTCCGCAGAATGTGCGCAGACAGCTGTCGGAGGCACCATACTAACAAGCGTACAATCGGCAGATCTTTCGTCCGCCGACGTTTGTATGCCGACGATCGGTACGTGTGTACGGGCCTTTCGTTTTTCATGTCTACCTGATCGAATGCTCCATTCATCCCTATGGGGCAGCGGATGTCAGCGGTGACATGTACGCTGACACCTGCTGCTATCAGATCCGATCCTGTCCGTGAAATCCAGATGGATGGAAACCCTATTTCCCATCCGTCTGGAGGATAAGATCATATAGGATCGGATAAAAATGGACAGGCAGTCTGTTTTCATCCGATCTCCCATAGAGGAAAGCAGGGATCTGACAGGTCTGTCTCTGCAAAGTAAGCGGAGACAGACCTGTCATCCGCCTGCTCATCAAGGATTAGCGGATCAATCCACGCTGAGCAAAACGGAGTCCACCGGGCAGAAAGCCCATATGAAAGTACTCGTATGCATTAAAATAAAAAGCCTTCAGTGTTCAGAAGCCCCCCCAGCTCCCCTAATACTTACCTGAAGTCCCACTCTGTCTAGCGATGTCCACCTGTGTCTCAGACTCTCCCTCCTGATTGGCTGAGACACAGCAGCGGCGCCATTGGCTCCTTCTGCTGTCAATCAAAGTTGACTAGCCAATCAGGAGAGAGAGGGAGCGTGGCCCAGCCACAGCTCCATGTCTGAATGGACACAGGGAGCTGTGACTCAGCTCGGGTGCCCCATAGCAAGCTGCTTGCTGTAGGGGCACTCACAAGGAGGGAGGGGCCAGGAGAACAGAAAAGGGACCCGAGCAGAGGAGGATCCATGCTTCTCTGTGCAAATCCACTGCAACAGAGCAGGTAAGTATCACATGTTTGTTATTTTTTATAGAATAAAAAATGAGACTTCAAAATCACTAACTTTCCCTATGTGTATATCAGTAAATAGAATTAGGAGTCCCTGCCCCTTTACTAGTCATTTTTTTCACACTCAGGATTGTGGTGTCTCTGGTGTTATGTTATCTTTATATATGGAAACATTGCTTCTACAAATACTGCTCTAAGGTTTTACTCCAGGCAGTTTTACCAAGTACGAAGGTACCCATATAGAGATGTTTCATTTGTATTATTTGATATTTGAAAGGTTACTTCCTTTTTTAACTAGCATTCACACTTGTTCACCTTCCTAAATGAGGATGGTATTGATCTCCAACTACATTTAAAATAGTCTATATTAAAAGGGTATGTGGACTTGCATGGACAATCTGATATTACAAATTACTGTAATTTTCTCCAAGACTAAATGTATACTTTGCCATCTCTGACACCCCTGCCCAACAGCTCCTTTTTTATGTTGAGTATACAGTAGATACTATTCCCAGCTGTTTTCAGTCTGAATATATAATGCGTTGGGTCCTCTTTTTTGTCTGATTTTCTCCAGTGAAGGGCAGTCATGAATGCAGCAGAGAAAGAACCTTTGTATGTTATGAATTAAGTTCTTCTCAGCATTTTTTCTGAACCAGATGACTTGATGATACATCCTCATATTTATCCTTAATTTAACCTGGTATCAGCCTCTTGCAATACTTGTATAGCAGATTTGAAGTACTAATAAAGGAAAGTGCAGCGCTACGACCAAGAGTATATCAGTCCAAACACAGTCCTTTCAATGAGGTCCAGCTGATTGGTCTAATGAGTGCCACCATTACCAAAGGTGTCCCCAATCACACTGCCTCTTACCGTCTGGCTGATAATATACAGAGCTCTCATAAGTTCCACAAAGGCTCATCCGGGTCTCCTCTTCCCCAATTGCCACTACCAAAGGTCAGATGGTATATCCAAATGGCCAGATATGTTTGCAGGTATGGATGGTTGCAGCAAGGAGAAGGTCATAATCACAGTGCTGTATAAGAGAAAATAGAGGCTGGGGCGATTCTAGACAAACTGGGCTCAAAGGAAGTGGGTTTCATGATAATGGCCTTCAGACTGATGACATCTAGCAAAAAAAAAATAAAACTGCGGAAAAAAATCTCTGGACTACATATGAATATTGCAGCAAAAGCTAGATTTGCTCTTTTATCTTTTAAAGAGCTTTTCATTTTTATTTTTTTATATTTGAGTGGAATTCTGCTTTAAAATATTGATTTATTACATATTGAACTATTACCCCGCATTCAAAGTTGCTTTTATTCTGTTGTACATTCCTTTTCTAGTATCTTGCATGATCTACAATGTCAACACTCCCCTATTTGTTACACTGTAAACATGTTTTATTCTTCTGGGAATTACTCTTCTGATATAGTTGTACCTGTTATACCAAGAATACATTAGTAAGTGCTGTTCTTTCATCTTTCACTTGCTTTCCATATGTTTCTGTGTTGTAATCTACTTTTCCAGAGGGAGAATACTCCACTTAATAACAATCACAGCAGGAGCAAATATTCAGTTTTCCAGAATCTACTAACAGCAAATTTAAAACAAACCAGGTACTCTGCTTTTTTCGCTGTTTGAATTTTTCATAGTCTATTTATTTAAATAGGCCATATGAATACAAATGGAATGCCAGTCTTCAGTAAAGAGAACATCCTCCGATATTTTTGTTTTTTTTTCTTTGAGATCTATCTAAATGATACATATGATTTAAAGTAAAATTACTTTTTCTAAAAAAAAATTGCATCTTCGGGATATTAAACTAACCTGCATAATTTATATAAAGTTTTGAAATAGGTATAGAATCCCATATTTGTACTCCATTAAACGAAACAAAATAGATTCTGCTTATGTGAATATAGTTAGGAGAATTGTGCTTTGAGAGCACAATGAATTCTAAAGTTCAGATTGAATTTATAGACAAGAACTGATGCATACTGTATGCCTGAATAACAATATATGCAGCTATTTCACTGATAGAGTATGTTACGCCATGTCCTCTTGTTGGGGTTATTCTGTAATGCAGTGTAAAACCAGTATGTGGAAAGACCAATAACCCACTATGACCAATACGTTTATTTCTTTTTTTATGGTATGTTAGTAGATGAATACTGAATAGCTGTTGTGAGCTACCGCACAATGCTGTTACTTACTGCACAGACCATAGAAGACTAATGGCAGAAAAAAAACATTTGGTCCATGAAGTTTGTTTATTGACTCACTGCATTTGCTGGAAGTCTGTTCTTATCTGTTTCATCTGTTCAATAAAAAAAATACTAACAGTAATAATATGAGCAAAATAAATATCTTGTTTTATAGCTAAATTTTAAACATTCAGACTGCATTGTCTTTTATGTCTGCTCATACTTTACTAAATGTATTGCCAATAGATTATTGAAGAAATCTTTGATTTCTTTTTTTCACTTCAAGAAGCTGATTGTTACATATGTAACTGGCCACTTTGACATTTATCATTGGGGATGAGCTGAATGCACCTGGGTTTGGTTCAGGGTGGGTTTGCAGAACATGACTAAAGTTTAGGTGCCAAATCCAAACCCCAATTAAGTCAATAGGAGCCGAAAGTAAAAAAAAAAAAAAACAGTAATGCCAATTTTCTAGGATAACATGCAAGTGTGACATTAAAAATATAAAAATCCTTTAAAAAAACATGCTTAGGGGATGCCCTTAACCTGCCTGTGAAGTGGAATATTTGTACGATGTATACAATCCACTGAAATTTGGCCCCCTGGTTGACCCCAGGACCCGTAAACCTTTACTACTTGATATGCTTCAGGACAAATTTGACCTACCCCACCAGGTGTTTTATGGATACTTGCAGATCCGCCATCATGCTCAGACCATATCCCCTACCTTGCAATTCTCCTTCTTGACTCCCTTTGAGAGAACAAATTTAAAAAGCCTCTCACAAAAGGGCTTAATTTCAGATATATATATTGGATATTAAAAACCTTCCTCATACAAGATTGAGATAAAAAGTCCTACATACTTAAATGGAAAAGGGCCCTGGGTGAGAAAAATTCCTTGGAAGCATGGCAGGTGATCTGGTCTCAGGCGGCCAAGAGTTCCCTATGTACTCTTTGCAAAGAAAATGCATATAAAATATTTTACTTTTGGTTCTTGACCCAAGATGTACTCCATGCTATTTACATGGCCAGCACTGATCATTGCAGGTGGTGCTGTTGAGATAAAGGCACCAGTTATCATATTTACTGTGAGTTGTTGTGAGTTACTGTGGGTGAGTTGGAGGAGGTAATGTGAGCCGGACGTGCGGGGGAGGCGCTGTAAGAAGGAGAGACCGGAAGCCCCGGAAGCTGTGTGTGTGGGCAGCGTGTGCAGTGCTGTGCGTGTGTGTGTATGTGAGTGAGAAGGAGCTGTGGGGGGAGACGTGCGGGAGACCTCCTGGGGGAAGCCTGTGACCACCTAGGACCACCGAACGGTGGCGGCAGCGGCAGAGGACGGTCAGGGGGGCTGAAGAACTTGGAGTAAGCTAGTGACCCGGAACAGCAGCACGTGAGTAGGTAACCGATCAGCTCTTTGGCAGCTGATGAGGGGACCAGAGGGGAATAGCTAGGGACTGTAGGCAACTGACTGTGCTCTGCAACTGACCGGGCTGTGCGACTGACCGGGCTGTGCGATTGACCGGGCTGTGCGACTGACTGGGCTGTGCGACTGACTGTGCGACTGACTGGGCTGTGCGACTGTGAGTGTTGTGCGACTGTGCTCTGTGACTGTGCTCTGCGACTGTGCTCTGCGACTGTGACTGACTGTGCTGTGTGACTGACCGGGCTGTGCGACTGTGAGTGTTGTGCAACTGTGAGTATTGTGCGACTGTGAGTGTTGTGTGACTGACCGGGCTGTGCGACTGTGAGTGTGTGCGACTGGGAGTGTTGTGCGACTGACCAGGTGGTGCGACTGTGAGTGTTGTGAAACTGTGAGTGTCAAGTGAGTGTAGCGGAGTACTAGAGGGTGAGAAGGTAGAGTTAGGAAGCCAGGAAACAGCCACACAGGATAGACTTAAATTACTGAATCCCCATTAAATAAGATTAGTAGGTACAATGCTTGGCGGGTGTGGAGATGCGATTCGGTGTACATCTTGTGATATGTTGGCGTTTCTCGATCATGCGATCGAGGGTGAATACAAATGCGCAAAATGTAATCACGTTGCTTCCCTGGAAGCTCAGGTTCTGAATCTAGGGAAGCAGCTGGCAACACTGAGATGAATGTCCATACCGAAGGAGAGCTGGTATCATACCCATCAGGCGCAGGCAGGGGCCTGCACAGAGGTGGGTGGAGTATTGGAGGCACAGGCATCAGAGCAGAGTAGAGGGGTGACAGTTAGAAGGGGTAGAAGGAAACAAGGCAAGGAGGCCGATCCTGGGATGGAGCACCCCAATAACTATGCCCCGTTACGTGATGTTGGGGAAACCAGTCAGGGACCAGCATTGCTGGAGCAGAGCTACGCCCCTAGCTGCCAGGGGAAGAACTCCTCCAGTGAGGCTGGGAGAAAGGGAAAGGAAAGACAGGTTTTGGTGGTAGGGGACTCAATCATTAGAAGGACAGATAGTGCAATCTGTCACAAAGACCGTGGGCGCCGACCATGTTGTTGTTTACTGGGCGCTCGGGTTCGGCACATCGCGGATCGGGTGGACAGATTAATGGATGGGGCTGGGGAAGACCCAGCTGTCATGGTACACGTGGGTACCAATGACATAGGCAGAGGAAGATGGAGAGTCCTAAACGATTTCAGGGACTTAGGAGCTAAGTTGAGGACTAGGACCTCCAAGGTAGTATTTTCAGAAATACTACCTATACCTCGAGCCACAAGAGCCTCGAGAGGCAGCGGGAGATTAAGGAAGTTAACAAGCGACTGAGGAGCTGGTGTAGTAAGGAGGGTTTCGGGTTCCTGGAGAACTGGGCCGACTTCTCAGTCGGCCACCGGCTCTTTGGTAGGGACGGATTGCACCTAAATGGGGAGGGTGCAGACGTACTGGGTGAGAGGATGGTCATAAAGTTAGAGGGGCTTTTAAACTAGATGATGGGGGGAGGGTACAGATGTAGAATTAGCCAGTGGAGAGCAAGATTCAGAGGGCACAAATGGGGACATTAGCGGTAGGGTGTTCAGAGCTCCTAAACCCAAGGTGGGTATGGGGAAAAATTACAAGAGCAGCCTAAAAACATCAAATGAGGATATTTGTAAACGGTCAAAATTACAAGGTTTGTATACCAATGCCAGAAGCCTGGCCAACAAGATGGGATAGCTGGAGCTGCTGATGTTTGAGGAGGACTTAGATTTTGTGGGGATAACAGAGACGTGGTTCGACAGCTCTCATGACTAGATGGCGACCATTCAGGGGTATTCCCTTTATCGCAGAGATAGAGAAGGTAAAAAGGGGGTCTAACTGTGCTTTGCTATAAAGAGAGATGCATCACCTCCAACTTCATAAAAGGTATGCACAATATATGCACAATAGTAGGAAAGTGTTAAAGCAGAGTTCCGGCCTCAAAAACGACTTTGGGCCATCCGCTTGCTGACATTCACCTGCAAAAGAAATGAATAGTCACGATTTTTTTTTTCTTTACTGACCTTGTTTTTGAAGAAAGTATACTTACCTTCCTTCTACTTCCTCCCTCTGCAGCCGCGGCCCGCGCCGTCACTTCCTGCTTGCCATGACTCTTAGGAGCTGAAAGTCATCGCTCCCAGGAGTCCATGCGCATGCATTGGCCCTGCTCGTCAGTTCCGGTGGAGGCACGTCATTCTCTACTAAACAGCTTCTGGGCATGCCCAGAAGCTGTACAGGGATGACGCGCCTGCACCGGAAGTGACGAGCGGGGCCAGTGCAGATGCATTCTGGGACAAAGAGGACACCGAAGAGGACGCCCTGGCTTCAGCTGCCCACACCTGAGATGGCAGTGCTGGACAAAAATTTTCAAGGTAAGTATTTCTTCTAAAAGGTAAGTGCGACCTGGGACAGTTCAGATCCTATCCATTATGAAATGTACTAGCCCTGACTGTCCCGGGGGTATTTTTATTGAAAAAATGATTCAGAGGCAGGAACTCCGCTTTAACTCTTTTCCACTCTATGCAGCATGACACGCACAAAAGCCAGAAGCCATAGCGTTCACTGCATATTTATTAGGGTACTAATTGCTCTAAATAAAGCACTTGCACAATAAGCAGACTGCAATGAAAAAAAATGCAGCAAGAAAGCATATGAGATATACAGTGGTGAAGAAATTCCAGATAGCTCAGAACTTGTGGCTGGCGCTTCTCTCTGTGGGGATCGCACAGACATGTCCATTAGCATAACTATTTGTGCTTATCTGACTGACTCACAGTTGCCACCAACTTGGTAAAGGGGCACGCTGATGACTTTTCAATCTCAACACTGAGCATGACTTTTGCACACATCTCAGTAAATCAAGCAAGAGGCTGTTTTCTTTAGCTGATCCTCAAGTAACCTCCAGGCACAGAGAACTAAGCCTCAAGCCTTTAATGGGCCATACACACCATAAGATTTTCAGAAGACTTTTTCCTTTAGACTTACCACAACCATATAATATGAGGTCAGACCTAAACACTTTCCATTTCTATGCAATCTGGCAGGCCCTTATACTACATAGAAAAGGTAAATCTGAAGGAAAAAGTCTTCAGAAAATCTTATAGTGTGTATGGCCCTTTAAGCTGGATACACACTATACAACTTTTGTTGTTAGATTTCCTTTAGATTTATCTTCAACTATGTAGTGCAAGGGCCTGCCTGATTGCATACACATTTAAAGTGTTTAGGTTTCACCTCATATTTGGTAAATCTAAAGGTAAAAAATCTAATGAAAATTGTATAGTGTGTATCCAGCTTTAAGGCCCGTACACACGATAAGATATTCGGAAGGGAAATTTCTTCCAACGACCGATCTGCCGATTTTCGGATTGCTATGGTGCTTTCGACCAGGTCGGAGTCGGCTGACAAAATCCTGATGTGCAGGCATTAAAATTTTTGTCCTCCATCAACACACGTCCGATTTTCATCTCATTAGTACAGATTTCGACGGGGAAAAATCTTATGAGCAAGACTAGGCATGCTCAGAGACGAAAGAACACATACAAATCAATCCAACACATGACATCACTTCTGAAGTAGAATTCTGTCATACGGGAAAATTCATATGAAAATAACCTCTTCACTTTCCACATCAGACTAGCATGCCACAAAAAACGGACGACAGATCTTTCGATAATCTGATCGTGTGTACGGGGCTTTAGTCTCCAGGCAGCAGCCCTCCTTATTCACATTTTTTTCTCTCCCCAAGAAAAATAATAGGAGACACTCCTTTAGCCTACCTTCCCCACTGCCTTTCTTTCTGTCCTCCATCACTCTATATATTCCTGACACTTAAGCTGGATACACACTATACAAATTTCTTTAGAAATTTTGCTTTAGATTTACCAATACCATATAATATGAGGTCAAACATAAACACTTTTAATTTTTATGCAATCAGACAGGCCCTTGCACTACATAGTTGAAGGTAAATCTAAAGGAATTCAAACAACAAAAGTTGTATAGTGTGTATCCAGCTTTAGTTTCTGAGATTGATAGCTTTGCACCCAGTGCTGAGTGGGGATGTTCCTTTTTTAAAATTGAAAAAGAAAAAACAAATGTGCAGCGCTAATAATAATTAGAGTCCAAAACTATGAAAAGTCCATATGTGGAAATTGCATAAATATAATAGAAGAAATTCAAGTGAAAATAATCAGATCTAGTAGTGCAGCAAATCCCGACACCAGTGAAGGTAAATGTGAATTGCGCCCACCAGATGGATGGGACCCCAATACCATATAGTAAGGGGGTCAAACAAGCTTGAAAGAGTATTAAGATGTCCCGGCAGGATTCACCGACCTCGATGGATGGCATGTAGATCCTTGACAGGTATACTCAATCAGAATCTCCACTCCCAAACGATAGAAGGTGTATCAAAAAGAAGGGGGACATACATAGCGTAATATTGCTAAAAACAATTAATTTTTTTTAAAAATAAAAAATAGCGCAATAATTTTTTCGCATACTGGCCTTTTTTAAAATTGCCCTCTAATCTACTTATTTATACAGTGAATCCTTTTTTGATGAGCTGTATCTGGCTGATCAATTATATCTAATACTGCTTTCAGTATATAACCAAAGAAAATAATTTTTCATTAGGCTGGTGCTAGTGCAATTAAAAGTAGTGACCTTAGCAAGTTAGAAGTTTTACTTTTATAGAGGGTCTACAATTTCATACAGAAAGAAAACCTGTAGGTTTTAAGCTTTTTGTTTGAAAACTGTAAACTTCTTTAGCATTTATAAAAAGGATGGCTGTGAAAACAGGCAATTTAGATGCATTCTGTGCTCAGATATAAAGGTTATTTTTTTATTTACGATGTCCATTTTAAAATTCTTTGCTGTGTTTCGCTTATGTTGTATTATATTGTATAAAAAGAATCAAATATTGCTAATAGATTTCACTTGAAGGTATATGTATTTTCACTTCTTATAAAGTCAAGTATATCAGTTAGTAAGTAAAACAGATTTATAGCAAGCCCGAGCTGAAAGGCTTTTCCAAGCATCTATATTCATTCTAGGGGACTGACATTTTACAGCACCTCTAAAACAATCTCCTGGAAGGTTACGAAACATTTTAGAAATTATTTCTGGCACCATATAACAACTACGTAGCATTTTACAAGCTTGCTTATTGAAGCTTGAATTTATGGATGTCTGGGCTACATATTTTACCAAGCAGGACCAATTCTGCTCTGTAAGCTTTTGACTCATCAATTGTTCCCAACTTTCTCAGAGATGCAATGGTTGACTGTCCAAGCACAATCTGAAACACTATCAATGGATTATATCTAAATGCCTGAAATTAACCATTCAAAGCCTCTGATACAGAAACATTTATCATAGGGGCAATGAAATAATATCACTGTAGACAATAGTATTAATCTGAAGGAAACCTGGAGTTTTCTTAAAATGCTACAAAACAGAGTAATTGATAAAAAAAAAGTCTTATTGCAAATATAATGCTATTAAAAATTATCTTCTGCCTTGATTTTATTTAACATATAGGGGAAAGCAATATGTTCATTTTAATGTGGGCCTCACCAGCTACACATTTCTTCCCTTTACTCCCCTGCTCTTCTATTCATAAACACTGTGTAAGCTTCATGTTGTGCCTTAAAACAGGACTAAGGACTAAGTCCTAATGTGGCAACACTGGATAGTAATCACCATATACCAGCACTGTCATCATGTAGGAGAAAGCAGCAGCGAGTCACACTTTGCCCTTACTTGGAAGTACTGTGTGTTTCTTCGAACCATTGGCAGATGATCAGAGCAACAGGGGAGCAAAGGAAGGTAGATTTGTGCTGCTAGTTGTTCTTTTGCTTTTCCATGACTCCGAATCCAGAAACGTCAGTGCAGCACTGGATAAAAGATGCAAGGGTCTGTCAAGAGTCCAGAAACTCATTAACCTTTTATACACACACCCTAATTACAAGCAACCAGATCATAGGTGGGATGGTTACCTTTATTAGCCATTCAAACCGCTTTGTGTCAACCTATGTGCATGTTATCAGGCCAAAATCACCAGGGTATGTAAACTTTTGATCATTGGGTGATTTGGGTAGTTTCTGTTGTCATTATGATTTAAAAAGAGTTAACACAGTTGATTGACAATAAATGGCTTCGCCAAACACTAACCATAAGTGAAAGAAAAGTTTTTGTGTTATCATTAGTGTTGAGCGAACACGGACTGTATTATTCGTGTTCGTACCGAATAATTGGATTTTTTTTACCCGAACACGGACACGGACACTTTACTGTATGTTCGGGTAAAAATCCGTGTTCGGTCATTTTATTTCCGGGTTTTGCATGCTTTGGCGCTCTTTTCATGGCGGGCTTTCAACAGCCAATCAACAATCGTTTAACTGGTGTGCCTTAAGCCATCCCAGCCATGCCTGCAAATGTCTTAGTAGCTGTGATTGGCCGTCTGAAGCATGTGACCAAGTCTTTATAAGTTCGAGGCAGCCGCCGCAGCAGCGTCATTCTGCTGCTTAGCTAAGGGACAGAGCACACATCAATGTGCTGGCTGCTGATTAGGGAAAGATAGGCAGGAAAAAACCATTTGTGTCCGGATAGAATTGAGGGACAGGTCGGAGTGTTTAGGCAGGGCGAGTTGTAGGCATTTTAGGGATAGAGTCTGCTGAATTATAGGGTCAGTGTCTTCTACAAACTACAATCGATATTGCTGTGTGGGGGGTGGGGTGAATCTGCACTCAATCCTGATCTACGATCTCTTCTCAATCCTGTTAGGGACAGAGTCTGCTGAATTTTAGGGAAACTGTGTTCTACAAACTACAATCGATATTGCTGTGTGGTGTGGGATTGGAGATAGGCAGGTGTCAGTGATCCACATCCATTTTTCTGTGTGTGAGCTGCAGTGAACACAATCTTTTTGGGCTGCAGTGAACACAATCTTTTTGGGCTGCAGTGAACACAATCTTTTTGGGCTGCAGTGAACACAATCTTTTTGGGCTGCAGTGAACACAATCTTTTTGGGGTGCAGTGAACAAAATCTTTTTGGGGTGCAGTGAACACAATCCTTTTTGGTGTGCAGTGAACACAATCTTTGTGGGGTGCAGTGAACAAAATCCTTTGTGGGGTGCAGTGAACACAATCTTTTTGGGGTGCAGTGAACAAAATCCTTTTTGGGGTGCAGTGAACAACATCCTTTTTGGGGTGCAGTGAACACAATCTTTTTGGGGTGCAGTGAACAAAATCCTTTGTGGGGTGCAGTGAACACAATCTTTTTGGGGTGCAGTGAACACAATCTTTTTGGGGTGGAGTGAACAACATCCTTTTTGGGGTGCAGTGAACAAAATCCTTTTTGGGGTGCAGTGAACAAAATCATTTTTGGGGTGCAGTGAACACAATCTTTTTGGGGTGCAGTGAACACAATCTTTGTGGGGTGCAGTGAACACAATCTTTTTGGGGTGGAGTGAACAACATCCTTTTTGGGGTGCAGTGAACAACATCCTTTTTGGGGTGCAGTGAACACAATCTTTTTGGGGTGCAGTGAACACAATCTTTGTGGGGTACAGTGAACAGAATCTTTGTGGGGTGCAGTGAACACAATCTTTGGGGGGTACAGTGAACACAATCTTTTTGGGGTGCAGTGAACACAATCTTTGTGGGGTGCAGTGAACACAATCTTTTTGGGGTGGAGTGAACAAAATCATTTTTGGGGTGCAGTGAACAACATCCTTTTTGGGGTGCAGTGATCAAAATCCTTTTTGGGGTGCAGTGAACACAATCTTTTTGGGGTGCAGTGAACAAAATCCTTTGTGGGGTGCAGTGAACAGAATCTTTGTGGGGTGCAGTGAACACAATCTTTGGGGGGGTACAGTGAACACAATCTTTTTGGGGTGCAGTGAACACAATCTTTGTGGGGTACAGTGAACAGAATCTTTGTGGGGTGCAGTGAACACAATCTTTGGGGGGTACAGTGAACACAATCTTTTTGGGGTGCAGTGAACACAATCTTTGGGGGGTACAGTGAACACAATCTTTTTGGGGTGCAGTGAACACAATCTTTGTGGGGTGCAGTGAACACAATCTTTGGGGGGGTACAGTGAACACAATCTTTTTGGGGTGCAGTGAACAACATCCTTTTAGGGTGCAGTGAACACAATCTTTGTGGGGTGCAGTGAACAACATCCTTTTAGGGTGCAGTGAACACAATCTTTGTGGGGTACAGTGAACAGAATCTTTGTGGGGTGCAGTGAACACAATCTTTGGGGGGTACAGTGAACACAATCTTTGTGAGGTGCAGTGAACACAATCTTTGTGGGGTGCAGTGAACACAATCATTGTGGGGTGCAGTGAACTCAATCTTTGTGGGGTACAGTGAACACAATCTCATACTTCTGAAGATTTGAGGGTGCTGCCTGTTCCATACTCCCCCTACTCCTCATCTAGCCTTTTAGGGGTACAAACAATAGTAATTGGGGCCTAGTGTGGTTGTGTACGTGTGATATACATACACTTTTTTTGGATCATATTTTCTATTCCGCTATTTAATCAAAAACCTTTGGGGATCAGTTAAATTGGGGGATAGTCTGTGTTGGTACGTGTGAGAGAGATCCACCTTTCCAAGTTGTTGGGGTTCATCTCATACTTCTGAAGGTTTGAGGGTGCTGCCTGTTCCATACTCCCCCTACTCCTAGCCTTTTAGGGGTACAAACAATAGTAATTGGGGCCTAGTGTGGTTGTGTACGTGTGATATACATACACTTTTTTTGGATCATATTTTCTATTCCGCTATTTAATCAAAAACCTTTGGGGATCAGTTAAATTGGGGGATAGTCTGTGTTGGTACGTGTGAGAGAGATCCACCTTTCCAAGTTGTTGGGGTTCATCTCATACTTCTGAAGGTTTGAGGGTGCTGCCTGTTCCATACTCCCCCTACTCCTAGCCTTTTAGGGGTACAAACAATAGTAATTGGGGCCTAGTGTGGTTGTGTACGTGTGATATACATACACTTTTTTTGGATCATATTTTCTATTCCGCTATTTAATCAAAAACCTTTGGGGATCAGTTAAATTGGGGGATAGTCTGTGTTGGTACGTGTGAGAGAGATCCACCTTTCCAAGTTGTTGGGGTTCATCTCATACTTCTGAAGGTTTGAGGGTGCTGCCTGTTCCATACCCCCCCTACTCCTCATCTAGCCTTTTAGGGGTACAAACAATAGTAATTGGGGCCTAGTGTGGTTGTGTACGTGTGATATACATACACTTTTTTTGGATCATATTTTCTATTCCGCTATTTAATCAAAAACCTTTGGGGATCAGTTAAATTGGGGGATAGTCTGTGTTGGTACGTGTGAGAGAGATCCACCTTTCCAAGTTGTTGGGGTTCATCTCATACTTCTGAAGGTTTGAGGGTGCTGCCTGTTCCATACCCCCCCTACTCCTCATCTAGCCTTTTAGGGGTACAAACAATAGTAATTGGGGCCTAGTGTGGTTGTGTACGTGTGATATACATACACTTTTTTTGGATCATATTTTCTATTCCGCTATTTAATCAAAAACCTTTGGGGATCAGTTAAATTGGGGGATAGTCTGTGTTGGTACGTGTGAGAGAGATCCACCTTTCCAAGTTTTTGGGGTTCATCTCATACTTCTGAAGATTTGAGGGTGCTGCCTGTTCCATACCCCCCCTACTCCTCATCTAGCCTTTTAGGGGTACAAACAATAGTAATTGGGGCCTAGTGTGGTTGTGTACGTGTGATATACATACACTTTTTTTGGATCATATTTTCTATTCCGCTATTTAATCAAAAACCTTTGGGGATCAGTTAAATTGGGGGATAGTCTGTGTTGGTACGTGTGAGAGAGATCCACCTTTCCAAGTTGTTGGGGTTCATCTCATACTTCTGAAGGTTTGAGGGTGCTGCCTGTTCCATACTCCCCCTACTCCTAGCCTTTTAGGGGTACAAACAATAGTAATTGGGGCCTAGTGTGGTTGTGTACGTGTGATATACATACACTTTTTTTGGATCATATTTTCTATTCCGCTATTTAATCAAAAACCTTTGGGGATCAGTTAAATTGGGGGATAGTCTGTGTTGGTACGTGTGAGAGAGATCCACCTTTCCAAGTTGTTGGGGTTCATCTCATACTTCTGAAGGTTTGAGGGTGCTGCCTGTTCCATACTCCCCCTACTCCTAGCCTTTTAGGGGTACAAACAATAGTAATTGGGGCCCAGTGTGGTTGTGTACGTGTGATATACATACACTTTTTTTGGATCATATTTTCTATTCCGCTATTTAATCAAAAACCTTTGGGGATCAGTTAAATTGGGGGATAGTCTGTGTTGGTACGTGTGAGAGAGATCCACCTTTCCAAGTTGTTGGGGTTCATCTCATACTTCTGAAGGTTTGAGGGTGCTGCCTGTTCCATACCCCCCCTACTCCTCATCTAGCCTTTTAGGGGTACAAACAATAGTAATTGGGGCCTAGTGTGGTTGTGTACGTGTGATATACATACACTTTTTTTGGATCATATTTTCTATTCCGCTATTTAATCAAAAACCTTTGGGGATCAGTTAAATTGGGGGATAGTCTGTGTTGGTACGTGTGAGAGAGATCCACCTTTCCAAGTTGTTGGGGTTCATCTCATACTTCTGAAGGTTTGAGGGTGCTGCCTGTTCCATACTCCCCCTACTCCTCATCTAGCCTTTTAGGGGTACAAACAATAGTAATTGGGGCCCAGTGTGGTTGTGTACGTGTGATATACATACACTTTTTTTGGATCATATTTTCTATTCCGCTATTTAATTTAACTGGGCCTCCATGCGAGACCTGTGTGCCTTGTTGCGCTGTTTTGAGTACTCCACCAACATGGCCAGTGGCAATGACGCCGTTCTCAGCTTAACTATCCCACTTCTATGCCTCCTTGAAAAAACAATTCGGGCGATGATGGAAGAGGATGTGGCACAGGATGAGGAGGAGGAGGAGGATGAAGAGGTAACATTTCCAAGGCTTTCAGGGCAGTCATTCGCAAGGGGCTCCGAGGGTGGGTTCCTGCACACGCAAACGCCAGGGACGCAATTGTCCAGCAGGGGCACAGTTCTGGAGGATGAGGAGGATGAGGAGGAGGAGGAGCTGGAGGAGGAGATGGAACCATGTTCACAGCAGGGTGGCACCCAGGCCAGCTCATGGCCATCACTGGTGCGTGGCTGGGGGGATACAGAGGACACGGACGATACACCTCCCACAGAGGACAGCCTTTCGTTGCCTCTGGGCAGCCTGGCACACATGAGCGATTACATGCTGCAGTGTCTCCACAACGACCGCCGAGTTGCCCACATTCTAACTTGTGCTGATTACTGGGTGGCCACGCTGCTGGATCCCCGTTACAAGGACAACGTACCGTCCTTAATTCACTCACTGGAGCGCGATCGCAAGATGCGCGAGTACAAGCGCACGCTGGTAGACGCCATGCTGCTGGCATTCCCATCTGACAGCGGGGCCACAGTGGAAGCACAAGGCAGAGGAGGAGGAGGAGGAGGTCGCCAACGCAACCAGGGCACCGCCAGCACCTCAGAAGGCAGGGTTAGCATGGCCGAAATGTGGAAAAGCTTTGTCAGCACGCCACAACAAACAGCAGCACCAGCAGCTCAGATGGAACGTCTTAGCAGGAGGCAGCATTTTACCAACATGGTGGAGCAGTATGTGTGCACACGCCTACATGTAGTGAATGACGGGTCTGCCCCCTTCAACTTCTGGGTCTCCAAATTGGGCACATGGCCTGAGCTTGCCCTTTACGCCTTGGAGGTGCTGGCGTGCCCTGCAGCCAGTGTATTATCTGAACGGGTATTTAGCACGGCTGGGGGCGTTATAACAGACAAGCGCAGCCGCCTGTCCAGAGACAATGTGGACAAGCTCACGTTCATTAAAATGAACCAGGCATGGATCCCACGGGACTTTTCCGTACCTTATGCAGAATAGCAATGGATACCGACCTTACCCACCCATTGTTCCATTTTTGCTCTTTCTCACTCTTTTGGGGTGTACCCTCATTTAAAATTTTTGAAAAGAAGCAGTGTTGGCTACCTCGTCCTCCTCCTCAGGGCCAGATTAATGTAGGGGCTATTGGAGCTGCAGCTCCAGGCCCCTACCTTTTATATAGGCCCCGGGTTGGCCATATTCACTGTTACCGCTCTTCTGTCACTTGTAAACACAGAAGTCTGGCTTCTATGCTCGCTTCCCCAGGCAGCACCCTCAGAACCTCCCCACACAGCGTGAAGGCCGGACAAGGAGGGACAGTTGGCGATGCATGGATGTGTTTATGGGCTTCAGAGACAGCATCCCATGTTGAATTAGGCATGCATGGCTGCACCCTTCCTCCTCTGGGTGCATGGCAAGGCACGGCCCTTAAGGCCCTTCAAAATCCTCAGCACCAAGCCCATGATGCTGTTAATCCGGCCCTGGTCCTCCTCCACCGCCGCTTCCACCTACACCGCCCATAGGTGTGCGCAGCCTATTGCATTAAGGTGTGCACCCCAAAGTTGAAATACACATGCATGTGTTTGCCAGCAGGGAGAGTAATGTATCGGGGCCATGTACCTGTAGGCAAGGAGAAATAGAGCAGAGCAGGTCCCAGGGAGATCTTTCCCATCTCCTCACTGGCAATGCTATGTGCCCTAGGTGATTAGGGTGTGCCCAGGCACACCCAGCACACCCTGTGCGCACGCCTATGTCACCGCCACATCCACCACCACCTCAACCTCCCTCCTACTCCATATGGGCCTCGTCCTTCAGAGATGAAGAAGAACATTGTTTTATTTTTCTGTTTTTTTTTGTTGTTTTAAGTTATTTCCCTATCCACATTTGTTTGCAGAGCACTTGCCATGCTCTTAATTACGTTTTGCTGCCATTTGCAGCACTCTAGCCCTTTCCTTTGGTGTTTTAGAGCCATTTTAGTGCCTTAAAGTTCGGGTCCCCATTGACTTCAATGGGGTTCGGTGTCCGGGAAAAGTTCGGTAAAAGTCCGGGACACGGACCCGGACTTTTTTTTAAAGTTCGGCCGAACCCGTCGAACACGGACATCTAGGTGTCCGCTCAACCCTAGTTATCATTCATATTCTCGGAAAAATAGCCAAGAAATCATAAATTCTGCCAGGGTATGTAAACTTATGAGCTCAACTGTATATGGTCTTTTCAACATTTTTTAACCACTTGCCAACCGGTTACGTTGACCGTACTGCGGGAAAGTGGCTCGATATCGTCCAGCGACATAGACCTACGTCGCTGGACTCCTCCCCCTGTGGGCGGCGCGCGCGCACCGCTGAAGGCTCGCTCCTGCTGTTTTCAGTCACAGCGGGAGTCGGGCCAGGGGAGGAGCGGCAGTGATCACCGCCGCTCTTCCCTGATCGTCGGGGATCGAGTGTGGAAATCCGCCCGCTTGTGTAAACAAAGCGGGCGGATCTCCTAAGTGACATTCAGGGACAGATTGCAGGATTCAGCATAGCTGAACCTGCGATCTGTGCCTGTGTCACATAGTCCCCTCCCCCCACACACGTCAGTAAGCACCAGGCATACATTAACACCTTGATCACCAATAAAATTTAACCCCTTCCCTGCCAGTGTAATTTTTACAGTAACAGTGCATATTTATAGCACTGATTACTGTAGTAATGTCACTGGCACCCCCAAAAGTGTCAAAAATGTCAGTCAAGGGTCCGATCTGTCCGCCGCAATGTCGCAGTCCCGCAAAAAAAAATCACAGATCGCCGTCAGATCGCCGACATTACTAGTTAAAAAAAAAACAATAAAAATGACATAAATTTGCTGTAGTTAGTAGCAGTGATAACTTTTGCGCAAACCAATAAAAATACGCTTATTGCGATTTTTTTTTACCAAAAATATGTAGCAGAATACAAATTGGCTTAAAATGTTAAAAAAATTAGATTTTTACATTTTTTGGGGGGGGGGGGGGAATTTCATATAAAAAAAATGTGAAAAATATTGTTATTTTTTCAAAATTGTCACTCTTTTTTTGTTTATAGCGCAAAAAGTTAAATTTGCACAGGTGATCAAATACCACCAATAGAAAGCTCTATTTGTGGGGGAAAAAAGGCCATAAATTTTATATGGGTACAGTGTAGCACGACTGTGCAATTGTCCGTTAAAATAACACAGTGCCGAATCGCAAAATATGGCCTGGTCAGGAATGGGGTAAAATCTTCCAGTCTTAAAGTGGTTAAAAATATGCTCATTGAGAATTTTTTTGTCAAAGACATATAGCTAAATACATTTTGGACTAAATATATGACAAAAATTTAATATATTGGATATTTATTAACTGTCAAATTAGAAAAATATTGTTATTTTTTCAAAATTTTCACATTTTTTTATTAATATCACAAAAAATAAAAAGCGCAGAGGTGATCAAATACAACCAAAAGAAAGCTCTGTTTGTGGGAAAAAAAAGTTGCAAATTTTGTTTGGGTACAGCGTTGCATGACCGCGCATTTGTCAGTTAAAGTCGCACAGTGCCGAATCGCAAAGAGTGGCCTGTACGTAAGACAGCAAAATCCTCCAGTGGTAAAGTGGTTAAAGGATACACATGTATAAAAGAGGTACAGATAATAATTGTATGTGTACATAGAGTATACTGATCTGATGGATTTTCCACAACATAGTATAAATATCAAGGGAATCCAGATGTGCGAGAGAGGAACTTTTTGACTTTGTAAGAGAGAATTCACTTCCTGAGTCAGCAAGAGCTAATGGAAGCAAAAGGATTCACTTCAGAGTCAGCAAGAGCTACTGCAATAATGTAACTTCAAATTCCTACAGAAGCATTTATTACTTCTCAGTTAATTTTTCAGCACATAGTCTTGCAAAGTTGCAGAAGACTAAGCTACCTTGAAAAGACCCATGTCCACAATTGCATAATTTGCTCAAACATATTTTTCCCAACTAATGGATGCTGTGGGTTTCCCCCACTCTCCGGAAGAGAAAATCCTGGATGCTCATCCCCACCCCCTTGAAGGGAGTGCCTATCCCTGATTAGCAATGCCGCTGCTCTACCCAAAATATGGAATTGGCTTTGGGTAAACTTGATCTATCTAATATGCTACCAAATATGCTACCACTTTGACATACATGGCTGCTCCTTGGAAAAAAAGGACAGCTGCATGTGAACTATCCACCTTTTATGTAGTTTATTAAAAAAACACTAACATATTTTTATGCCAATCTTAATCTGTTTTATCTTTTGTGCTAGTTAATTAAAATTGTTGGTGAAATGCATATATAAATGTTGATTATGCTGTTAGAGTAATGACAAAACTGTTTCAAAGAGATGAGAAGACAGAAGTGCTACAAACAAAAACAGTTCCAAAGTTTAAGTCATCTGGATGACTGATAATGTTTAACAAAGCTTAACAACTCTCTACAGTATGCATATATTTCTTATATTTTCTGACAGAAAGAAAGTCACGTGTCTATCAATTTCTAAACTCCTACAACAGCTATGTAATTTGTCTTTTTTTATATGCACTTGTTCTAAGTTTTACAATGTTCTCCCTTTGAGAACAAAATGATTTAAGATTAAAATGTAGCACAAAGAAGATTAATCTACGGTCAATCACTTCTTTGAAGCATCCCATAATATTATTATACATGCTAGAATCTTGCTATAACTATATGTGCCAGGGGAGATATGGACTTTATTATGGAGAAAGTATAGATCTTAATTACTACAGAAACATCAAATAGTGTGCTTGAAATCCATTATGTGCTGTAGCCCATTAAGAATTGAATGAAATTATAAAGCAGTGTAAATACAATACTCCAATGTAAACTAAAAGAATTTCCTGCTGCATTGTTTTTATTGTAGCAATACAAAATTGTTCTTCCCTTCAGTACAGTATATCCTTTGAACTTGGAATCAAATTGAGTAAGCTTTTTAGCTGACAACATGGCTTTGTTTAGGCAAACACTTACTTTGAGAATCTGTCATTAGTCTGCTGTAATTCATTGTAAGTCAGCACTGATTAGGGAAAGGATAAGGAGAAATTATGAACCAATCTGAGTTGTATTGCTTTACATACTGTAATAAAGCCACTTGAAGTGTGAGTATGCTTTAAGCCATCATTTATGCTACCTCAACTTTTTCTTATGCTTACCCTTATGCACTATACCTCCAAAAATAATAACATTTATCCTTTCAAGAGGAGGTTCACTCTGGAACCAAAAGTTAGCAGCTACAAATCCTGTAGCTGCTCTCTTTTAATAAAGGACACTTAACAGTACCTGTCCAGGAATCCAGCGTTGTTCTCACTCCTAATTCTTCACTGGCCAGCAGGTTCCACGCCCTGGCATCCTAACTGTGGGCAACTGGCTATGCTGCTTGTGGCTTTACATCTGGCTGCCCACTGCACATGAATGAGCCACATTGTGCTTTGTGAATGGTCCTGCAGTTTTCTGGGATCTGTGACATGTCACAGAAGACTGCAGGGAGGGAGAGAGAGAAGGAGAGGAGAGCTTACATCTGGATTGGGAGTGGGTACCTGTCAAAACTAGATACTCGATCCCCCCCCAAAAGAAAAAAAAAAGAAAAAATTACATGTCAACTGTGGCAGGGGAGGAGGGGGGAGTGGAACCTCACCTTTTGGGTGAAGTTCTGCTGTAAGCTATAGCATCCTCCTCTGCTATAATAAATGCATTTTGATACATTAAACCTTAGAACTAGTATTTATATATATACTATTTTGTGTACAGTGATTTAATATTTACATTTCTCTTTATTTATTTGTTTTTCCTCATTTGTCACACCTATTGTGAGTAGGAATGAACTAAATAGTAGTCAAATGTTAAAAAAAAAAAAAAAAAAAATCTTTACTATAAACAAATTGCTGGGGATTCCCTTCATCTCTACCACACCCTTATCCTAAATGAGGGCCAAATATAGATGTAAATGGAAGCCCTCCAACAAAAAGAAAAACATATGGCCTCCTAAAATTTGTTGGTGAGTACAAGGCCCTCTTTCCCATGACCCAGGCCAGGCCCAGTGGTGAAGGGGGTCTGTAGATGGGAAGGGTATCAGAATCTAGAAGCCTCCTTTCGGACAATGATGTCAGAGCTATCCTTACCTCATTGCTTACATAGCTGGAATTACCTATATAGGGCCAGGTGACATCAGTGGTTGCTAAATATATGGCTATGTAGGCAACCACATCTTTAGCAACCATTAACAGGAAGCTGTCCTAGATAGTAGTGGTAGAATTACCACTACTATTTATGATACTATAGCTTTGGCTGTGACATCTATTTTTTTCCATGCCTTTCTTTATTTTTCATTTTTTAAACGAATAAAACATACACAACCATATGTTATTTTTCAATAATTAAATAAATCGAAGCAAAATATCAAAGTGCAATACACAAAGTAGACCTTAGTATAACCTGTATTTACATACGGACCCCTACAACAACCCCCCCCCCCCCCCTAAAAAACAAAAACTCTTTGTCCTTTTGTACTTTAGCATCATAGGTCATAACACAATTGCAACTTTGTAGTTCTTGGTACTACTCATACACATAGTTAATAGTGGTCAAGGAGATAGTAACAGCTCATCATATTTTGCATTGTCAAGGGAGGACAGAGAACCAAAATTCCCATAGCTTATTAAATGTATCTAGACTATACCTGTGTTGGTATATCAAGCACTCACAACTGCTTCCCGCCCGACCTTTTTTAAAATTGCGCCCTTTGGAGGTCATATGACGTCCTCCCAAGATCTCACCTTACGCGTGCCCCACGGACCGTGCTCTGGCAAAATCTGTCACTCGCTGTGTCCTAAAGGCATCTGGATGACTTCCCAAAAATGCTTGGTATATCTTTGAAATAAGGCCCCTATTAATGACCGTTGTTGCAAATGTGTCTATGAGTGGAGTCTTAGTCAGGGACATTTCATTCATTTTGTCTCACGATGTATATGTATAGCAGAGCTAAAGGTATTGAAAAAAATCTTAGCTTAGGTGTATTATGTGACGGTGGCGGGTATCAGACCCCTGGCCTTCTCATCCAACTCGTGACCAAAGACCAGGCAATCTCACACCCTGCCGTCACTTGTGTAACAATGCCACTCTCAGCTGCACCCAGCACACAGATTGTCCAGCTTGAGGGACCACAATCTAGATGCCAGCAGACTGAGAACGATTGTCACCGGGCTACTTAAACAATTAACCCTTTCTCTGCCACCACCTCTACATTATAATGAGCCCAGAGGATGCTCGTAATTTTAGAAATACCAATTATGACTTTAGAATAATCATCTGCAACACACACTGTCACCTCAGACAGGAATGTTCAGATGGTTATTCTATACAGTAGCGCTCTTCCAAGAGGCAGGTTCTGGTTAGCTTGCGTTTAAGAGCTTAGAGACAAAATTAACACTTTTCAAAATAAGGTTTAATTACAAGAAAGGTTAAAATTGGTGCAAATAAAAATATTTACAGAAAAATGGGTTACAAAGAAATAAAGACACAATACAGCAATTTAGAAAAATAGATAAGAATTAGAAATTAAATACTTGCATTCAAAAGTCCCAAGTGTATCTTAGTTTCAGAAGCTGAACAGGTATGGTTGGTTATCTTGAATATCTTTTATCACAGAGGGAATATCTTATCACTCTTTCCTATTCCCTGTATGACAGGAGGACCATGTGTGGTCTTGTTAAGTCCAGTATGTTATTCGGCATTCAAATATTTACTTTTTGTTAATATGTTATGTTCAGGTAAAAAGTTATGAATTTGTGGGTAACTGTGGTCATGTTCCTAATGACCAATTTGCTGTGAAATTCCACACAGCCTGTAGTAGACATCTGCTCTCAGATAAGACTTTACAACATGGCCTGTGCAGGATGTGTTTTGAGATAAGATCTGCTCGTTTATGACCTCATGCTGTTCTTGGAGACACATCTCCTGCTAGAATGTGGGAAGGTGGGGGCTACTTTAGCTCCAGGGAGAGAGAGAGTGGGGGAGGAAATGACAGATTTTTAAACGAACTGGCCGCTTCTGTCATTGGACAAAATGGATGCCGTAGACAAAATGGTGTCCTAACGCTCGACACCATTACATATTATACTCCTGTAAATCACTCAATGCCTTCAGAGTGTTTCCAATGTACAGTTGATGAACAAACTGAATTCCCATCCAGTGCCAGAAACCAAAATTCTTTCAACTTACCCAGTTCTACTTAAAAAATGTTTTCCCATAATGGGGTGAAAATGGTAAAGTCTTCATATTTCTGAATTTTTTTCACTTCCGTCTATATTTTCTTTAAAAGCGTAATGGTCGGATATTGAGACAGATTAGTAAAGCTTTCAATTGTGCTATCAAACGATACCTGGAATTATAATCTAAAAGAATAACTTGAATAGAATCTTCTTTGCTAAATGTACCGCATCCAGCAAAATGCTGTAAAATATAATTTGCCATGTGCCGCCACCAGACAGCCTCTTTTTTCAACTACTGTGAGGCTGATTTCTGGGCTGTTTTCCTTTCCAAATCGAGGTCCGAAAAAGAGTGTTGAGCTTTTTGAACCATGTTTAAATAATGCAAAACAGGGAGTTTTGTAGAGCATATAGTAATCGTGGGACTCGGATCATCAATAAGTAGGCTTGCCCTTCCTATAACCGTGAGTGATAGTTTATTCCAGTTTTCACTTTTAAGTCAAAATCTGGTTAACATCAGAGTCAAATTAGGATGTGTAATAACTCCTAGATCTGCTGCTGGGTACTCATAAGTGGGGGAACACTCAATGGGAGCAGGACTGAATTATCCCAATTAATATCAAAACCAGAATGGGAACTATGCATCCCTATAACTGTTATGAGTGATTCTAAAGAGAAGTCCATATCCCCTAAAAATTATAGCATGTTGCCTGCATACATAACAATTATTCCTCCCTATCTTCCCTTTTAAACCCCCTCTAAAGATAGTCTACTAGCTTCTGATAGGGGTTTTATAGCCAGAGCACAGAGAAGGGAGTGGGCACCGCTGTCTTGTACCCCGTTGGAAATAAAAAGATTCCAGGACAATGTCATTAACTTGAATCTAGAGATAGGCCAAACAACCCTTGGTTCAGTTTGCACCAGAACTCCCGAACATGTAAAAAGTTCAGACTTGAGCAGTGAACTCTATTAAAGTGTATGGGACCCGAACTTGAAAAATCAAAATTCCCCATTTTGAAGGCCTATATGCAAGTCATTGGCCATAAAAAAACGGGTTCTGCCCCGGGGGACATTTTTTTTTTAAAAGGTTTTTTTTTTTTTTTTTTACAGGAGCAGTGATTTTAATGATGCTTAAAGTGAATCAATAAAAATAAAAAATAGCTTTAAATATAGTCTGCATGTAAAATGGCACATCAAACTTAGTCTGCATGTAAAATGGCACATCTGCACCGTGTATAGAACCTGCTGAATCAAAACTGCAGCAGGGGGGCGTGGCAACCACTGAGGGCAAAGGCCGCATAATTTTACAACTCCACTGACCGCCGGGAATCCAAGCAGTACTGGGGCCTCATCCAACCCTCTTACCACACCAGATAACTGCCTTTGTCCTCCTCCACATAGGGAAATGATGCGCCACTCCAGAGAGGCCATCGCTGAAGAAATTACCGGGTTTCTTCCCAGTCATCGTAAAAAAACTCCACCAAAATGGCAGTGGACCCCAGGCCTTGGCCACCTCGGCTAAGGCTCTAGCGGCCGCCCACTCCATAATGGGAGCTGAAGCTAGCGAGCGGGCCCTGGGTGGTCCTGCTAGTTCAGGGAGCTCCACACCATCCACAAGGAGCTCAGCCATTCCTGTCACCATTGCCATCTCCTGCAGAGGATCCTATCCTGTCCTTTCCCATTTCTGACCAACCGATGTCAGATAAAACCATGAAAAGTATGCTGCTCTCCTTGAGATCATCCCTGCAAGCTGTTCTCTTATGTCCATAAAATCTCTGCTGACATTCAAGACATAGGTGACAGGTTAGACCCATTTGAAAACAAAGTAGGGGAAATAACCACAACGCTTAACACTATGATTGATGCCCAAGAGGATCAGAAAGATGATATTGCCTGGCTTAAGAATAAAATTTCAGACTTAGAGGACAGATTCCTTTGTAACAACCTGGTGTATCAGAGACAGTCACCTCCTCTCAACTGTACGAGACCTCTTCCAGGCCATTGTTCCTTCCCTAACCTCCGCAGACCTGACAATCGACAGGGTTCACCGTATCCCAAAACCACACTTCCTCCCATCTAACGTACTACGTGATGTCCTGCTACTGGTACATTTTTTCCAAGTAAAAGAAAGGATACTGAGAGCCTTTCATAATAAAAACTGCCTTCCAGAACAAGCTGCAGGATTTCAAATTCTCCAAGACCTCTCCACACACACCCTGCCCCTAAAAAAATATGGGTACCATAACGAAGGCCCTGTGTAACCACTCACTGAATTATCAATGGAAGTATCCTGAGAAACTGCTGATCACTAAAGAAGGCTCTACTACTATTGTCAACAACCTGGAAGAGGGCCTCCGCTTGCTCAGAGAATGGGATATACTCCCAGACCAACCACAAACTTCAGCTTCAAGCCCCTAACACTACCGCTAACTGAAGAATGGCAAATCCTCTCCTGCAAAAAGCCATCCCTACCTGAAGGTCCCAAGATACAATAACCACCATGCACCTACATCCAATGTGTAGAGATTCCCGGCTATCGGAACTTGCTATGAACATATCCCTTTTTATCCCTCCAGTCGTTGCAGCATGTTTGTGCTCAATCCCACAGGATTCTTTTTTATTCTCTTTCTTAGTTATGTTGCAGTTTCATTTTTCCAATGTTGCACTTTCCCTAGGATGGCTCATCCCCTGGGGTTATTGTTTGATTGTTCCATTCTGTCCCCTATCCAGGCTCACCACCACAAAGTATAAGTGCCCCCCAGTTAGGGTTTGGAGATGTAACAATAGAATTTTCAAGATCCTGGCAACAATGCATTGCTTTCTCAGCATCTAAGGGACTACTTTAATTTGAATGATGATACTGAAGTCAATTACTTTATGCTATGGAATGCCTGTAAGGCTTTTTTGAGGGGTATACTATTGAAACCCTGTGCCCGCACCAAGCGCAAATTTAATTCTCGCTACAACCTTCTATTACAATCTATGCATGACTTAGAGACTACAAATAAATCTAAACTCACAAAAGAGACCTCCGACGCACTGCTTAAGCTATGCTCAGAACAGCCCATAGCTTATGTCTTTGCTGACTTTTATAGATTTCTTTTCAACCTAAAGGAGGATCTATCCACCCCCCAACCTTCTGACTCTGATATTGCATCCTTTCTATCCCGTATATATACCTACCCTTACTGACTCCTGAACAATTGGAGTCTCTTCATGCCCCTTTCACCACAATGGAAATACTCAAAGTGATAAAATCTGTACCCTCAAATAAATCCCCAGGAACCTATGGGCTGACCAATAAAAATCATCAACTTTACGGAAATACTCTGGCCCCTTATATGTTGAGAGTATTCAGGGCAGCCCAATCTCAATCCTGCTTCCCACAAGAGATGCTGAGAACGCACATTGTAGCATTACCAAAACTGGGGAAAGAACCAAATACTCCCGCCAACTTCAGACCCATCTCATTGTTGAACGCTGACATCAAAGTATATGCCAAATTACTTGCTACCAGACAAATGCATATTAATCCCTCTTTAATACAGCCAGACCAGATGGGGTTTGTCAAGGGTAGACAGGCGCCAGATGCTGCCAGATGCCACTAGACGCATAATAAACATCATACATCATGCTGAAAGATCTCGCACACCCTCTCTACTTCTATCCATAGATGCAGAGAAGGCATTCAACAGGGTCCATTGGGGGTACATGACTCAGGTCCTCCAAAAATTTTGCTTTCAAGGCCCCATACTCTCAGCGATACTGTTGCTATATTCATACCCAACAGCACAAGTCTACACATCAAGTCTCCTATCTAAGCCATTTTTATTACAAATGGCACAAGACAAGGTTGCCCTTTATCACCGCTGATATTCAACCTCATGATTGAGCAACTTGCGGAACTTATTTGTACTGACCCCTTGATTACTGGCTTTACATTTCAGACCAGACCACATGTCATCAACCTACAGTATTTGCTGATGACGTGATCATGAGTGACTAATCAAGCCACATCCCTTCACCAGGCCCATAAAGTCTACTCGAACTTTAGCAAAATCTCATATTATAAAGTAAATTTTTCCAAATCAACCATACTTAATCTAGGAATTAAGACAAAACCCCAAAAACATTTAATGCAAAAACTCCCATATTTTTGGACAACAGACAGCACCCCATATTTGGGCATTATTCCAACCCCATCAACTAACTCATTGGCTGAGGCTAATTTTAAACCCCTTATGGCTAAACTTGAAAAGGAGGTTAAACACCTCTTCCGATTTGAACTAGCATGGGCAGGCAGATTGGCTTCCTTCAAAATGATCATTCTACCACAGATTCCTTACCTATTTTGCACTTTACCCATCCCACTCAAATCTTTAACTATTAATATACTACAGGCACTCCTCAGATGCTTTGTTTGGAACTACAAATGTGCCCGGTGTTGCTATGATCAGCTAATTAAACAAAAACTAGTGGGCGGGATTGCACTAGTAGATATTAAAGACTACTATCAGGCAACCCCACTAGACCACATGCGCCACTGGTTCAACTCACCTACGGATACCTTGTGGGTGGATATAGAAACCGTATTAGCTCCTGGAAAAATTGTATACCTTTTATTGTTAGCGGACAAATGGGTTCCCACTGCTACTAACAACTTGCTCCCCACTATCGGGGCCTCCCTGCGAGCATGGAGGGCACCCCAAAATTCCCTGACACACTCTAAGCCAACAAATGAAATTAAAATCCCCCTTTCTATATTTAAAGTGCTTATGCCTCACCTAAAACAACTAGATTGGTCTTACTATAATCTATGTTGGGTTTCTGACTTCTATGTCAACGGTAAATTAAAGTGTAGACTCATTGAGCAAGTAATACAATATACCCAAGATCAAGTATTTCCAACTTTTTAGCATTTGCCATTTTCTAACATCCAGTAACCCCCACCCTATTTTCATCCACATGGGGGTCTGGAATTGCTACTAGGGCATAAAGGGATATCCTTCTTCTATAACATGTTCCAAGACAAAACGTCCCTTTCCAAAACGACACAGATTTTAGCATGGGAGAAGGACATACAAGAGACCTTCACAATTAAACAATGGTGTAGTGCTCTTCAATATTCCTACAAAATATCACACTATGCAAACCACTGGGAGTTGACAACAAAAAATAGTGACTAGGTGGTACCTCACATCCTACCGCATATCACAATTCTCCACGGCAGGGCCTTCCCTTTGCTGGCTTTGATGTGGCCTAACTGGCAACCTAATACACATCTTTAGGAAGCGTAAAAACATACAAAGCTTCTGGAGAAGTGTGTTTCACCTTCTCTCCAATGTCTCAGGAATCTTAAAAGATCCCAAACCAGGCCTGGCCATTCTGAATATAGGTATAGATGACTATCCTTTTAAATATCGGAAAGCAATATCCAGTATCTTACTGGCTGCCAGACTTGTAAAAATAAAACATTGGAAGAGAGAAATTGCACCAAATCTCTTTGAAATTTTATTAACGATCAAATCACATTACACATCTGAAAAACTATTATCTGTAAGAAACAACTCATTAAAGGCTTTTTAGAAGGTATGGCTTCCATGGACACAATGGTGTACAAATAAGAACTGATGTTAGCAATACCTTAGCAAAACTCTCTGTTTCCCTGCATATAGATTTAACAATATAGCTAGGAATAACGTTTCCACCCTGCGAGGCATATCATATTGTTGTCTTGTTGTCGCTAATGTTTACTCTGTTGCATATCCTGCAGTGGCAGGTTCCCCTATTCCCTTTTTGCCCCTTTGTACTGTACTTTAAATCCCTCAATAAAAACTATTGAAACAAAAAAAAGAAGTGCAGCAGGCAGGTGTTGTGATTGACGATGGATGAGACCTTCTATTTTTATTTTTAATCAAGGAACTGTCAAAAAAAATTTTTTACACTTTTTTGGTGAATGGGAAGGGGTACTATGTACCCCATGCTCATTCACATGGGGGTGGGATTTGGGGGCCCCCATGTTACAGGGGGTTTCCAGATTTGGATAAGCCACCTGCCGCAGATCCCCACAACCACATCACAGGGTTGTCGGTAAGAGGCCCTTGTCCCCAAGGTACTTTGTACTTTGGGGAGAGGAGCCCCCACACCAAAGCACCCCCCACATTGAGGGCATATGGCCTGCTATGGTTCAGGGGGAACACTCTCTTATCCCCACCCCTTTCCTGAGCTGATGGGCCGCATGCTCAGATAATGATTTTGGGGGGAACCCACATCCTCTTTTTTTTTTAACTGTCAACTGGGAAACTTGTTGACAGCTGTTGACTCATCCGTTGTTAAGGACGCCACAGCCAGCTTTCCGGCCCACTCCTCAACAACCAGCTATTTACTGTGCTCTGATTGGGCAATGCTTTTCAGTGCATCGTGGGACGCTTGGTGGGCAAATGTCCCACCAAGCACCCCTGCAAAGTTGGGCATTCGCCAAACTTTTGCTCAGTTCAAACCGCTCGCCCAACGCTACTTGAATCGAAGCATTAGGTGCAGAATAAAAATTTTCTCCCAACTCCAGACACTTCAAGTCAGAATACTCTACTGTCCAGCAGATGAAATGCTAACATTTTACAATTTCACAAGCTGCTTGTGAAAAAGCAGAACTAATGCAAGTTCATACAACTGGTTTAGTCTTTTCACTTTGAAATGGAACAAGAAATCAAAATCCAACTTATTATTTTTAGATTTAAAATCCTAAAAAGTTAGACACATATATACAATTTACAGCAGGTTTCAAAAGAGATGCAGACAAGCAAAGCAGTTATACAAGTAAAATATGTAAAACAGTACTCTCTAAGATGTCTGTGAAGGTTTTCATTTATCTATGTCATGGTTGCAGTAGTTTGTAACATTCAGCTGGACTTGTTTTGTAATGCTGAAGCTATTTTATAGCTTATCCAAGCCTTTTCCTTAGTTCTAAAAAGTGTCAGAAATATATCTGACAATCATTAGATTGGTTAAGGAGTCTGTGCTACCTGTGTAGCTATAAATGATGTTGTATTTTTCTGACATTAGTTAGAACTGAATAGATGGCTTGAATAAGTTTAAAAAAGTCTTCAACATGACAGAACAAGTCTAGTTGTGACTAGCTACTACTTAGTACTCTCCAAGGTATGAAAGTTAAAAGTTACTCAACTTCTGGAACTGGAATTTTAAATTGTGATAAGTAAATGCATTTCAATTAACTGGATAAGAGAGGTGACATTTCTATTCTTTATCTCTTTAGGTACTTCTAACATTTTTGAAGCAGCCATGGCTAATTATCCAATGCTGCAAGAGCATCCACATGCTTTGCCAACTTAGGAGCTGGATCATCGCAATAGCACAAGGATTGCACTTATTTTCTTCTTCCTGAAGCCTCTTACTTCTTCCTGAGTGCTGGGTCAGAGGGTCTACCTGGTATAGTACAATGATCAGGCTCAGTGTTTTAATAATAAATCCCTGAAAGCAGCCAGGAGCCAATCACATGAGCTGGAATGAACATTTTTGTTTATTTCAAAAAACATTTTATTAAGGAATAAAGCATACATAGCACAAAAGAACACAGCAATAAAAGGCAGGTAATAGAGCCCACCAAAAATGAACAGGTACAAAAGTGATACACATATAAACAGTACTATGCACGTAAGGAGCAACATAAATCACGGGTAAACCCACAAAGTGTCATGTAACAACAACATGGTGCGAAAACAGAGGGCCAGTGGGAGAACCAAGTGGGCGTAAGGCTAATGGAGGGGTTCGCCGGGTAGGGCGCCCACCCACCTTATGAGAACCGGAACAAAAGGGTGACCCATGATGGAGCATAGTGGATCCCCCCAAGCCCGACACCCCGTAAAGGGAACTATCTGTGTCAAGGAGTGGGGGACCCACCACATAAAAGTGGGGAATCCGGTACGCACATCTCTGAACGTGGGCGCCATAGCTGTTGCCGGTGGAGGCAGAGCCACCACAGAGTGCAAAATAGAGAACCCTAAGTGATTTTTGAAAATGCATAGAAGGGAGGGAATGAGGAAGGGGGGCGGGGGAAGAGGATGGGGAAGGAGGCGGGTAGGGCAAATAAGGGAAACACAAAAGGAGGAAGGAAGAAGGGAAGGGAGAGGTGTGGAAAGGAGCAGTACACTCTGGAGCACTACTAGCATCAGAAGAGGCAGAACGAACTGAACATCCAGGAAAGTACCCCAGAACGTGGGGTCCCTCCTCAGAACAAGCTCCAAGGAGCCACTGAGTGGCCTACGAGTATCAAGTGCTCAATCGTTGGAAGTCTGGCAAGGATTGAAAGTGGGTCCAGGGTGCCCAAGTTGTACGATACTGGCGGTGAGTGTCCTTGGCCTGAGCTACTATGTCCTCCATCTCCGCCACCCGCCGAACCCTGCGAAGCCAGTCGGCAACCGACGGGGGCGAGGTGGACAGCCAATGGCATGGTACGCACATCCGTGCTGCGTTGATCAGGTGCAAGGTCAGGGACTTCTTGTAACTGGCGTAGGAGAGGGAGGTGTGGTGTAAAAGGTATTGCGCCGGTGAATAGTCAGGAGTGTACGTGGTGATACGGCAGATTAAGGCGTGGACCTCTTTCCAGAATGGTTGCAAAACTGGGCAATCCCACCATATATGCAGCAGAGTCCCCTTATGTTGCAGACACCTCCAACACAGTGGGGAATTCGAGGTGGAAAACTTGTGCAAAAGGTCTGGAGTCCTATACCACCTAGAGTATATCTTATAGCCGGTTTCTTGGGTCATCACGTTTAAGGAACCCTTGTGCATGTGAAAAAGCACCCTAGACCAATCTTCCTCTGCGAGGTCCACACCCAACTCCCGCACCCATCGAGCTTGAAGAGCGTCGGTGGGGGCGTGAGAGGGGGGGAATAGCATGGAATATAAAATCGAGACCATGTGCCGGTGCGGGCCAGGGGCGTCACAAACACGTTCTAAAGAGGTCAGCGGACGGCCCCATTTCGGCAGTGGCTGCGTGTGAGTCAGGAAATGGCGGATCTGGAGATAGCAATAGAAGGGAACAGAAGCCTTCGGAAAGCGCTGACAGAGGTCCTGGTAGGAGAGCAGTCTAGAGCCGTCAAGAAAGTGACGAGCTTGAAAGGGTACTTCCGAGGAAGGGCCCTCGGCAGGCACAAATGGGAGGCCAGGGGGGAAATCGGGGAGGGAATGTAAGGGAGTCAAAGGGCTGCGCTGCGGCGAGAGATCCAACTGCTCACGAAGGGCATGGAACACCCTTAACGTAGCTCCAGTCAGGGGATTGGCTAAGGCGGGGCGTGGAATCTTGGAAAGAGCCGACCAAGGCAAGTGATGGGCTGGGAACGACGCCAAGGCTCCCTCAAGCGACACCCAATCCTTAGACATCGAGTGGGCATGCCAATCCACCACTCTGGATAGATGGCATGCCTGATAGTACTTGAGCAAATGTGGGAATCCCAATCCGCCCACCTGTTTAGGACGAGTAAGCAAATCCCAGCTAAGCCTGGGCTTCTTAGAGGACCACAAAAATCTAGAGCACATAAGCCTGAAAGATTTAAAAAAGGCGGGCGGTACACGAATGGGCAGAGCCTGAAGGATGTAGAGCAAGCGAGGTAGGACATTCATTTTGACAATGGCGACCCTGCCAAACCAGGAAAAACGACCCTGCATCCAGGAGTGCAAGTCCTTTTCCACTGTTTTTAAGATCGCCAAGTGATTCTTGGAATAAAGGTCGGACAGAGAGCTAGGTAATTGAACGCCGAGATATGTGATGGAATGGGGGTCCCATTCAAATGGAAAATTGGATTGGCAGAGTTGTAAAAGAGAGGTAGGGAGGGAAATGTTGAGGGCCCGTGATTTGGAGTAATTGATTTTCAGATTGGAGAGATCTTGGAAATGAGCAAGAACGGATAAGAGATTGGGGACTGAGAGCAGGGGATCGGTGAGGAAGAGCAAGATATCATCGGCGTATGCCGCCAGTTTGTATGTCTTGCCCTTCAAAGACACCCCCTTGATGTCCGAACTAGCTTGGATCCGACGCAGGAGGGGTTCCAAAGTGAGGATATAAATCAGGGGGGACAGGGGGCAACCCTGCCTGGTACCGTTCGACACGGAGAAGGCGTCCGACAGGGATCCATTAACTTTGACCCGCGCAGAAGGGTTGGAGTAAAGGATGGAGACAAAGCGCAGGAACCGGTCCTTCAGTCCAAGGGCTTCAAGTGTGGCGGACATGTAGTCCCAGGCCACCCTGTCGAACGCCTTCTCCGCATCAAGGGATAAAAAGATGCCAGGCGTACGTGATGTGGATAACCAATGATGCAGGTGAATTGCCTTGGTAGTGTTGTCCCGGGCCTCACGTCCAGGGACAAAACCAACCTGGTCAAGGGACACCACCTCGGGGATGGAGGGAAGAAGGCGGTTAGCCAAAACCTTTGCAAACAATTTGATATCTGCATTGAGTAAAGATATGGGGCGGTAATTCGGTACCAACGTCGCGTCCCTCCCTGGCTTGGGGAGGACAGCGACATGGGCCTCCAAAAAATCCGGCCCCAAGGCAGGCATATCAGAGAAGGCGTTAAAAGCCCTCACCATGTGCGGAATCAGCTGATCCGCGAAAGTCTTATAGTAACCAACCGTTAATCCATCTGGCCCGGGGGATTTCCCAGGTTTGGACTGCTTGAGGGCCGTCAAGACTTCCGTAGCAGATATAGGGGCGTTGAGAGGAGCCAACACTTCCTCCGATAGCGGCAGGGGAGAGTATTGGGATAAGAACTGGCGAATCTCACGTGCCCTAGATTGTAAAAGTTCAGGCGTGCTTGCCCTAGGCAAATTTTATAGGTCCGAGTAATAACGGACAAATTGTGCCGCTATGTCGGGGGTAGAGGCGTGCGCCTTGCCCGAGGAGTCGGTGATGGAATGGATGGTATTGGCCGCTCTTTTCTTTTTGAGAGCTCTGGCAAGGAGCCTACCCGATTTGTTGGAGTGCTCATAGAAGAAGCCGTGAGAGAGGGCAAAATTCCTGCGAACTGATCTACCAAGGTCCTCCAGCAGCTCCTGACGGGTCTTAGTGAGCTCCTCCAGGATATCAGACGCTAAAGACAACTTATGAGAACGTTCCAGCGAAGCTATCTTGGACATGAGCGCCTCTGTGTGGGCTACACGTTCCTTTTTCCGCTTAGAAGCTAGGGCAATTAGTTCACCGCGGATCACACATTTGTGTGCCGCCCACACAGTGACAGGGCTGACCTCTGGGGCTGCATTCTCCGAAAAATACAGCTTCAGGCGGTCAGAGAGGGCCTCAACAAAAGTGGGGTCATTCAGGAGGGAGCCATCCAGGCGCCACACACCATGGCGACGTGGTAGAGCCGCAAAGGAGAGGGTAGCACTGATGGGGTGGTGATCAGATAAGAGCATTGGTTCGATAGTCGCGGAAGAAAGAGCCGGCAACAGAGCCTGGGAGACGAAGATACAATCGATACGCGAGTACCGGTTGTGTGGGGAAGAAAAAAAGGTGAAATCCTTGACGTCCGGATGGAGGGTACGCCATGAATCGTGGAGGAGTAGAGTAGTGAGCAACGTCTTGATGGACCGCAAGGCCGCATACGGAATGGACGAGGACCCCAGAGAAGTGTCCAAAAGAGGCGATAAGGCAACGTTAAAGTCCCCGCCCAGAATGATCTGGCCGGAGCAAAAGTCTTGCAACCGTTGAAGAGTAGAGCGGAAAAATGGGACTATGTGTTTGTTAGGTGCATATACATTAGCCAGCGTCAGGGCCCTGCCGTGAACGGAGCCGGTAAGGAAAAGGAAGCGCCCATTCTCATCCGCCAAGGACTTAGACACCGCAAAGGGGCAATTCTTGGACAGGAGTATGGAGACCCCCTTGGATTTAGAATCCTTGGAGGTCGCATGATAAACCGTAGGATACTGTTTAGCGGAGAGTTTTTGGACGCTATCAGTGCGAAAATGAGTCTCTTGTAGGAGAATCACATCAGCCTTCGTCCGACGAAGGGTAAGGAGAAGCTTCGAACGCTTTTCAGGGATGTTCAGTCCCCTCACATTAAGGGAGTAGACCTTCAGGGAAGCAACCATGACAGAGATGATCAAGATTGTGAAAAGGGAGGGTAGGGATTAGCACAGTGGAAGACTTGTGGGGTGGACAATCAGACACAACTGGGAGGGAGAAGGGGGAGGAAAGCACACACTGGGGAAAAAGGTGGGGGGGGTGAGACGGTGTAGGGTGGGGAAGGGACCACCACCAGACTCGAGTGACCGAGACCGGGGGAGATGGTCAAGGGAGAGTTCAGAAACCAGAAAATTCAGCGGCAGGGGAAAGTGGCACTACTTGTTCAACAAATTAATATATGGCAACGACCGCTGAGCGGGGTTGGAGTAGGACAAACCGGAAGACGGGGTGAAAACCAAGTACTCACCGAAAAGAGCCCGTCCTCGAGTCCAATATAACTGGAGCCCATGTTCAGAGATTATTCGACAAGCGGAAACCAGTAAGGGAAAGAGAGGTCATGTCAACAATAAGAACAGCAATGACAACCACAACATTAATAACAGTATAGATAACCTTGCGGCCGAAGCCGCCTCCTCATCACGGGGGCCCAGCCTAGCATGTCGAGACCGTGACGGTGAGATGCAGCCCACCCAAGGGACGCGGCAACCGTATGGGCCACCGAGAACTAAGGCAAGGGAGGTGGGGGCTCGAGCAGGTGAGCAGAGAAATCCCCCTCCCGCCTCCCAGCCCCGGGTAAACCAACTACTGTAAACTACCAACTAAATGAGGAGGGGGCGGGCAGGAATGGGTCCAAGGCACCCTCCCAGGGATCCCTAAGGGGTATGTAACACAGGACGTACAAGGAGGGGAGCCCGATGGAAACCTAAAGACTAAAAACGTGGTAAGGACCATATATATGGTCCACAGGTCAGATAAACAATAAGATAACAATATCCGAAGTGCCCAGAGCTGGCTTACATGAGCCAAGAGTTAAAGTCCCATACCTAAACTTAACAGGCGCCGAAGGCAACTGCAGTACCTGGGGCAACCACCTGTGCGCCGTGTCCCGCGAGCGCCCCCAGCCCGCAAAATCAAGCGGAGGTAAACGAAAGCCGCTGGAGGCACTACCCGGGGCACGGGCACAGGGCGGCGACAAGCGCCGACGGGGTGTGCAGAGACACAGAGGTGATGCGGAGCGCGACCCCCGTGAAGGCACACATCCACAGTACACCCCGGCATATCAGCCCGCGTAGAGGACACGAACATCGGAACCGCACGCCACCGCAGCCACACCAGTAGGCACCGTGGGCGGCAGCGCGCAGTCCAGACAAACGCGTGTTATCGGGCATTTCGCACACATAGGCAAACGTCAGAGTAACTGTGAAGCAAAAACTCTTAAACAAGCAAACAGACATGGAACCACAATGAATATGCCAGGGCATTCTAGGTCAACCAACCCACCCCACGTAGGCCCCATCGTGTTCTTCCGCTTGCGGCAAAGTGCCAGAACTGAGTCACTGCAAGCTGGTGAGGGGCCGGAGGTGACCCCTGGATAGCGAAAACTCCAATGCTCTGCATCTGCGCCTCAGGCCCGGTGCGAAGGTCCCAGAACAATGGTTGCAAGCTCAAGGTGACGATGAGGGTGAAAGCAGGAGGCAACAAATACAACATCCGTGAATAGCCAGGAGGGGGAGGGGGGGCAAAGTACCGCAAAAATTGCAGAATGGATTGCAAAGAGAGGCATAAGGAAAACTTTACCAGTTCCAGCGGCAACCCAGGTAGGCATTGGTAGATCATATCCAGGCGCGTTGTCAGTTGCGGAGATGGCAAGGTGTCCCCCAAAGCTTCTTCAGGCTTTGCCAGCAGTCCTGGGCGAGGTGGGAGAGGAAAGAGGTACCATAACAAGGCACAACTAGACCAGCATTCGACCAGGAAGAAGAGGGAAAGGAAGGGTCAGCGTAACAGGGAGCGGCGTAAAACCAAGTGCTGCACCAAAGGGAGTCATCCCATAGTCGTTATGGCAGATCATTTACTTGTCCGAGCCCTGCTCCGTTGGGGAGGCTTGGTAGGGCTGAAGGCGTTAGCGGGGCCAGCTCCACCTTTTGCCGGTCTGTTCCCGGAGAGTGAGCGGGGTCTGCGAAAGCGTACTTCCTGGGCATCCATTGGTTCACCCACCGGAGGCGGTTCAAGGTCGGCTGCATTCCTGAATTCGGCGTACCAGTTTGGAAGCGCCATGAAAGGAATCCCCAGAGTGGAGCAGAAATGAGGTAAGTCTTCTGGCACCCTAAGGAGGGCCGTGCAGCCCTGCAAGGACGCAGCCAGGCAAAAAGGAAACTTCCACTTATATGTTATGTTTCGCGCTCTCAGGACGTCCAGCAGGGGCCTGAGTTCACGCCTACGTTGTAAGGTTATTCCGGACAGGTCTTGATAAAGTTGCACAGGTGCCCCCTCACAGTCTATGTGTGGCCTGCCCCTGGCCTTCCGCAGAATGTCCTCCTTAAGGCGATAATCCACCAAGCAGCACACCACATCACGTGGTGGGTCGCCCTCCCGACCCCGGGGCCGCAGGGCCCTGTGGATACGCTCCATATCGATGGGGGACAGTGGGGGTCTATCCAGTAAGGAGTTGAACAGTGCAGTCACGGTGGGTGCGATGTGTTCCCCCTCCACCGTCTCCGGCAGGCCCCTGAGCCGCAGGTTATGGCGCCTACCCCGGTTATCCAAGTCCTCCATGTGGCGCTGCATATCCCTCATCTGTAATTGGTGCGAGTCAGATTTAAGGTATAAGTCCCGAATGGCCACATCCTGCTGTGCAGTAGCCTGTTCCACCTCCTGCACCCGGCCTGTGAGGGAGCGGATGTCTCCCCTCAGCTCCAATATGGCCGCCCCCAGCGTGTTTTTAATGTCCGCGGCGATGAGGTGGAGATCCTCCATGCAGAGCTGCCTCGGTGCGGGTGGAGGAGTAGGAGCCAATTCCGCTCCCGCTCCCCCTTGCGTGGCCGCAGCATACGACCGGGCGGGGGAGGGAGGGAGCGAGGTGGATGTGGAGGAGAGCCCGGACTGGGACATGGTTGCGGCCTGGGTTCGGAAGAGTTCCGGAATGCTGGGGCTCAGCTTGCTCGCCGGATCCCGCGGGGATCGAGAGCGGGTGGCCGAAGCGGATCGGGCAGCTGTTGCCATCCTTACCGGCATTCTAGCAGCAGTGCAGACTCCGAGCGAGGCTTGTGAGGACTCGAGGCGGCGGGAGCTCCGTTCTCAAGCTGCCATCTTCCAGCGCGTCCAGACCACGCCCCCGAACATTTTTGTTTATGTTCTATACACCAACAATGTACTGAATGGATCATACATGGTTTCAATTTTCTTCAGTTACAAAAAGTCATAGCTGGTTGCAGAATGGGCATTTTAATTTACACTAAATTTTAAAAATATTTTTGTAGCAACTATATATTAAATAAGTTCTTTTTTTTTTTCATAAAACAGATTGTAAAAAGTGAAGTTACCCTTTAGAGTTAGCAACCTCTAAGCACTTGTGTTAAAGTACAGAAAGTTGAGAGCTTTCAGCCTTTAAAAGTTTTGCAAATCTTTGTACACCTTTGTGTAAACATTTACTTCAACTGTATCAATGTATAATTTTTGACTTAATTAACAGCTAATCTAAATAAGTAAAAATGAGGCTGTCTTTTTTTCACAGCAGGCAGCTCAGAAAGTGACACCATGGTGAAGAGGCAAACGCAATGAATATGCAAGAGAAGGGCTAAGTTGCTGTCACACATTAAATTAAACTTGTTATCATTTAAAAACTAGCTAACTAGCTATATACTTAAAATCAGGCATTTCAAGAGACCCAGTCACTTTAGGAATACAGAAATACCTGTAGCAGTATTTAGGGTCCTCTGGTTTGCCCATATAATAAGTGCTATAATTTGGGAAAACGTCAGCAGTTCCCCATAGTCCTGAAGTCTGGTCACTCTGTTCAACCTTCCATACATTCCTAGTGACCAGTGAGGCAGATCATTATAGTAATTGGCCAATAGGAATGTGTGCAGGTGGTGGTGGGCTTAGTGAAAGCTCCCATTTCCAAAACTACAAGCAAATGTAAGTGTCACATCGCACCTCACATCAAGTGTAAGTGCACATCATAGATTAGGCAGTTGTTAGCATTATATTAGCATTTTGTTCATTGTGCTCCAAACCCAGAACACTCTTTCATGCAAATACCCACTTCAGTTCTAGAAATCAGTGCTCTGGCTTGTCCATAATTGCCAACAGTCCTGCAGCCTGTGAGACCAGAATTTTATACAATATTCTTCAGTGCCCATGTCTGTTGACAGTCCCACGGGATCTAGGACATTTGGTATTTTGCAAAGAGCCAGCGGGTGTTAGATGGTGGAAGCATCTTCTTCTGGAGTATCTTCTTCTATCATGAAAAGTTTACCTGTCAGCATAAAAAAACAGGTTAACCTTCATTTTAATAAACCCTTTGACAGTAATGCTGAGGACTCTTAACTCGACCACTGACACCAGTGGTGGTGGCGGCAATTATTGTTGCCACTGATACTAATGCTGGGGGTTTTTATTTCATCCACTGACACCACAGCTGGATGTTATTATTAAAGAGGAGTTCCAGGCACCTATAAAAAAATAAAAGTCAGCATCTAAAAAAACAACCACTCACCTGTCCCATGGTCCAGCGGTGAGCTCACATCAGCCATCTTCATCTTCTATTCTCCCTTGTTGGGAACTCGGCTGTGACAGCTTGCGACAACACAGCAGGGTGTCCACTGCGCATGCGAGAGTCATGCTGCGCATCCTGAATGGTGGATGCAGTCTTCTGGGACCTGTCAGTGTCCCAAAATACTGCAGAGCGAGAGAGGAGAACTTCTGTTGCCAAGCGCTGTGGTGCTCGGAACAGAAGTGGGAGCAGGTACCTGTCAAAATCGGGTACCTGCCCCCCCCCCCCGCTCCTCAAAAGTGCCACTTGTAAAAGAGGAGAGATGGATGAGTCCTTACAGTGGAACTTCCCCTTTTGGGTGGAGTTCTGCTTTAAATCCACTGATACCAATGCTGGGAGTTATTACTGCATCCACTAGCATCAATGCTATGGAATATTTTTACAGGCTTTGTCAGCAATGCTGAATTTTATTATTAAATCCACTGACACAAAACCTAGGGCTTATTGTTGCTCCTACTCACACCATGTTGGGGGTTTGTATTAAATCCACTGACACTGATGCTATGGGTTTTTATTGCCTTCAATGGGCACCATTCACAAAAGCGAGTCACATGCAGTATTTACGTGTCTGGACACATTTTCCCTAAATATTGCAAGCGATCCTGAAATTGTCAATTCACTATGCCATTTTTGTGGTATTTACCGCAAAATGCTCAAACCTGTCAGTAAATACCACATGAAAATGGGTTAAAGTAAATTCACAGAAGAAAATAAATAATAAAATGCATATTGCAATTAAGTAATGGTCCAGGCATACGATATTTAGGAAATGTAAAAATATAATAGCAAATTTTGAGTTGTCCTTTTTGGATTAGTTCTCTTAACAGTAATGCATTACAACCTAAATGTGGAAATATTGAAATCGTGATGTAGCCACTAGCCAAGCTGGGACTACTATATATGTCATAAATATATATATAAGTTATGGTTTTAATGCAACTAGAGTGCTCCTTTAAGAGTTTTACAAGAAGGATCGGCTTACCTCGGAAATGGACGAATGTGCGAAATGGATTGTGGTAGATATAGTTTGGTGTGGACGGCAGATTGTTACATGGATGGCAGAAGGGACTATACTTCCAGGGAGCCACAGGAGTGTGAAGGATCATGGGAGAGTCGATATACCTCTCTGTGGGGCCAAGCGCGCGCTCTCTTGCTTCCAGGACTCGTGGAGGACGGATCAGTCTGAGAGGTGCTAGAGGGCACAGTTGGTGACGGAGGCCTGAGTGTGCAGCCTAGAGAGAGCAGAGCCCATTCTCAGCGGTGCAGATGCTGGTATTCACAGGGAGGTGACAGATCCAGTTGAGCTGAGTGCAGAGCGGGTGAAGCTGAACTGACTGACCAGAACAGCAAGAGCCGAACATCCCCAGTGACGTAGCATCGTGAGGGGACATTCCGCCTGGGTGACCGGATAATCACATGTGGATACTGCTGTGTGAAAAAATGCCTGGTGACATCTGAAATTGCAAGTATAAACCTGCATCCACTATACACTGACTGCAGATTAGGATTTCAATATACACCACTACATTGGGATTACAAATATCACACTGAGGAGTGATAAAGAGCTATAACTGCTGGCGAAGATTCTGCAGAGCCTTGATAGAGCAGGAACTTCATTGCTCACAATTTTTAAAAGGGACCCATTGAAATAGTGCTCAATAGTGCTAGTTCTGATTGTAGAAAAAGTTAAGCAGTGTTATTGGTTAATACATTTAGCAATAGCCCTGACAGTTAAAGCTGGTAGTTATCTCATTCATTGAATATAATACTCTGTTGATTAAGCATTTATCCCTGCAGTGCATGTCCTTTGAGCTCCCTTGTAATAAGGTGGGGTTTAATGGATTGATACTGCAATATTTGTTATTACATAACCTTATCTGTTCTTGTTAAATTGATTGATTTACCTTTTATCTCAGTAAACAGTCAGACTTGTATCTCTATTGTGTCAGTGCCTTTTTGGAGATCATCTCTGAAATGTCTGAACCTAAAGTGCCTAGCGGGTTGGATAATTCTCAGGGTCAGGTGAGTGCAGAGGAACTTCCACTAACCAGCAGCCCTCAAGGGGGTCATGCTACAATTGGGGCTGACTTACTTAAAGTAAAACTAAAGGAAAAACTTTATTTTAGATTTGAATGGAGTGGAGGTGGATTTAAAAACCTGTTTTTTTTATTTTTTTTTTATTGTTGTCTGTGTCCCCTTTAAGAAGGTTCAGGCTCCCTATTTGTCCTGTTTTCCATTATCATTGAAAAAGAAAGTATGACATTTCCAAATTTTGGGCTGTCCCCAGAAAAGTAATAGTAGGGAAATTTTCCAATGCAGACACTGGTTCTGCTGACCCCAAGGGATTCCTGTAATTTGTAGGGATTTCCTCTGACTCCCTGTTTTGGATATGGTAAAGAAAGTGAAGGTAAATCTGCCCAACGGATACAGTTGGCAAAAAAAATAAAATAAAAACTTACAGGGGTTATACCCTCCATTACTCTATCCAAAATGAAACAAATGGTCTAATCCCTTGTTAGAACATATGTCATATGTAGTGGGGATACTGTACTTTACTTTTTTATTTATTTATTTATTTTTTTTAGATCTCTTCCCACTGATATCATTGAACTTTTTAGCTTTCTATTGGGGGGAAATTTTTCCCAGTGACCATAAGGAACATACTTCCCACTGACCAGCACACTAATATATCATAAGTTATAAATAAAGTCATTTTTATCAGGGGTTTCCTGAGACTGGGACATTATTTCAAGGGTGTCTCTGTGTTAAAAAAGTTGAGAAAAGCTGCTTGAAAGGGTAACTAAAGGCAATACTTTTTATTTTTTTACTTTGGATAGAACAATTGAGGGTTAGATAACCAGTCAGTCAGTTTCTTTTTTTTGCCATTTGTTTCCCATTGGGGAGATTTACCATCACATCCTTTCCAATTGCCAAAACAGGAAGTGAGAGGGAATCCCTGCAAATTAAAAAAAATCTCTTGGGGTCCCCCATGGCACCAGAACTAGTGTCCCCATTGGAATATTTCCTCTCTATTACTTTTCTGGGGACAACCCAAAATATGGGATTTTCTTTTCATTTTACTTTCAATGATAATAGTAAACAGAACAAATAGAGAGGATGAATCTCCCTAATGAGAGCACAGACAGCAATAAAAACCTAATAGGTTTTCCAATACCTCTCCACTCTATCCACAACTAAAAAAAAAAGTTCTTCCTTTAGTTATATTTTAAATAAATACACAATATCTTTATAAATGTCAAATATTGAATTTAAATAGTATAAAAAATCACAAACATATACACTGCTAAAAAAAAATAAAAGAACACTTTGAAAACACATCAGATCTCAATGGGGAAAAACATCATGCTGGATATCTATACTAACATGGACTGGGTTTTGCGTTAGGAATGAAAGGATGCCACATCATTTGATGGAAATTAAAAGGATCAAGCTATAGAGGGCTGAATTCAAAGACAACCTGAAAATCTAAGTGAAAAAATGATGCAGCAGGCTAGTCCATTTTGCTGAAATTTCATTACAGCAACCCAAAATGGTAGTTTGCATGGCCCCCCCGTGCTTGTATGCATGCCTGACAACATTGGGGGCATGCTCCTAATCTGACGATGGATGGTGTTATGGGGTATTTCCTCCCAGAACTGGACCAGGGCATTACTGAGTTCCTGAACAGAATGAAGTGCAACCTGGTGGCGCCAGATGAAATGAAACATAATGTCACAGAAGTGTTCTATTGGATTTATGTCAGGCGAGCTTGGGGCCATTCAATGATATAAATTCCTTCATCCTCCAGGAACTCGCTGAATACTCTCACCACATGAGGCCAGGCATTGTCATCCACCAGGAGGAACCAAGGACCCACTGCACCAGCATAGGGTTTGACAATGGGTCCACAATTTCATCCCAGTAACTAATGGCAGTCAGGGTGCCATTATCTAGCCTGTAGAGGTCTGTGCATCCCCCCATGGATATGGCTCCCCAGACCATCACTGACCCACCACCAAACCGGTCATGCTGAATGATGTTACAGGCAGTATAACATTCTCTACAGCTTCTCCAGACCCTTTCACGTCTGTCACATGTGCTCAGAGTGAACCTGCTCTCATCTGTTAAAAGCACAGGGTGCCAGTGGCGGACCTGCCAATTCTGGTGTTCAATGGCAAACTCCAATTGAGCTACATGGTGCCGGACAGTGAGCACAAGGCCCACTAAAGGACATCGGGCCCTCAAGCCACCCTCATGAAGTCTGTTTCTGATTGTTTGGTCAGAGACAATCACACCAGTGGCCTGCTGGAGGTCATTTTGTAGGGCTCTGGCAGTGCTCATCCTGTTCTTCCTTGAACAAAGGAGCAGATACCGGTCCTGCTGAAGGGTTCAGGACCTTCGACGGTCCTGTCCAGCTTTCATAGAGTAACTGTCTGTCTCCTGGAATCTCCTCCATGCTCTTGAGACCTTCTGGCAATGGCACATATTGATGTTGGACTGCCTGTGCAACCTCTATAGGGTCCAGATATTGCCTCATGCTATCAGTAGTGACACTGACCCTAGCCAAATGCAAAACTAGTGAAAAACAGTCAGAAAGATGAGATTAGATCAGTAATGACGGGACTCTAAAGCAGTAGGGGCCGCGAGTCCCTCGCTGGCGGCCGCTTCCGGGACGCTGTGCGCTTCAGCGACCGGATCTGGGTTGCAGTGGGGCGGAAGTGACGTTATCGCGCACAACGCGTTTCGTCAGAGCTGACGTCATCAGGTTGACGCACCTGATGACGTCAGCGCTGACGAAACGCGTCGTGCGCGATAACGTCACTTCCGCCCCACTGCAACGCAGATCCGGTCGCTGAAGCGCACAGCGTCCCGGAAGCGGCCGCCAGCGAGGGACTCGCGGCCCCTACTGCTTTAGATGCCCGTCATTACTGATCTAATGTGAGTATCTGCTTTTATACATTTGGAATAAAGTTTATCCTAAATGGTACAACACTATATCGGTATATTATTCTTCTTCACATATCATCATCAACCTCATTTGAAAAGGAGATCCTATTCCCTGGCACAACAGGGGGACATCCCCCTTCCCCCTCCCTCAGGAGCCTCACGGACCACGCTGCAATAAGGCTTGTTACCCCTGTAGGGGTGCATACCTCCGGTGAGTGCGGGAGCAATTGGAGGGGTGCACCTGTGTGTCTCACTCACCACTCACATCACCCCAAAAGGTTTTGAAGCACCTTAATGTCACCGAAATTGCTGCTGTTCACCGACTATTGAATATATATATTTTTTTCACATCACTGAATCACTCAGCAAGAGAAAGACTGTTGATTTGCTGTTTTTGGTTTTTACTGTTTTTGGGACTATTATCTCACTGCATGAGCATTATTTTTTGCTATATTTATTGTTATATTCATTTACCATCAAGATAGATGTGATTTTATAATTTCACTGCACGGTTTACTTATATATATCGGTTAAAACACACACCATATTAAGTGTGCTGTCACACACTTATATTCTCCATGTACACTCTTTTTATTGGCACTATTATTTATTTACTATTTGCACTCGAATATTTTATTACACTCCAACAGGAGAACATTTTTTTATATTTATTTTTTTATATATATATTTTTTTTTAATTTTTTTGATACTGTGTTTTCAATTAACACTATAGCACTTTAAACTTGAATATTTTTTACTTTTTTAGCACTTTATATTAGGCAGCGCCACTTTACCTCACCTTACCCACATACTCTGATATAGCCTTAGGGCCATATTTTGAGGTAGGCTGCAGCCCTATTTCTCGTCCACAAGCGCGGATTTCTTTATTCTTCATATTTGGGGAATGATGTCACCATTATCCCTACCCCTTCCCTTTAAAAGCTGTCGGGGGAGCTGTCCTTTGGCTATCAATACCATTGGGATTAGTTATATGCGCTGGGTCATTGGGTTTTATTTTTTTCTTACTATATGTTATTAATGTATCATTAGTGGAAAAACAATCCAACATGCACTACTGTGTAAAAAATTTGGGCAGGTGTGGAAAAAAAGGCTGCAAATAGGAAAGCTTTAAGAAATAGAAATGTTAATGATTTATTTTTATCAATGAACAAAATGGAATGTAAATGAACAGAAGAGAAATTCAAATCAAATTAGTATTTGGTGTGACCACCATTTGCCTTCCAAACAACATCAATTTTTATAGGTACACTTGCACACAGTTTTTGAAGGAACTCAGCAGAGGTTATTCCAAACATCTTGGTGAACTGATCACAGATCTTCTGCGAATGTAGGCTGCCTCATATCCTTTGGTCTCTTCATGTAATCCCAGACAGACTTCATGGTATTGAGATCAGGGCTCTGTGGGGTCTAAACCATCAGTTCCAGGACTCCTTGTTTTCCTTTATTCTGCATATAGTCCTTAATGACATTGACTGTATGTTTGGGGTCATTGTCCTGCTGCAGAATAAATTCGGGGCCAATCACACGCCTTCTTAATGGTATGGCATAATGGAAAAGTATCTACCTGTATTTCTTGGGGATAGCATTGAGGATACCATTGAACCTGACCAAATCTCCAACTGCATTTGCAGAAATGCAGTCCCAAACTTGCAAGGAACCTCCACCATGCTTCACTGTTGCTTGCAGACATTTATTATTTCACTGCTCTCCAGCCCTTTGGCAAACAAACTGCCTCCAATTACAGCCAAATATTTCAGATTTTGACTTGCTGCCTGCCTGCTGCCATTTTTCTGCACCCCAGTACCTATGTTTCTATGCATAGTTGAGTCACTTAGCCTTGTTTCCTCATCGGAGGTATGGCTTTTTGGCTTAAATTCTTCCACGAAGACCACTTCTGGCCAGACTTCTCTGGACAGTAGATAGGTGTACCTCAGTCCCTCTGGCACTGCTGCATGTCTTTGACTATTAAAGGGAAGTAAGAAATGATGTGTGTTTCATCTGCTGCATTAAGTTTCCTTGTCTGACCACTGTGTCTATTGTCCTTACCATTGTCTGTTTCTTCAAAAGAGCTTGAAACCCCACTCTGCTTTGCAGTCTTTGCCTGGGAGAAACTTTGTTGATGCAGTATAACTATCTTGTGTCTTGTTGCTGTGCTTGGTCCTGCCATGGTGTTTGACCTGTGACAGGAAACTGTCTTCCACAACCTCACCCTAGTAGCAGAGTTTGGCTGTCCCTCACCCAATTTTAAGTTTCCTACACAGCTGTTTCAGTTAATGACTGTGTTTCAACCTACATATGTAATTGATGATCGTTAGCACCTACTTAGTATAATTGGTTAATCATACACCTAACTCTAATCCTAAAAAGTTCCAGCCTTTTTAGAAGTTTAGAAAGTGTGCAAGTGTAAGAATTTATGCTGGTTTGAAGCCAAAGGATAGTCACAACAAATCGTGATTTGATTTCAAATTTTTTCTTCTGTTCGCTCACTTTGCATTTTGTAAATTGATAAAAAAAAAACAATTAAAATGTATATTTTTGAAAGCATTCTAACTTTACAGCTTTTATTCACACCTGCCTAAACCTTTTGCACAGTACTGTATGTGATAAAGATTCCAGGAGTAAGTACTCAGTTACAGGACTACAAATGACAGCACATATTCACCAACATAAAATAAGACCACAGCCAAAGCACTTATTAATAATATAGGTGAATAACTGCTCTAGACAACAACAACAATTCACTTGAATCCTGGTTTCTAAGAATCATCAAGAGAGTACAGTATACATGGAGGTTACGCTCAATAAAAATGAGGGCGCAAGAAAACAACAGACAAGAAAATAGTCCATTCTACAACTGCAGTCGACTGACTTGTATTATTAACCACTTGCCGACGGCCGCACGACTTCGGCGGTCAGCCCCGTACAGGCAAAGTGACGTAGGACTACGTCGCTAGCCTGAGAGTCTCTAGGGGGCGAACGCGCGCCGCCGGAGGCACGCTCCTGCCCCAGCTTGTTTCCTAACATGTCCGCGCGGGTGACCGGTGGACCCGATGTCCACCGGCCACCCGCGATCGTCAGCTGCAGAGGGATAAAGGCAGGCGGCTGATGTAAACAAAGCCACCTTTCATTGTCCCTTGTGTAACTGCAGAGATCATCCGGTCCTGCTATGATGGATCGTATATCTCTGTGGTTACATGAAAAGCCACACCCCTTTACAGTAAGAAGCACGCCCCTAGGGACACACTTAACCCCTGCATCTCCAATAAAGTTAACCCCTTCCCTGCCAGTGTAATTTTTACAGTAACAGTGCATAAGTATAGCACTGATTACTGTAGAAATGTCACTGGTACCCCCAAAAGTGTCAAAAATGTCAGTCAAGGGTCCGATCTGTCCGCCGCAATGTCGCAGTCCCGCAAAAAAATCGCAGATCGCCGACATTACTCGTTAAAAAAAATGACAGAAATCTTTCCCTTAGTTAGTAAACACAATAACTTTTGCGTAAACCAATCAAAATACGCTTATTGCGATTTTTTTTACCAAACATATGTAGCAGAAAACAAATTGGCCTAAAATGTTAAAAAATTTTGATTTTTACATTTTTTTGGGGGGAATTTCATTTTGAAAAATATTGTTATTTTTTCAAAATGTACGCTCTTTTTGTTTATAGCGCAAAAAGTAAAAATCGCACAGGTGATCAAATATCACCAAAAGAAAGCTCTGTTTGTGGGGAAAAAAAGGACATCAATTTTGTTTAGGTACAGCGTCGCATGACCGCGCAATTGTCCGTTAAACTCACGCAGTGCCGAATCGCAATATAGGCCCTGGTCAGGAAGGGGGTAAAATCTTCCGGGGCTTAAGTGGTTAATGAGCATGCTGATCTGCATGTTTATATTTAATTCAAACTGCCTACAGTTCAGGAATGGTCTGCCCATACAGAGGTAAGGGCAGTGAGCTCTAGGCAGTGTACACAGGAGCCTGACTCTGAGTGCAATGCTATCCAGGCACCAATGAGAAAAATAATAAATTAATACATTTTTCCTGCAAAAATATGTGCATTTTATAATTATTATTTTTTTTCACAAAGGTGAACTTAGCCTTTTACTTAGAGCAATACTAGGTGACTGTTCTCCATTGAGTTTTGGGTATAGGTGCCTGAGGAACTTTTAATTTTTGGGAGTGTGGAAAACCAAATTTTAAGGGACAATTTTGATGATAACATAGGACAGATTTAGGACCGATTTCACCATTGAGTATAGAACTATAGCGAGCTTGCCATCAAAAGTTTTTTTTCTGTTTTTTCGTTGCTAATGCTCAGTTTATAGAAAGTTTAGATGCTTCAGTTTTTAAACATAAGTCTCTGTCAGGGGAACCTGTAAGAAGAACCATGGAATGATCTGACCAGGCTGTGTCCCAGACTACTGCCCTTAAGATTTTCCAAACTAGCTGCATAGGGACAAAAACATAATTTAATCTCAGGTAGGTAGCATGCTGGTGAGAATAAAGGTTATAATTAGGGATGATCGAACTTTTGAAAAGTTCGGTTCGACCAGAACACCCGAACTTCCTGAAAGTTCGGATCCGGATTCCAGAACCCCATTGAAATCAATGGGACCCAAACTTCTGTAATCAAAAAACACCATTTTGAAGCCCTAAAACCCAATAAATGCCCCTAAAAAGTGCCTAGGGTTCTGGGTCATGCCCCAGGGACTATTAATCACACAAAAAAAGTTCTTAAAAATTGTCGTTTTTGATAGAGAGCCAATTATTGAAAATATTATTGAAAAAAAAATGAGATTTCTTTGGATTTGGTGTCTGGGGGGGTCTAAAAAGTGTATCTGTGAAGTTTCAGCTCTGTATCATGTCCAAAACCAGAAAAAAAAAGATTGTTTGTCTTAGAATTGCAGTAGAGCAGGCATATGGCTCCGCTATTTTCACACCTGGCCGTTTTTGTTGCAGGCGTTTATTGGGCTTTTTTGTGGACATCTTTGGAGGCAGGCATAACATCTGAACTTCTATATAGGGGTATATATACACACACACATATATGTATATATACACATACACACATATAGGTGTGAAAGTAGCGGAACCCTATGCCTGCGCTAATGAAATTATTTGCAGGCATAGGGCTCCACTCCTTTCACACCTATATGTGTGTATGTGTATATATACATATATGTGTGTGTGTATATATACCCCTATACAGAAGTTCAGATGTTATGCCTGCCTCCAAAGATGCCCAAAAAATGCCCAAACGCCTGCAACAACACACCTGGGCGTTTTTTTGGGCATTTTTTGGGCGTCATTTTACAATAGGCAGGACAGGAAGAGGTCCTGAACATTCTGGGCATTCTGATTGGCCCATGCTACCATCATCTCCATCTTATTCTCTATTGCTGCAATCTGAGAATCTAGGTCCTTTTATCTAGGTCCTTTTAATCTGCTTTTATGCCATAAGTAATTTGGGTTGCAGTTTTTGCAAGTTTTTTGTCATGTAACTCTGATATCTGGAGAAATAGGGCCTAATTACCCAGATAATTTGGTGGGGTAGGGCTGGCATCAAGGTCAGGTATATGAGGGCTATGTAGAGAAGCTGTATGCTGGGAAGCTAACAGGTTCTCCATTATGTGCTTAATAAGGGACTCTGTGGAGGTGGGTGACTTCTCTTCAGAGGATTGTGTACTCACAGGATCCTTCAGCTGCATGTTTGTAGGTACTGCTCTGCCTTCCTCCTCCTTGCTAGCAGTGGCTCCTTCTGCATGCTGTATACTTATGGCCACCATCTTGTCTCTGCCGGCCGTTGCTTGAGGGGAATTTGATGGCAGCGAGCACTTCCGCCTCTCAGCTCCCCAGCCATACGTGGACTGCTAGTATTGAACCCAGCTCCTACTATCACTTACAATGCCACTGGAGATGTGTGGGTAATGTGACAGGGTAGATTCAGCAAGGTCAGGTCAGTGACCAGAGACTAAGCATCCAAATTGTTAAGCCCCACACAAGGGACAAATTTCAAACATTTTTGTGTCTTTATTTTTAGGTTACATCTGTGTTTTTGAGTATGGGTACTATTTACCCCTTACTCATTCATATGGGGGCTGGTGTCTGGGGGCCCCTCTATTATTAATGTGGGAATCCAAATTCCGATAAGTGAAACATCCAGAGGCCCCTACAAGGACCGGCCAGGGTTGTGGGAAAGTGGCCTTCATTGCATCAATATGGCCCTTGTCCCATGTTGAGGGCAAGTACGCTTTTATAAATTGTCCTTCCTTCTCTCCTGGCCAGTCAGTCTGCATTTTCAAATTAGGGGTCTGATATGGATTTTTGGGGGCCTCGTGTTTTTGCTGTTTTTTTTGCACGGGGTACCTCCCTTTAAATTCATGCCAGTCTCAAAGGGTCTAGTTTTTGAGGATAATACGTTTTTTTTTTCTCATTCTTGTTGTAAAATTTGCTGCAGCAAAAGTGACATTTACAAACAAAAATGTATACAATTAAAAACTGCCTGCAAATAAAACAATGTTTCATATGTAAAATGTCAGTGCTATGGAAATCACTGCCCCAGGCCAAATTGAATTTTTTTTAAAAATGGCATCAACACAAGCTCCTCTGGGCAGTGCCTGGTTTAAATCTGGTTAAAAAAAGACAAAAAGTCCATCTAGCTCAACTAATAAAAAGGGGAAAACAAAACACATCTCATACCCACAGTTGATCCAGAGGAAGGCAAAAAAAAACCCAGCAAAGCATAATCCAATTTACTCCTGCAGGGGAAAAAAAACCTTCCCGATGCCCCCAAAAGGCAATCAGATGATCCCTTGATTAACTGTACCTATACATATTAGTATCCAGTTATGTACATTCAGGAAAGAATACAGGCCAGCAATCTACTGAGCTGGACAGAACCAGCAAATGGGTGTTTTTGGTTTGAGAGATGCAGCTCCCTTTGACATCAGTGCGCTTTGGGTTTGGCATCCAAACTCTTTTGAAGTTTTCCAAACCTTGCTTGAATTTTCCCAGGGCAGTTTGGCTAGGGGGGGCGGAAAACTGCAGATCTTTTACAGGTAACCCTGTCAGGATCAATTTACTTTTTTTTCTTTCAACAGATTTTATTAAGATTTTTTCTTTAAAAACAAACAGTATCAAAGTTGTACATCAGTGGTTTACAAAAAGAACGTTACATAACTTTGACAAAATTTGTGAGAAGAATTATTTTAATCAACATTAACAGTATTTAGTGAACCATCCTCCAAGCGATTACATGCCGAACTAAGATGTTAACAGAACATCAGAATAACAGTTGTGTTAGGGTGGTTCCTGATGTGGTCCCTGATGTCCCTTGGTTAAATGCATCTTGTGGAGGGGTACCTGGACTATCTGTTCCCCTGACGGACACCCCAACAGGAACTAACTGTGTCTGGTGAGGGAGGCAATCCAGGGCTAGCTCTGTGACATTAGAGTCAATCAAGGGGTTCAGAACCGTTACTTTGATTCTTGTGATGTTTCATGGTAGATTTTGACCATACCTCTCTAATAAGTAGTAGGGTGAGTGGTATTGAGTGAATAATAGGTAGATGAGTAACAGCTTTGGGATGTCCCTCCTTGGCTGATATTTAACTTAGAGAGGGTCGGGTAACATGTTACTAATCTAAACATGAAAGATAAGGGTGTTTGAAAAGGCCTAAGGGGAATGTATGGGGTGGAGAGGGAGTTGAAGAAAAAAAAAAAGGGGGGGGAGAGATATCAGCCCTCTCCTCCATCAAATGTTGGTGGTAAAGTAGCACATTGGGTTAGGCCATGAGTGTGTGGTATTCAGCTGTTGTGGTAAAGTGTTGCCAGGTAGCCCAAATGGTATTGAATTTATGGGGTGTTTCTCTGGCTTGGTGAATGAGTTCTTCCATTTCGGCAATTTTTTTTAGTCTGAGGATCCATTCTTTTATGGATGGAGGGTCAGGTGCCAGCCAGTGACAGGGTATGCATAGCTTAGCTGCTTTCACCATATGCATGGCTAGGGATTTGAGATACGTTTGTTTTGGGAACGATGGGTGGTGAAGGAGAAGTTGAGCTGGCGAATAGTCTAGTGTGTTGGTTGTGATTTGTTTAATGAGGTGGTGCACTTCTTTCCAGAACAATTGGTTTTTGTTGCAAGCCTGTTTGATCGTCGCATCACCAGCATTTAGGAGGTGTTAAAGGAAAGATTTTGTGTAGTCTAAGAGGGGTCATGTACCACCTTGTTATCAATTTAAAGCTGTTCTCTTGTGTTGTGACGTTGATCAAACCTTTGTGAGCGAATGTATAAATTTTTTCCCAATCAGCATCTGTGAGATTGATGTTTAGATCATGTTCCCATTTTCTTTGTAGTTTGCAAGAGATAGAGGTTGTGATTGAGATAGAGATAAAGGTTGTGAGATAAAGGTTGTGTTGTGTATAGTGTAAATATCTTTTTTGGCGCATAGCGCTTCAAAGGGAGAGCGGGGGCGCAAGTACCTAGGTGCAGTTTCTGACGTATTTAGCAAGTGCCTAATCTGTAAGTATGACCATAAGGGGAAGGCTCTAGTCACTGCGCGTGAGTGGAGGGCTGATGATGTCCATTGATGATGCTCAGCGAGGCGGGCGAAATGCATAGACATAATTTTCGGCGTACCCTAACCATCTACGTGACTTCCTGTTCTTCGGTGGAACGCACACGAGTCGGCGTTCCAGGAAGTATTGTGTTCTAGATCTACTGCCCATTTTTTATTTATTGCTTGTGAGTATACTTGATTGTGTTTTACAAATAAACTATCAATACAGTATTATACTATGATCTCCTCTTTTCAATTGGGCTGAGTCCACCAGGGAACCAGCACTCGCTATTAACAACAAGCAGGTTGTTTGGACGATACCTTTAAAAGTTTTTCCAGGACCCTATACTCATCTTTCATCAGCTACATCTGACCCAACTGAGGATCTTCATTTATGGTGAGTAGGTGTATATGAGGGGAGTGTGGCACCTTGGCACTGATAAGCACTTTTTTCAAAAGAAATCGAAGGAGCACTAACACGGTTGAGCACTACTGCACTGATTATTGGACTATTTATGAACTTCTTTAAGTAATTTTTTATTGGACTTTTTTATTTATTTTTTTTTTCCAAAACGATTTATTGATACAAAGAGTATGGAAATAAATCATACAAACAGTTGAACAATCCGATCAACATTCTCGGTGTTCGAGGTGTAATTGAATAAAAACAGTAATGCATATAACAGAGTTTCACTTCCAAATAACAGAATTCAGAAAAAAATGTTGTATGAGTATGCATAACATAACAGAATAGGTGCAGGTGAGGGAGTATTTTTTGTTTCATCAAGTTGCTAAGTGAAAAGCAGAATAGTGTTGCAGATTCAGAGATAAATTCAGTTACTTGAATGATATAATTGAATTATGCAGAAGTTAGCTGTAGGTGATAGAGGGGAGAGGTTGGTTCCCAGCACCAACCTCTCCCATGGAATGAGAAGGATAAGAGTAGAGAAGGGGTAGAGGTGGGGAATGAGGGGAGGGGGGGAGGGGTTTGGATAATGGGAGTAGTGACTCAATACAAGAAGGCAAATGTATAGGTGATGGTTAGGGAGTTGTTGTTAAGTTTGAGTAAATAGGTTAAAGAGTTACATGTTGCTGTATTTTAAGTGGAAAAAGGGTCTTCATTTCATAATTGAGATGTACATATTTGATTCTCGGAATTTGTTCCAAGGATTCCAGGTGGAGGCATATTTGAATAGTGAGTCATGGGAGATGGCAATGAGCTCTTCCATCTCTGCCAGTTTGTTAATTTGCATGAACCAGTCTTTAAGGGAGGGGACCTGAGGGGAGCCCCAGTGTCTTGGTATACATAGCTTAGCTGCATTGACTAGGAACATACTTAAGGATTTGCAGTATTTTCTATTAGCGTGAGGTTGTAAATGGAATAAGTATGAAAGGGGTGAGTATGGTAGTGAAGTGAGCGTTATTTCATGAATAATGTTATGTGTTTGTTTCCAAAATGCTTGGATAACGGGGCAGTTCCACCAAATGTTAAGCAAACTCCCTTCATTTTCATGGCAACGCCAACATTTGCTATCAATGTCTTTGTTCCAACGGTGAAGGAGAGCGGGTGTACGATACCATCGTGATAGAAGCTTAAAGTTATTCTCTTGGGTGGAGACATTGACGGACCCCTTGTGGACAGCATAAAAAATCTTCGTCCACTGGGCATCTGATACAGTGGTTTGTAGATCGGTTGACCATGCTTCACAAAAAAGGCTATCTCCAGGGGTTGTGTTTTCCCAGAGAGTAGCGTATAATTTCGATATTAAATGAGGTTTATGGTTAGGTTCAAAACATAATTCTTCAAAAGATGATAATTTAATGGGTTTAATGATGTTTTTTAGGCTATGAAGCACAAAATTTCTGAATTGGACATAATTCCAGAATGGGATCCCTGAAAAGTGAGGGAGGGAAGTCAACTCCTCGTATGAGCGAATCTTCCCTTGGTCAAGAAAATGTATAATCCTTGTGTGGTCATTGAAAGAATTGTGGGCGAAGCGCAAGTTTTTATGCCCTGGCGGGAATTGAGGGTTGTGTAAGATGGGTGAAAAGGGACCCGGGACGGAGGTGAAGTTCTGAGTTCTGTAGATGTTATGGAAGCATTTTAAGGTAGGACCTATCAGGGGGTGTTTAAGCGTGTTTGAGGATATAGATTCAAAAGGACACCAAGGGAGGGTCGCCAAGGGAGAGTGAGAGAAGAAGTTTTCTAATGGCACCCAATCTTTCTCCCTGCCTCGGGTGCTCCATTCCACAATGCGCTGTAAATGGCAAGCGTATGCATATTTTTGCAAATCAGGGATACCCAAGCCTCCTTTTAGTTTAGGTTTCGTGAGTTGTGTGAAATTGATTCTGGGAGGCCTGCGGTCCCATATAAAGGTTCTGCATTGGGAGCGTATTTGTTTAAAGAATTGTATCGGTATATGTATTGGGAGGGTTTGGAAAAGATAGAGAAATCTAGGAAGAATATTCATCTTAAAAATTGCAGCTCTCCCAAACCATGAGAAATGTGCTTTTTGCCAGGATGATAGGTCTTGTTTAATATTTTTCATAAGGGTGACATAGTTTAGTTCAAATAACGTTGAGAGTCTTTTGGGAAGCTGTATTCCAAGATATGTGATGCAGTCAGAAGTCCATTTGAAAAGAAAGTTTCTTTCACATTTCTTGACTAGGCTATTGGAGAGAGTAATGTTAAGGGCTTGGGATTTTGAATAATTTATTTTAAGGTTTGAAAGGTCCCTGTATGTTTTGAGGGATTGTAGTAAGTGTGGGATAGAAATGTGAGGGTTGGAAAGGAAGAGAAGGATGTCATCAGTGAAAGCTGCAACTTTATAATGTTTGCCCTCTATCTCGATTCCTCTTATATTATCATTAGTACGAATGGAATTCAATAAAGGTTCTAATGTTAGAATAAATAGCAGGGGTGAAAGAGGGCAGCCCTGTCTTGTTCCATTTGTGATGGGGAAGGCGTCTGACAGGAGGCCATTTACTCTTACTCTGGCAGAGGGATTATGGTAAAGAGCTAGTATAAAGTTTAGAAGTCTGGGACCCAATCCCAGATTATTCAGTACCGCTTCTAGGTAGTCCCACGCCAGCCTGTCAAACGCCTTCTCCGCATCTAAGGACAAGAAAAAGCCCGGTTTTTTATGCAAGGTCAGATAGTGGTGAATATTTATTGCTTTTATGGTGTTATCCCTTGCCTCTCTTCCCGGGATAAAGCCAACTTGGTCGGGAGAACAGCGGGAAGGGATGAAGGGAAGTAGCCTATTTGCTAAGATCTTCGCGTAAATTTTAAGGTCTACGTTAAGTAGAGAAATGGGTCTAAAGTTAGATGGTTGGGAGTTATCTTTTCCTGGTTTGGGGATCACTGTGACGTGTGCTTCTAAAAGTGAAGGGTTATCATATTTAGATGAGGCAAGGGAATTGAATTCTCGGAGAAAAGGGTCTACCAAAGTATTTGCGAAGGTTTTGTAGTACACTAAGGGTAGTCCATCAGGTCCTGGACTTTTACCCAACTTCATCTGTTTGATTACAGTGTTGAATTCATCAGGCGTGAGAGGTCCGTCAATGTCTCCAGCTTGCTCCGGGGAGAGAGCAAGTAAGCCGTTTTTATACAGGAAATCTTTAAACAATTGTGTTTTGTCTGGGGGATGTGAGTTGTGAGTGGAAGGATCATTCAGGTTATACAACTTGGTGTAGTAATTTGCAAATTCTTTTGCTATATCTTCGTTTGTATTGAGCTTCCCACCTTGTGTTGAAGTTAGGGAATGGACTATATGTGAGCTTTTTTTGGAAGCCAAGGCTCTGGCTAGGTATTTGCTACTTTTGTTACCGAATTCATAGAATAATTTTTGGGATAGGGTGAATCTTTTTCTGAATTTTTTGTTAAATTCGTTTCTCAGTAATTGTTTTTTCTAGTTCAGAAAGAGTGGATTGGGCTTTTGATTTCTTGTGTGATGATTCTAGAGAGCTTATTTTCTGTAGTAAAGAGTTGATATAGTTTTGATGGGTTTTCTTACGTTGTGCTGAAAGTTTGAGGAATAGTCCTCTGAGATTGCATTTGTGAGCTTGCCATTGTGATAAAGGGGAAGAGTCAGGGGTATCATTGAGATGGAAAAATTCTGAGATTTGGGTAGAAATTTCATCTGTAATTTTGGGATTGGCTAGTAATGTGGGATCTAGTCTCCAAGTTTTGGTGAATTGGTTAGTGTTTGGAAGAGTTAATTTCAGTGTAATTGGGTGATGGTCTGATATAAACATGGGTTCGATGGAGGTGCTGTCAATAAAAGGGATATCTTTTTGGGAGATGAAGAAATAGTCTATTCTGGAGTATCTATTGTGAGGGGCTGAAAAAAATGTAAAATCTTTGGTGTTGGGGTGTGTGATTCGCCATGTGTCATGTAGAGTGAGTTCTTGCAATTGCAGCTTGATTCTACGCAAAGCCGCAAATGGCAAAGAAGCTGTTCCCGTGGAGGTGTCCTCAAGCGGGTTAAGGGCCACATTGAAGTCACCTCCCAAGATCACCACTCCCTCTTGGAAGGCTGCAAGGGAAGCCGACGTATCCCTAAAAAAGGAAACTTGGGCTTTATTCGGGCTGTAAATGTTAGCGATTGTTATTGGGGTTTGCCAGATATGTCCTTTAATAAAAAGGTATCTGCCCTCTGGATCAATTAAAGTGTCGGAGATTTTAAGGGGCAATGATTTAGACACGAGGATAGATACCCCCTTGGTTTTGGCCAAGGGATTCGTTGCATGTATCATGGTTGGAAAATCTGTTGAATGAATTTTGGGGATCTTGTCAGATCGGAAGTGCGTTTCCTGTAGTAGGATCACGTCCGCTTTAAGTTTTTTCATGGACAGCAAGAGTTGGGATCTTTTCTCAGGAATGTTGAGACCCTTGGTATTGAGCGAGACACATTTCAGGGTGGCGGGTCTGGATATTGTGTCTCCTTGTGAATTCGATTTACGTGTAGGAGCCATCTGTTTAGATTAATTTATATCTATTTATTAGGAAATTTATGAGTCACTACTCTTTAATTATTTGGTGAGCACGAGATTTAGACGTACGGGGAAGGAGAGGAGGATCAGAGAGGAGGGAGGGAGACGGGAAATATAGGAATTAGGAGAAGTAGTCTGACAGTGTTTGTAGACCAGCTACAGCACTAATAGAGGTCAGTTAGTGTAGTTCAAGAATGTCTTGAACTGGTTAGGTGCGTGGAAGGATTAGGAAGGTGACACTGTATTTTTGGTGTCAATAAAGCCTAAGAGAGTTTAAGGCAGTGCACGCCCTGCAACTCCCGTAATTATAGCCAATATTATTATGCAGTTTGACTGCCAGGATTGCATAAATCAATGTGTATGAGTTAGAGTGAGGATAACTGGACCGAATACAAAGGATCACCGAGTGGAATGTGTAAGAGTGGTACACAACTACATTGTAAGAACGTGAGGATGTGTATTTGAAAGTGTAGAGTGGTAGGACTATTATGAGTATAACTTTAAGTGTAAACTGGAAGGAGAACAACAAAGTATATGTCAATGCCTGTTCCCCAAAGCCGCAATGTTAGGATCACGGCCTGCAGAACAGGCATGTGTAACATGAAAAGTGAAACATACCTTCAAGTAGAATAAACTGGACAAAGTGTATCAGTCAAGCATACATGGAAGTGGGTTATTCGTAATTCAACATCGCCATATAGTGGAAAAATTCCAGAGCAGTTCCTATAAAATATTGTTAGTCCAACCATACATATTATAGTTAGAAAAAGCATGAGTGAAACAGACAATACAATGACCAGGTAACTATAAACCTTACAGGATCAAAAAGTTGTATTGAGGAGAGCCAGGTGTCCGCTTGAGACCCATACCTTCTAAATATGTCTGAGAAATTCGCTCTTTATTTACTGATATATATATGTTTTTTTTTATTTATTTATTTATTTATTTATTTTTTTTCTATCAGCATGAGCTGTGAGTTAGATAATGTTGTCTAATTGCATAGAGTGATACTTCTGGTAGGCATATTTATATGAATCGTGGGTAGAAGCCCAGCAATAGAGTGTATCACTTTTGAAATGGACAACAGGGGTCTGTATTGGGTATTTCTAATAATTAAGATGTTAAAGGAAATTTAGATTTTTGAGAAGCAACTAGAGTCGGAAACAGACACCCGTTCCATCAAAATTCAGTAAGATCAGGTTAAAGAAAGATGTTTTGTTGTGATGATTATTCTGTTCTTGGCTTCCTATGGACTGGTGAAGAAGGAACGCCGCTTCTTCCTGGGGAACTGCGATTCACCAGGGAGGGTGATCTATGAGGTGAATTTCTTCTGCGTCTGGAGGCTCTAGCAAAATCTTGAGGAGGTATATCCATGGCTTCTTCATGACGGGGCCTCTGCGGAGGGGAAGAGAAGTTCCAATACGGGATGTGAACTAGGGGAATGCGTAGCGAATCACAAAAGGCTGGTATATCTTCAGGGAAACGGAGCTGCGCTGTGCGCCCCCCCCTGGTACCTGCTGAAAGGCAGAATGGGAATTTCCATTTATAGGGTATGTCTTTGTCTCTCAGAATGTCAAGGAGGGGGCGTAGGGATTTTCGCTTTTGCGACAGATCTTGAAACAATTTAATCTCAGCTCCCTGAAAGGTGATCCTGCCCCGAAGCCTGGCTTTGTTTAGGATTTCTTCCTTCAATTGAAAATTCACCACACAACCTATTATGTCTCTAGGCGGGTCTCCTTCTCTACCTCTGGGTCTGAGGGCTCTATGCAATCTTTCCATTTCGATATCCGAATCATGTGGTCTTTCCAACAGATCGTTGAAAATGAATAAGACAGATCTTGTGAGATTAGGGGTCTCAATGGATTCTGGAAGGCCCCTTATCCTTATGTTATGCCTCCTGCCTCGGTTTTCTAAATCTTCTAAGTGTCTTTTCATTTCTCTTAGTTGAACTGAGTGAGAGGTAAGGGCTTTTTGTGCATCATCTATTTCTGATTCATGACGATCAGTAAGGTCTTCCACCTCATCTAATCTACTGGTAACGTTCTGCATGTCTCTACGGAGATCCGCTATGGCAGAATTAAAAGAGGACTTGATATCATCTGCGAGTGCTCTCAGATCATCCAAACATAGAGCCCTGGATGGGTTGGTGGGATTGGGAGGATAGATGGTGGCGGGTGGAGGCATAGCTGCGGAAGGGTGGGTGATAGCGGGAGGGATTAATGCCAGCAGGTGGATGGATGGTGGCGGATGGATGGATGGCAGTGGATGAGGCATGGGGAGAGTCAGATTGGCTCAGTAAGCCGGGGGGAGCAGACATTTTGTTACCTGAGACCTGAAGTGAAGATGGGATCTCCTTCTGGTGTACCCTGAAGATTTCTGGAATCTGTTTCTCTTTCTGGGCGTCTGGGTCCCTGGGTGAGCGGGAGCGACTGGCGGATGATGCACGGTCCGATTTCCTCATGTGTGATGCGATCTCTTAAGCCTGGACTGTGGTATAGGGAGAGCAGGGCGGCAGTGCACGGTCCCTAGGTGGTCATCTGGTACCTTTAGCCTGTGAAAATAGAAGTATCTTCAGGATGCCGGGTGCCTCTGTAGAAGAGGCCGCGGCTTTACACGTGTGCAGGCCGCGGCTCGATGATTAAAAACGGAGGCTTTTTTCCCGGAAATCTTCGTGGATTAGGCCTCCCAGATGAAAGGGCAATGGTAGGCCGCGATATCCTTTCTTCCTGATGGGATGTCCGAAAAGGATGCGGCCGGATGCCGCCGTAGGAAAGGCCGCGGGTTCACTCGCGACTAGGCCGCGGCCGGACGTCCACTAAATGTCTCTTTTTTTTTTGAAATTTTGTGCCGGCCGGGTCACCTGGATGTTGTGAAGCAGATGGGGGTTAAAGATATCCCTCTAGAAGGGGAATCTAGTGAGGATTACAGCGGATTATAAAACGAAATCGGCGGAGCTCTGGAAACATACAACCGCCGCGATCCGCTTCCGGCCACGCCCCCCCTTTTTATTGTGCTTTTTTATAATTATTGATGAATTTTTGATACATTTCTTATTTATGCACATTTTTCAGATTTTGATTATATATTAATTGTATTCACTTGGTATGAAATACAAAAAAACTATCAGCGCAAACCCAATATATGTGATAAAATAACTCAACCTCAATTCACTGTGCATAAATCAGGTGTGTGAAAGTATATAAGTGGTATCCGGCAGCATACACCAATCGTGTTTCACAAATCACAATAAACTATAAATCCTACCAAAATGTGATGCGCCAGAAATATAATAAAAAAGTGATGACTTTAAATACAATAAATCATATCCAGTTCATAAGGCACATAGCAATGTGTGTGCTTCCAATAAAGTGATATGAAGAGTGTCCCCGTATCCAATTGAAGAAAATCCAGTGATGAAAACAAGTTGTAAACACCAATTAGTGAATCCCTCCACCAGGTGAATTAGCCTCTCACCTTCCTAAAGGACCCAAACGGGCCAGCAATCACATGTATCATGGATCAGACTTCCAGGAAAGAGCCACACTGTATTGCACCTCGAGGGATCCCGGGACATATAAAAAACAGATGAAGAAATCTAGTGCTCTCTGCTTACTAATAAGGGTGTGCTTTATTAGAGAAAGGCAGATCAACTCACATTTGTTGGGCACTCAGCCGTGCCTGCTGTATAAGCGATGTCAGCGATCTGTTACCAGAGAGAGACTCTGCGTCGGCCACGCACGCTCCGTCCCCCTATACGCGTTACGTCGAGCGTAATGCTCCTTTGACTTCCTCGGTAGGGGTGGCTAGTGCGTGCCAAGCCTCACTTTAAATACATCAACACTCAGTCCCTCCCCCCGCTCATAGCTCACAACAGGACATCTGAACCTCCGAACCAGGCATGTTTACGGCGGTGTCACTGGCTCATATCGCTAATGGGGCAATTTTAATGTATGGGCATTGATCAAATTACTATTGCACATTGCGGAGATCGCGTGGTGGCACAGATACCTCTCTGGTTTACATTAAAACAACTAAAACACGTATTCACAAAATCTCATACCATAATTAACAATATTAAAAATATTAAAAGTACAACACCTTGGCCTCGTAGACCCAAAAGGATTCCCTTCTACTAAGCTGGCGAATATAATTACCTCCTCGCCAGTGTGGTTGGACATGTTCAATTCCCCAGAATTTCAGGGAATGAGGTTTCTTATCATGAAACATTTTAAAGTGCTTGGATACGTTGTGTGAAACCTCCCTCTTCTTTATGTTAGAGATATGTTCCCCTATCCTCACGTTTAGGGCTCTGGAGGTGCGTCCTACGTACTGGAGTCCGCACCCACATTCCATCATGTAAACAACCCCAATTTTGGTACATGTTATTAGGTCTTTAATCTGGTATTCTTTACCTGTGCTATTACAAATAAAAGTTTTCTTCTTTTTGGTGTTTTTTTTTAGTCTGCTGGCAAACACCACATCTGCCGCACGCATGGAATCCAGACAAGAACTGAAAAATTGTATTTTTCTTGGGTCTAGGGGGATCTATCACTCCCGGGGCCAGCCTGTCCTTCAAAATAGGAGCTCTCCTATATATGAAGCCAGGTCTCTCCGGGAGGTGGGGTCCCAAAATTCCATCTTGTTTAAGCACCCCCCAGTGCTTTCTTACAATGCGTTCAACCTGTTTATGCTGAACGTTGTAATCTAGCACTAGTTTAAAGTTGCTGTTGTTTCTATTATCATCCCTGGACGCAACAGCCTTGTTGGCTAAAAGTTCTGTTCTATTCAGATTGGATACTTGTTGAGGTGCAATACAGTGTGGCTCTTTCCTGGAAGTCTGATCCATGATACATGTGATTGCTGGCCCGTTTGGGTCCTTTAGGAAGGTGAGAGGCTAATTCACCTGGTGGAGGGATTCACTAATTGGTGTTTACAACTTGTTTTCATCACTGGATTTTCTTCAATTGGATACGGGGACACTCTTCATATCACTTTATTGGAAGCACACACATTGCTATGTGCCTTATGAACTGGATATGATTTATTGTATTTAAAGTCATCACTTTTTTATTATATTTCTGGCGCATCACATTTTGGTAGGATTTATAGTTTATTGTATTCACTTGGTACCCTATTTTTAGCACTTTGGTCACTTTATATTTATTCACCTGTCTATGTACTAGTGCTGTATTATTTATGTATTCACTTTCCCTCGGGATGAACAGCAGCTGCTTTTTGTTGTTTCTTTTCTTAATATTCATAGCACGGGTTTATAATATTATTGAGAGGGTAGTGAACTCCCCGTTCTCAAAAAAGTGTTCATCCTTGATACTCTGATCAGGCCAAATGTCTGCTAGGAAAGAGTCTGCTAGTCCAGGAGCAAAGTCGGGGTTGTGCTTAAAGCATGTGAAGGGGCCCGGAGATGACGAAATTTGATATTTGTGACAATTTGTTTTGAAAATGTGTAAGGTGTTTGTTATAAACAGGTGCGTTCTAGTTGATATCTGCATATTGGGTGTGTTTGTCCAAGGGAGTTGGTTCAGAGGGGTTTGGATGAAAAGCTGTTCCAGTTGGACCCAGTCTTTTATTTCTGAGTGAACACTCCAGTCTACAATTCTTGCCAGGTTGCATGCATGATAGTATTTGAGGATGTCAGGGAGTCCTAGTCCTCCTTTTGTTTTAGGATATGTCAGCGTATTGAATTGTAGTCTTGGTTTTAGTTTCCCCCAAATAAATTCTATGCATTTTTTCCTGTAGGAAGAGAAGAAAGTGGGCGGAAGTTTGATAGGGAGGGTTTGCATTAGATATAGAATTTTGGGAAGGTTGTTCATTTTAATGATAGCGACTCTACCGAACCAGGAAAAGATGACTATGGTATTATATTCTTTTGGATAGATTGGAGAATGTGTAAGAAGTTCTTGACGTATATGTCTGAGAGAGAAGCTGGGAGTTGAATGCCTAGGTATAATAAAGAGTCTTTTCTCCAAGAGAATGGAAAGTTGTCTTGGCAAAGTTGTAGTGTACTTTGGGGGAGAGAGACATTGAGGGCGTGTGACTTTGAAAAGTTGGTTTTGAGGTTTGTTAGCTTTTCAAATAGCACAAAGTCTTTGAGTAAGTTTGGGAGAGTTGTTAGAGGGTTGAAGAGGAATAGGAGGATGTCGTCTGTGAAGGCTGCGAGTTTATATTTGCGTTTTAAGACTGGAATTCCCGTTATGTCAGGGTTATCTCTTAGTCGCCTGAGTAGGGGTTCAAGAGTAAGTACAAAGATTCAAGGGGATAAGGGTCGTCCTTGTCTCATTCCATTGGATACCGGGAAGGATTCAGAGAGGCGGTCATTGTCTTTCACTCTAGCTGTGGGGGAGGAATATAGCGCAAGAATGAAGTTGCGCATGTGTTCCCTGATTCTGAGGGCTGTAAAAGCTTCAACCATGTAGTCCCAGGCCACTCTATCGGCATCAAGGGAAAGGAAGAAACCAGGTTTGTTGTGTGATGTGAGCCAGTGATGGATGTTAATAGCTTTTATAGTATTGTCCCTTGCCTCCCTACCAGGAATAAATCCCACCTGGTCCAAAGAGATAAGCTGGGGAAGAAAGGGTCAAAGGCGATTCACTAGTATCTTCACAAAGAGCTTTAAATCCACATTGAGTAGAGATATGGGTCTATAGTTTGTGACTGAGGAGGAGTCCTCCCCTGGTTTGGGGATGACCGTGATATGGGCTGACAATAGTTCTCGGGGAAGGAAGCCGGGTTGTTTTGTTATGGAATTGAATGACTTTAGGAAGTGCGGGACCAGGGTACTGGTGAATGTTTTGTAGTAGCTTACTGACAAACCATCAGGGCCCGGACTTTTGCCCGGTTTCATGTGTTTGAGGGCTTCAGCAAATTCTTTTCCCGTGATGGGGCTTTCTAGGTTTTTAGCATCTTTCGATCGTGGGCTGTATTTTTGAAAGAATTCTTAAATTTTTTGGGTTCTAACTTCCAAATCTATATGTGGGTCTGGGGGTGGTAGGTTATAGAGATTGGAATAGAATTGTAAAGACTGGTTAGCTATATCTTGGTTTAAAACTAGTTTTTTTCCTGAGGGGTCAGTTAGAGAGTGGATAGTGGAAGCAGCCTTTTTGGCTTGAAGCGATTTTGCCAAAAGTTTCCCGGATTTATTTGCAAATTCGTAAAATAACATCCTCAATTCATCAAGTAGCTCAGCCCTGGCTTTGATTAGGTCTGTGAGGGTTTGGGACGCTTGAGATCATTTATGAGCTCGCTTGAGATTGTGGATGAGGTGCGGTCAGTGTTTCAATGCGGGTTTGCCTCACTCTTTTACGCTTGGTGGCTAGGGAGATCAGTAAGCCTCGGATCACACATTTATGTGCTGCCCAACAAAGCAACAGGGAGGTCTCTGGCAGGAAGAAGTTTTACTAGAAGTGTCTTGTAGTGGGTTCAGGGCCACATTGAAGCCTCCCCCCAGATTTTGAGGAGGAAGGGAACATGTTGGTGGTTCAGTGCATAAATGTTGGCTAAAGTGTAGTGATTTCCATGAATTGTGCCCTTCACTATAAGGTATCTACCTTCCGTATCTTTGAGTGTATCTGTGATCTGGAGCGGCATTTTTTAGCTACTAAAATTGAGTCCCTTTTTGACTTTGACAAGTGGTTGGTAGCGTGTATCGCTATGGGGTAGTAGTGATTAGAAAGTTTGGAAGTGGAGTCAGAGCGGAAGTGCATTTCCTGTAGGAAGACTATATCGACTTTATTCTTGTGCATTGTCAAAAGGGTTTGAGATTGCTTTCCTTGAGTGTTAAAGAGGTTGTAAACTCTTTTTTTTTTTTTTCTTTCTTTCACACCCTGCAAGACAAACACATAATGAGTTAGTATGCATCGCATACTAGCTCATTATGAAATACTTACCTCAGAACGAGCCCCCGCCGTGCCGCTCACTCACCTGTATGACGGGCGACATGTTCAGTCGCCCGTCTTCCGGGATCGCGGCATCCGGCCATCTGATTGGCCGGAGCCACGGTGACGTCACTCCCGCGCACGCTCGTGCCGTTCCTTCAGAGCGCATGCGCCAGTGACGTCACTGGATGCATCGAAGGTAAATATCTCCTAAACGGTACATGTTTAGCAGATATTTACAGTACCTATAGGTAAGCCTTATCATAGGCTTACCTATAGGTACAAGTGTCAGAGGAGGGTTTACTTCCTCTTTAAGGCCTCGTGCATTGAGAGAGATGATTTTCAGCAGTAAATTCTTCTTGTTTGCTAGCAGATTCATTTCGTTATTTCAGTTCGTAGCTGTTGGTTTTGTTTGCATTATGGGGGGGTGTGGAGGAATACTTAGAGGTTTGACAAAGGAGAGGGCAGGGGGTTTAGGGCAGGAGTGGGATAGAAAGTGTAGGTGGAGTGGAGAATGAGGGGATGTGGAGGTGTTATGTGCGTTGATGTTGCACGTGTGAAATTTAGTTGTTACCGGCGGCAGGTGGGATTATGCCCATCTGTCCTGTAGGTTTGCTTGTCGTTTCAAGCAATTTCAGCCATTTAAGCAATGGCTTAGATAGATTGTTCAGGGCGGGTTGTTGGGAGTCTGTTTGCGAGGAGAAAGCTATCAGTGAGTGGTCTCTCCAAACAGAGAATTTTGAAAAAGAAGAGGGTCATAAGGCAGAGGAGTTGTTTTTGGAAGTTGTTTATTGTGTCTGGTAAAAAGCGGAGGGAATTTATCCAGTTTGCTATATTGAACTATGGGAGTGGGGGGGGGGGGGTATTGCCATATGTGGGTCTTGTTGGGGCAGGTTAAAAGGTTGAAGAGTGAGATATACAGATTCAAATGTTACGCATTAGGCTAACCTTTGTGGGGAGCTCAAATACAACCATAATTAAAAGTCTTATAGATACCATATCAGTGAAAACAAAACAGTAAACCGTCATATTCATGAACAACGATTGTGATATGAAACTAATGATACAGCACTATTAATGTGCCAGTAGAGATGTGGGGTATAGGTTGAGACCATAGGTAGACTTAATGGAGTAACTAAACAGTCCTTCTGGTTGTCTGACGATGGGGGGGGGGGGGAGAGGGTGTACATTCTAAACCTGTCTGACTCATTTTTGAGGAAGGGTAATGTGGGGTTAATGTAGAGACGCATAAGCTCCCTTTGGGAGTTAGGATGGTCAGGCGGGTGATATGGTATTTAGAGGTCTTCTGTCTTTTTTCTTTTTATAAAGCCATTCTATGTCCTCGTAAGTCAATATAGGTTGAGGTTTGATGTTGAGAAGGGATAGTCGTTCTAGTAGGCATTTTTTGTCCAGTCTGAGGGTCCTTATAGTTTCAACTGGGTGTCGCTCTATTTATGCTGTCCTTATCAGTAAAGAGAGGGTCAGTTCGTACAAAGATGAAAAGGTTCCACAGAATACCTAATTAAAATAAGCTTATGGTAGCCATACCAGGCTAATGTGTTTAAGGTGGGTGAATTCCCATGGGCTCAAGGGAAGGGAATTTAGTTCAGATCGGTTAGTTTGGATAGTGTACTTTTGTGGTCATAAGTGGAGGCCAGAGAGGGGTCGATTAAAATTTGTGACCCAGATAGGAGAAAGCACGGGGAGACCCCGTCCCTCGATCCTGACATTCTGCAGTCAAAATGCATGGTTGTAGGAGAAAACCTAGGCGATGTTTCAATGTAGAGAGAGCGTTCACCCACCCCTGCATAGTAAGATTACAAACACAGTATATATATCACAGGTACAGTGGAGGATCAGCTCGTGCCCATAACAAAGTTGAGAGTTCTCTAGATGCCACCAGAATGCTGCAATGTAATGCAGGGGAACTGCTAAAGGTCATCTTGCTGGTTTGACAAGATCTGGGCTTCTGCATCCCTTCTCAGCTTAATGTTAAGTGCATTGCAAATCTGAAGTATCGTTGGTATGGTGTGTGCAGAGGATGGGAAGGTAGAGTCAGCAAGGTCAATGGGGCAATAAAAGGGTAGAAGTTTATGGGGAGTGGTCAAGACTTAAAAAGATGTCTGTGACATTTCATCCTAAGGTTTTTGTGTCATTTTGTCAGCGGGTATACATAATGGATAATGAAAAGTGTGTCTTCCTGTTACCTCCGGGTAGGTTTGCGATAGTCTGGAACAGGATACCGGGTCATCTGTAGACAGGGTCTGTAGGGGAATTAGGTAATCATCTCTACTGGGGGTATGGCTCCTGGGGCCTTCAGCATTCTTTGTGGGTTCTATGTGGTTGTGGAGCTTTAGCGGGGCTGGAGCCCTGCTGGTGCGCTGGCACGAGGGATGCTGTTCTCTCCGCTGAGGGGAAACACTGTCTGCAGTAGCGTTGATCTTGGGCCTCCATAGGTTCCTCCTAATTTGGTGCCGATCTTCTGGAATTAGGTCTGCATATTAGTTAATTGGGACATCAACTAAAGGGATGTTGAGAGTGGCGCAGAACTATAGGAGGTCCCTCGGTACTCTGAGGTAGTGGCCATCAGACAGAAAGGGAATTTCCATTTATAATGAATGTTATTAGCCCATAAGGCTTCCAGTAAAGGCCGAAGGTCCTTCCTGTGTTGCAAGGTGATTGCAGATAGGTCCTGGAAGACTTTTAGGTCATCAGTCCCATGGAATAGTTGGAATAGTTGGATCCGGTTTCGGGCCTTCCTCAAGATTTCTTCTTTTAAACTGAAGTCTAGCAAAGAAAATTAAAAAGAACATGGCTTGCATACAACTGAATAAGTGAAGTAAACACAGTTTTACCTTATTTACTACCAAGTCAAGTAATATTCACTTTACAAGTAAGTATACATCTTCCGGTTCCGGCGCCACATGAGGAAGGAGTGAAGGGCAGCAGCTCCGGCATAATCAGCTTATAAAATCGTAACTATACCGCTCCAGTCGACTCGGCGACCGGCCCCGACCACCCCTAGGGGATCCGCTACCACTGCCCGTACGAATGGACCGTTTTGTGGTCCACACCGGGACCGGAGCCGCCACTCAGCCGCGCCAGGACATTACACAGCAGAGAGCGCCCTCCTCTCCAGGCATCATGGCCGCTGCTGAGCCCATGGATGGCGGGGTCTCCCCCTCCTTGCCGGCTCCTCTTCCTGACACTCCAGAGGATACCCAATGCCACAAGATGGCTCAGGCAGTAGCAGCACTCCTGTCTCCCACTATAGCGGAGGCTGTGGAGAAGGCGGTGGCGGCGGGCATTACACAGATCCGCAAGGACATTGCTGACCAGGCCAAATGCCTCACAGAGGTGGAACACAGAGTCTCTGACATTGAGGATGAGCTCCAATCGTCCTTCACCAAGGAAGCCAAACTTGCTCAGACACAACACTATATCCTTGACAAGCTGGATGACCTTGAGAACAGGTCGAGAAGGAATAACCTAAGAATAATCGGGCTGCCTGAAGCCGTCAACACCGGCATGCTTACAGAGGTATGTGCCACTCAGATTCCGTGCGCTCTGGGCATTACCGCCAATTGCACGATAGAACGGGCACACCGTTTGGGTGCCCCCTCTAATGACCGCAAGACCGGTTATCGTAAGATACCTCAACTACTCGGACAGACTGGCTATCCTCAAATCTTTCAAAAATGCTAATTACCTTATACTGGATGGTCATAAGCTACTGTTATTTGCCGACTACTCCCAAGAAGTCGCCCGTCGGCGCAAAGCTTTCCAGCCTTCCTGCAACGCATTGTTTCACAAAGGCATAAAATTTACGCTGGATTACCTCTCGCATCCTGATGAGGCGGCTGATTACATCAAATCTCATCTGCATCTCAACTTGGACACTCCTGCTGCTCCCTCCCTATCCCCCTCCGCGAGAGACCTCCTGAGCCCCGGCAGAAACTTGCCTAAAAGGCCCCGTGTGTCCTACAATTCCCGCCAGGCTAGACCGCGCTGAAATGCGCCTACGGTTTATATCATTTCCTCACGTAACAGTTGGGTTTGCTATCGGGGGCCCTGAACAGTTCTAACAGGTCTGGTATTTTTAGGCTGTACTTTTCGCTTCTGCTTTTGTTCTCAGTTGTCGTATGCAAGCCACTGACGCCTGACATGTTCCTGTCACTTTACTCACTGGTTTGCTCTCGACTTGTTGTGATGCATTAACCTATGTTCTTTATTTTTATCTGTCTTTCCCAGCCTTATCGGAGCACTGGTCCTCTCGCTATGGGTGAAGGGTTTTCGTTTCTTCATGTCCTCCGAGTATATTTTTCCCTGGGAGCGACTATACCATTTCTTCGATGGCGAGCGGAACCAGCCTCAACGCCGGTAACGCTGCGGGCTATGTGAGTTTCATGTGGAAAAAAGAGAAGTCAATGCTTCTACTACTGTGTGTTATGATGTATTACTATTCACTATGTTATTACTGGTTTACCCCTGTTTCAGATCTTGTAGGTCAGGTTAGGGCCGTATCCATACTCACCTCACCAGGGTCCTGGTATGTCACCCCTACGTGCTTCTGTACTGCCACATACAGCCAGTGGCTTACCCTCTCCCCTCCCGTCACCTTATCAATCCATATTGTAAGACCTCTTCCTTATGACCCCCCTTAATCTCTGGATAGTCTCCTGGAATGTCAAGGGTCTCCGTTCGCCTAATAAGCGCATGGCCATCCTTAGGCAGTTAAAACGTCTTAACGCTGACATCGCCATGTTGCAGGAAACCAACCTTTCCTCAGCCGACATTGAACGTATGCGCAAGCTTTAGGTGGGCCGAGTCTACGGCTCGGCTGCGCCCAAAGGCAAAGCTGGTGTTCTCATACTGATACACAAACGCCTTACACATGATTGCACCCCCCTTTACACCGATGACCAGGGCAGGATACAGATCCTTAAACTATCCCATGGCCCTAAGGACATCATCCTGTCCAATATATATGCCCCCACACCTCCGACGCACGCCTTTTTCCACACCCTCACGGGCATACTGGCCCCATACGCTCACCTCCCTCTGTTGGGTGGCGACTTTAACGTGGTCATGAATCCTACAGAAGACAGGTCACTGAAGCCACCTGCAGGTGTCCCCCATGCCCATTCCACAGGCCTTACGCTGTCGGCGTTTGCTGACAGCATTCATTTGACTGATGTGTGGCGCCTAGCTCACCCCACAGATAGAGAATATACTTTCTATTCCTCCCCCCATGGCACGTTCTCAAGCATAGATTATTTCCTTTGCACCGCACCCCTCCTTCCTACGCTGCACGATCCATCAATCTCTGATCTGGTAATCTCTGACCTCTCCCCCCTTATGGTTGACCTGTCCTTAGCAGAATCGCCCTCTGCCCGTAAACCTTGGAGATTTCCATCTTACCTTGCTAATAACGCTGAACTCTTATCGAACCTGACCCGCACTTGGGAAGAATTCCTGTGTGATAATGAATCCCACTCGTCTGACCCTATCTTGCTGTGGGAGACCGGAAAGGCTGTCCTTAGGGGCAGAATCATCGCTTTTGCATCGGCATACAAGCGGAATGCGGAGACAAAATATCAGACCGCTAGCGCCCTTTTGCGCTCTGCTCACTCCGAACTCCTGCAGCAAGATACTCCTGCCCGCAGAGCCCACTGGAAGGAAGCTAAGCGATGCTTTGACGAGTGGGCATTGGCACACGAACAATTCCATCGCTCTGTCCAAGACCTTCAATACCATAAGTACGGCAATAAGTCCGGCAAACTTCTGGCCCGTTTGTGCAGGGGCCCCTTAACTCCAACCCATATCACTTCCCTTAAAGACCAGTCGGGGGCTTTAAATGACACCCCGAAAGGGATTAACTCAATCATGCAGCAGTTTTATGCTAAACTGTATGGCCCTGATCCGATAAATATCGCTGAAGCCAATAAATTCCTGGAGGAGGTCCATCTTCCACGGGTAACGGCAGATCAGCTATCTGCCCTGAATGCTCCCCTCACCACTGAGGAGGTAACGTCTTCCATTGCATCCCTATCCCCTGGCAAAGCCCCCGGACTGGACGGGTACACGTCCGAGTTTTACAAGTTGACCAAATCCTTGCTTACCCCCACGCTGACTAATGTCTTTCAACATATCATGGATGGAGGGAGGTACATGCCCACGGGTTTACAGGCCTTCATAAAGCTCATCCCGAAACCTGGTAAGGACGCTACGGATGCTAAACTTCTATCGAAAATTATAGCCTCCAGATTGGCCGTGATCATGCCATCTCTCCTCCATCAATCCCTGCGGGCTTCACCAAGGGGTGCTCCGCGACCTCTAATATTCGCAAGGTCTTAGCAGTATTGGCACAAGCACGAGCCGACCCTTCCAACAATTATGCCATTATCACATTAGATGCCGAAAAGGCATTCGACAATGTTAGCTTCCAGTGGCTGTGCCCGGCACTCCAAAAATTTGGCTTCTCAGGCCCCTTCCTTCACCTCATATCGGCGATGTATGCCTCCCCTACGGCTAATGTTGTTACTTCTAATATTATATCGGATCCCATCCCCCTGCACAAAGGGACCAGGCAGGGCTGCCCCCTCTCCCCACTATTATTTAATCTAGCTTTAGAACCCCTTTCCAGACACTTATCCTTCACGTCCCCCCTGAAGGGCATTCGGATTGGTCGAGAGGAAATTAAATCCACCCTGTTCGCAGATGATATTCTATTGTTTACCTCCGACCCGGAGCGGGACATGCACCATGTCAAGGACATCTTTGACAGATTTAAAGTGTGCTCAGGTCTGCGCATCAATTATACGAAGAGTGAAATACTTCCTCTCGGCCAACCGTGTTCTCTAGAGTGGACCTCGCACTCCCCCTTTGCCATTGCCAAAACCAGTATTAAATACTTGGGTATTCATATAGGTAAATCTCCCGACTCCCTATACCAATTAAACTATACCCCATTGATAGCCAAACTAGCCGTAGAATTAGACAATTGGGTCTCCCTTCCACTGTCTCTCCTAGGCAGGTGTCATCTCTTTAAAATGGTCACGTTCCCCAAATTGTTATATCTTATGCAGACACTTCCCCTGCTTATTAAACACACTGATATTAATACCTTACACAAATCCCTTTCCAGGTTCCTGTGGAAAACCAAAAGGTCAAGGATCTCCCTCCCCAAACTATACCCCCCAAAGTCACTTGGGGGGCGCAAACCTACCCGATATTAGACTATACAATTTATCTTGCCTGTTGAGAGTGGGTATGGATTGGCTAAAGGGGTCTTCTAGGTTCTCAAATTTTTCTTTGGAATCTCAAATCCCAGTCCCTTTTTCCCTAGCGGGGCTCCTGCATAGCAAACTAAAGGATCTCCCCCCAAATCTCAGGCAGAACATCTTGTTCCGAGATACTCTTGTGGCTTGGAGGGAGATTAGGAAAAAGTTGGGTCTACCGCAGCACATATACCAACATCTCCCTATAGCGGGCAACCCATCCTTGTGCTCAATGGACCTAGAAAGAGTCTACTCCACCTGGGCCCAGGAAGGACTAAGGACTTTTGCTCAATTGTTTGACTCAACAATGGGTGCACCTCTCCCCTTCCAGGACCTGCAACATCTGTATAAACTCCCTGTCCACCATTTCCTGCATATTCACCAGGTCACCTCCCATGCCATGGATTTGTGTAGGGACAGATCAAAGCGATTCATGCCTTCCATCTTGGATACCATCCTATCTGTGGAACATCCTAAACTCGCCCACATCTACCGCCCTCTTCAGGCCACAATACTGGACAGACAAATGGACTTCACCAAATCTTCCTGGGACAAGACCCTGAATATTACTGGTTCCAAGCGGCTCCTGATAGCGGGGTATATCGCCACATGTGCCTTCAACACTAACGAATTTTGGAGGGAGCAGCAATTGAAAATACTTCACCATGCCTATTCTCCTTTTTCCTCCTCTCCCCTGCATGTTTCTTTCCAAGGGTGCTCCTGGTGCTCAGCGCCCCGCCCTACGTTACACCACCGGCTGTGGAGTTGCCTAATTGTGTCATCCTTCTGGGACAGCGTGGAACTTTTGATACATAGGGTCACGGGCCTCCATCCCATGAAAAACCCCCTTTCACTGTTGTTTGGGCTTTTGGACAATAAACCTCCGCTTGTCTACATCACACATGACAAAACCCAGGCGTCTATACTGTTAGCCCATAAAGCCTGGATCTCTACGTGCCTAATGCTTGCCCGTAGGACCATCCTCAGACACTGGATATCCCCCTCCCCACCCACTGTGAAAGAGCTTCAATCGGACTTGGATAGTCTGCTCACCAAGGATCGTCTGGACCTATCTGTCTTCAAGTCCAACCCACTTAAGTTCTGGAGGAAATGGCAGGCGTATCTGGTGCGCTTCCACCCGAACACTTCTCTGCCCCCATTAAACACCAGAGGCTGATACAGCTCAATAGCATACTCCCTTGACTCCTACTTCTCTTCTCCCCCCCTCCTCCTGGATTCTGTAGATGGTTTTAAATTGCCTTTTACTATCACTACCTACTAAAAGATCATCAGGCCTTATCCCTGCCCCCCCCCCCCTTTCTCCCCTCTGGCTGTAATTGATCATCAAACGTATGTGATATACCTAGATAATTCTTTGATACTGATATGTCTGCTAACCTGGTCACCCCTCCCTCCCTTCCTTACCCCCCCTGTTCCTCCTCTTTCCTTTCCCCCATCTCCCGGTTCTATTGCTCTATCCCGTCTGATCCTTCTCCCCACAGGGCATTTGTCCTGCTCTCACCTTTTCCCCCCTCCCCCTCCTTTCACTCCCCCTCCCTCTTCCCTTTGTCGGCTGACATTAGTTTTGGTCTCTTGTTACCCCGGTTCCTCTGCTTTGATTTCAGTTATATGGGCCATTACTCCACCCACTGTATACCAAACATGTTTTACTGTTGTACTTTTACACTCGTGTTTGAGTGGACCGTTGTATAACTTGTTAATTGCTGAAAACTCAATAAATATTTCTTTAAAAAAAAAAAAGAAAGTGAACATGTTCTATATTAGCCTGGTGTTTCCTTTATACACAAAGAGAATTTTAAAAACACACTCACTCCAGGTCTCTACAAACTTTTATTATAACAGCCAGTAGAGTCTCTCCACTCTCCACTGCACCTAAGCTGAAGCATCAGCTGATGAGCAACAAATCATGGGAATTTCCATAAAGGATAGGATATAGTTCATTACATGTAAAGTTAGAATAGATTAGAAACAAGTTTAGTCTTTTTTCCCAATTAATTTACTTTTAGACTAAATAGAGATTTTACATTTGCCTGGAGCTTTCTTTTAAAATCTTAATGATCAAAGAGCACACACACAGTGTATTGCTTGTTATTACTTAAAACTGATGGCCCTTAACTGCTGCAGGTCAAAAACAGTTAAACAGGACTTTTTATGTAAAAAGTTATTACTTCTGTCAGTACCAAAATGTAACTCTATTGAAAGGAATTGCAGTATAAGCTTTGAATGTGAAGTTATTGCATTCAGTTGCTTCTCCGCACCCTGGGCGTGCCCTAATTTGTTCAGTGCAGCAGTGTGCTGTGATACTCTTGCATTTAATGAAAAGAGATAACGTTGGATGTTATGCTTGTTCAGTTTAAGTGTCCTGATTGGCTGGATTGATTAGCACCAGGAAATGAAGGATACATAAATTGCTGCGTGCCAAAGTGATTCATACTGCAATATAACAATTCTTTTTTTACAGATGCTGTGTAATGACATTTCACCTGAACAAACTCTTATCGTGTATTATGTTCAAATTTGTAATTGTCAGCCAAAATAGTTGTACATCCCATTTAATGAGGTAGAATCTTATTTAACTACTGAAATGTATCCAGGAGGGAATAAAACACTTTTCAAAAGAGCACCTGTTGCTCGTAAGTAGCAGAGCATTTACAGAAAAAATATAGATTATTGTATGTTATTGTCAGACAAAACAAAATTAGCAAAGTAAGGTAAATGATGTTAAGCTAATGAAGAAGATACATGATAAATTAGTTTGAATTATTTATTGCTACGCTTTGGCATGTACTATTTTGAGTTTAATGAAGCCACTCTTAGCAACACTTGTGCTTCTATGTAAGATAGAATGCACTGCTTTGATTTAGCTTACAGCACACAAACATTTATGAAAAATGTATAATGTCGAAAGAGGCTCAGTTATTGGAAGTAAAAATTGTATGCCACATTACTGATACTAACTTTTTTAATCTCCACCACTGCACCAATGTTCCCTGTAATATTTACCCTGCTTAATGACTGGACATGTATCCTACATTATGTGTATCTTCATGATTTTGATTATCAGGAGGTTCAGGACTGGACTGGATACACCTTCACATAAAGGAGAAAACCCCATTCAAGGACTACGAATCCACAAAAACGATTAATATTTAAGAGAATGTATGATGGTTTTGTTTGTCTTCCATTTTATATTTATTATGGTCAGAACTAAAAAATGTTTGCTTACTTCGTTGTTGCTTTAAATAGAGTTTTTGGACAAGACTGTCACAGATTGTTTTTTTTTTTTTTTTTTTTCTTTTGGCATTCTGAGACCAAAGAACTAAACTGGCAATGTGCAGAAAATTGTCACATAATTAGGTTGAAAAAAGATACAAGTCCATCTAGTTCAACCAGCAGAAAAAATAAACAAATAGAAAACCTTCATATACACCATCCAATACTCACATTTGAACCAGAGAAAGGCAAAAAAAAACCCCAAAAAGCATGGCCCAATTTGCTTCAGTGGGGGAAAAAATATTTCCAAATCTTCCAGGAGGCAATCAGACATTCTCTGGACCCCTTATTATTACCTATAAATGTTAATATCCAGTTATATTTTTTGTATTTAGGAATGCATCCAGCCCTTTTGAAAAAATCTACTTAACTAGCCAGAGCTAGTTCTATTTCACATTTTCACAGCTCTTACTTTGAGGAAGCATTTTCCTATGTAGAGATTAAATCTCTTTTCCTCAAGATGTAAAAAGTACCCTTTGTCCTCTGTAATGACCTGAAAGTTTATAGCTTTACACCATGTTCACTATATGGACCAAGTGCAGTATGTATTTATACATGGTGATCCTACCCTCCCTTACTTGCCTCTTCTCAAGAAAGAATACATTTAGTTTAGCACATCGTTCCTCATATCTGAGCTCCTCCAATATTCTTTTTGGGAATGGATGACCAGAACTGAACTGCACATTCCAGATGAGGTCTTCCAATGCTTCGTACAGGGGCAAATATGTTGCTATAGAATGTATACCACTTTTATAACAAGAAAATATTTTGCTAGTTTTAGAACCCGCAGCTTGGCATTGCTATTATTACATCTATGATCACCCAGATCCTTCTAAACTACCAGAAAATACTTCTGGTACTTTTAATCCCAAGCTCTATATAATTTAGAAATATGTTAAAAAGTAAGGGTCCCAACACTGAACCTTGGGGTACATCACTAATAACCTTGTACCATTTAGAGTATGAATCATTAATAACTGCTCTATGAATACACTATTTTATCCAGTTTTTTATCCATTTAAAAACAGTATTTAGAGCCTGTTGACTAACTTACACATTAGCCATGCGTGTAGAACTGCATCAAATGCTTTAGCAAAATCAAAGTATACTAAATCCACAGTCATTTCTTGTCTATGTTTTTGCTTACTTCTTTATGAAAAGAAATCAGAATTGATAAACAGCCTTCACAAAGCCATGCTGTCTGTTGCTTAAAATATTGTTTTCTAGCAAGAAGGTCTTCTATGTGGCCTTTTATTAAATTCTCAAGTACCTTCCTGACTATAGGGGTTAAGCTAACCGGTCTGTAGTTACTTGGTAAGGACTTCAATCTCTTTATAAATATAGGCAGCACGTTGGCCTTGCTCTAATCCAGTAAACCCAATGAGTTAATAAAGAATCCCCAAAAATTAGAAACAATGTCTTTGATATACCAGAGCTCAGCTCTTTGAGGACACATGGATGTGAGCCATCTAGTTCAGGTGCTTTATTCACCTTTATTTTGTGTAAATGTTTCTGAAACATCAATCTTCATTGTGGCTTTGTCAATACTATCCGATCTATGACCTTTTCACTTTGTATACATAGAGCTGAAAAAGGTATTTACCAAATGTGTCATCTCTTTGTCTTTGTCTCTGTGTTATCATGCATAGGTCATATGCAGGTAGCTCTGACATACACAGGCATTAATCAGACAGACAGACACACACACACACACGCAAAGTATCTTATTTTCCCTAGAATCTCAGGTCTTATTGTTTTCCAATGGGTGATGAAGGTAGAAAAGGGGCAGCCCTTTACCTAGATATTTTTCTCTTCCTGTAGTGTCAGATCATGTCTCTATTATCTGCTGTGACTATTGGCCATACACATGATCCAAAAATCGGCCGAAAAATATAGCTTCCGAAGCGATCATTTGATAATCAGATCGCTAGTACAGAGCTTTCGAAAGCCAATCATGACAGTTCATCGAGAGATTAAGAGATCCTTATGACCCCCCTTAATCTCTGGATAGTCTCCTGGAATGTCAAGGGTCTCCGTTCGCCTAATAAGCGCATGGCCATCCTTAGGCAGTTAAAACGTCTTAACGCTGACATCGCCATGTTGCAGGAAACCAACCTTTCCTCAGCCGACATTGAACGTATGCGCAAGCTTTAGGTGGGCCGAGTCTACGGCTCGGCTGCGCCCAAAGGCAAAGCTGGTGTTCTCATACTGATACACAAACGCCTTACACATGATTGCACCCCCCTTTACACCGATGACCAGGGCAGGATACAGATCCTTAAACTATCCCATGGCCCTAAGGACATCATCCTGTCCAATATATATGCCCCCACACCTCCGACGCACGCCTTTTTCCACACCCTCACGGGCATACTGGCCCCATACGCTCACCTCCCTCTGTTGGGTGGCGACTTTAACGTGGTCATGAATCCTACAGAAGACAGGTCACTGAAGCCACCTGCAGGTGTCCCCCATGCCCATTCCACAGGCCTTACGCTGTCGGCGTTTGCTGACAGCATTCATTTGACTGATGTGTGGCGCCTAGCTCACCCCACAGATAGAGAATATACTTTCTATTCCTCCCCCCATGGCACGTTCTCAAGCATAGATTATTTCCTTTGCACCGCACCCCTCCTTCCTACGCTGCACGATCCATCAATCTCTGATCTGGTAATCTCTGACCTCTCCCCCCTTATGGTTGACCTGTCCTTAGCAGAATCGCCCTCTGCCCGTAAACCTTGGAGATTTCCATCTTACCTTGCTAATAACGCTGAACTCTTATCGAACCTGACCCGCACTTGGGAAGAATTCCTGTGTGATAATGAATCCCACTCGTCTGACCCTATCTTGCTGTGGGAGACCGGAAAGGCTGTCCTTAGGGGCAGAATCATCGCTTTTGCATCGGCATACAAGCGGAATGCGGAGACAAAATATCAGACCGCTAGCGCCCTTTTGCGCTCTGCTCACTCCGAACTCCTGCAGCAAGATACTCCTGCCCGCAGAGCCCACTGGAAGGAAGCTAAGCGATGCTTTGACGAGTGGGCATTGGCACACGAACAATTCCATCGCTCTGTCCAAGACCTTCAATACCATAAGTACGGCAATAAGTCCGGCAAACTTCTGGCCCGTTTGTGCAGGGGCCCCTTAACTCCAACCCATATCACTTCCCTTAAAGACCAGTCGGGGGCTTTAAATGACACCCCGAAAGGGATTAACTCAATCATGCAGCAGTTTTATGCTAAACTGTATGGCCCTGATCCGATAAATATCGCTGAAGCCAATAAATTCCTGGAGGAGGTCCATCTTCCACGGGTAACGGCAGATCAGCTATCTGCCCTGAATGCTCCCCTCACCACTGAGGAGGTAACGTCTTCCATTGCATCCCTATCCCCTGGCAAAGCCCCCGGACTGGACGGGTACACGTCCGAGTTTTACAAGTTGACCAAATCCTTGCTTACCCCCACGCTGACTAATGTCTTTCAACATATCATGGATGGAGGGAGGTACATGCCCACGGGTTTACAGGCCTTCATAAAGCTCATCCCGAAACCTGGTAAGGACGCTACGGATGCTAAACTTCTATCGAAAATTATAGCCTCCAGATTGGCCGTGATCATGCCATCTCTCCTCCATCAATCCCTGCGGGCTTCACCAAGGGGTGCTCCGCGACCTCTAATATTCGCAAGGTCTTAGCAGTATTGGCACAAGCACGAGCCGACCCTTCCAACAATTATGCCATTATCACATTAGATGCCGAAAAGGCATTCGACAATGTTAGCTTCCAGTGGCTGTGCCCGGCACTCCAAAAATTTGGCTTCTCAGGCCCCTTCCTTCACCTCATATCGGCGATGTATGCCTCCCCTACGGCTAATGTTGTTACTTCTAATATTATATCGGATCCCATCCCCCTGCACAAAGGGACCAGGCAGGGCTGCCCCCTCTCCCCACTATTATTTAATCTAGCTTTAGAACCCCTTTCCAGACACTTATCCTTCACGTCCCCCCTGAAGGGCATTCGGATTGGTCGAGAGGAAATTAAATCCACCCTGTTCGCAGATGATATTCTATTGTTTACCTCCGACCCGGAGCGGGACATGCACCATGTCAAGGACATCTTTGACAGATTTAAAGTGTGCTCAGGTCTGCGCATCAATTATACGAAGAGTGAAATACTTCCTCTCGGCCAACCGTGTTCTCTAGAGTGGACCTCGCACTCCCCCTTTGCCATTGCCAAAACCAGTATTAAATACTTGGGTATTCATATAGGTAAATCTCCCGACTCCCTATACCAATTAAACTATACCCCATTGATAGCCAAACTAGCCGTAGAATTAGACAATTGGGTCTCCCTTCCACTGTCTCTCCTAGGCAGGTGTCATCTCTTTAAAATGGTCACGTTCCCCAAATTGTTATATCTTATGCAGACACTTCCCCTGCTTATTAAACACACTGATATTAATACCTTACACAAATCCCTTTCCAGGTTCCTGTGGAAAACCAAAAGGTCAAGGATCTCCCTCCCCAAACTATACCCCCCAAAGTCACTTGGGGGGCGCAAACCTACCCGATATTAGACTATACAATTTATCTTGCCTGTTGAGAGTGGGTATGGATTGGCTAAAGGGGTCTTCTAGGTTCTCAAATTTTTCTTTGGAATCTCAAATCCCAGTCCCTTTTTCCCTAGCGGGGCTCCTGCATAGCAAACTAAAGGATCTCCCCCCAAATCTCAGGCAGAACATCTTGTTCCGAGATACTCTTGTGGCTTGGAGGGAGATTAGGAAAAAGTTGGGTCTACCGCAGCACATATACCAACATCTCCCTATAGCGGGCAACCCATCCTTGTGCTCAATGGACCTAGAAAGAGTCTACTCCACCTGGGCCCAGGAAGGACTAAGGACTTTTGCTCAATTGTTTGACTCAACAATGGGTGCACCTCTCCCCTTCCAGGACCTGCAACATCTGTATAAACTCCCTGTCCACCATTTCCTGCATATTCACCAGGTCACCTCCCATGCCATGGATTTGTGTAGGGACAGATCAAAGCGATTCATGCCTTCCATCTTGGATACCATCCTATCTGTGGAACATCCTAAACTCGCCCACATCTACCGCCCTCTTCAGGCCACAATACTGGACAGACAAATGGACTTCACCAAATCTTCCTGGGACAAGACCCTGAATATTACTGGTTCCAAGCGGCTCCTGATAGCGGGGTATATCGCCACATGTGCCTTCAACACTAACGAATTTTGGAGGGAGCAGCAATTGAAAATACTTCACCATGCCTATTCTCCTTTTTCCTCCTCTCCCCTGCATGTTTCTTTCCAAGGGTGCTCCTGGTGCTCAGCGCCCCGCCCTACGTTACACCACCGGCTGTGGAGTTGCCTAATTGTGTCATCCTTCTGGGACAGCGTGGAACTTTTGATACATAGGGTCACGGGCCTCCATCCCATGAAAAACCCCCTTTCACTGTTGTTTGGGCTTTTGGACAATAAACCTCCGCTTGTCTACATCACACATGACAAAACCCAGGCGTCTATACTGTTAGCCCATAAAGCCTGGATCTCTACGTGCCTAATGCTTGCCCGTAGGACCATCCTCAGACACTGGATATCCCCCTCCCCACCCACTGTGAAAGAGCTTCAATCGGACTTGGATAGTCTGCTCACCAAGGATCGTCTGGACCTATCTGTCTTCAAGTCCAACCCACTTAAGTTCTGGAGGAAATGGCAGGCGTATCTGGTGCGCTTCCACCCGAACACTTCTCTGCCCCCATTAAACACCAGAGGCTGATACAGCTCAATAGCATACTCCCTTGACTCCTACTTCTCTTCTCCCCCCCTCCTCCTGGATTCTGTAGATGGTTTTAAATTGCCTTTTACTATCACTACCTACTAAAAGATCATCAGGCCTTATCCCTGCCCCCCCCCCCCTTTCTCCCCTCTGGCTGTAATTGATCATCAAACGTATGTGATATACCTAGATAATTCTTTGATACTGATATGTCTGCTAACCTGGTCACCCCTCCCTCCCTTCCTTACCCCCCCTGTTCCTCCTCTTTCCTTTCCCCCATCTCCCGGTTCTATTGCTCTATCCCGTCTGATCCTTCTCCCCACAGGGCATTTGTCCTGCTCTCACCTTTTCCCCCCTCCCCCTCCTTTCACTCCCCCTCCCTCTTCCCTTTGTCGGCTGACATTAGTTTTGGTCTCTTGTTACCCCGGTTCCTCTGCTTTGATTTCAGTTATATGGGCCATTACTCCACCCACTGTATACCAAACATGTTTTACTGTTGTACTTTTACACTCGTGTTTGAGTGGACCGTTGTATAACTTGTTAATTGCTGAAAACTCAATAAATATTTCTTTAAAAAAAAAAAAGAAAGTGAACATGTTCTATATTAGCCTGGTGTTTCCTTTATACACAAAGAGAATTTTAAAAACACACTCACTCCAGGTCTCTACAAACTTTTATTATAACAGCCAGTAGAGTCTCTCCACTCTCCACTGCACCTAAGCTGAAGCATCAGCTGATGAGCAACAAATCATGGGAATTTCCATAAAGGATAGGATATAGTTCATTACATGTAAAGTTAGAATAGATTAGAAACAAGTTTAGTCTTTTTTCCCAATTAATTTACTTTTAGACTAAATAGAGATTTTACATTTGCCTGGAGCTTTCTTTTAAAATCTTAATGATCAAAGAGCACACACACAGTGTATTGCTTGTTATTACTTAAAACTGATGGCCCTTAACTGCTGCAGGTCAAAAACAGTTAAACAGGACTTTTTATGTAAAAAGTTATTACTTCTGTCAGTACCAAAATGTAACTCTATTGAAAGGAATTGCAGTATAAGCTTTGAATGTGAAGTTATTGCATTCAGTTGCTTCTCCGCACCCTGGGCGTGCCCTAATTTGTTCAGTGCAGCAGTGTGCTGTGATACTCTTGCATTTAATGAAAAGAGATAACGTTGGATGTTATGCTTGTTCAGTTTAAGTGTCCTGATTGGCTGGATTGATTAGCACCAGGAAATGAAGGATACATAAATTGCTGCGTGCCAAAGTGATTCATACTGCAATATAACAATTCTTTTTTTACAGATGCTGTGTAATGACATTTCACCTGAACAAACTCTTATCGTGTATTATGTTCAAATTTGTAATTGTCAGCCAAAATAGTTGTACATCCCATTTAATGAGGTAGAATCTTATTTAACTACTGAAATGTATCCAGGAGGGAATAAAACACTTTTCAAAAGAGCACCTGTTGCTCGTAAGTAGCAGAGCATTTACAGAAAAAATATAGATTATTGTATGTTATTGTCAGACAAAACAAAATTAGCAAAGTAAGGTAAATGATGTTAAGCTAATGAAGAAGATACATGATAAATTAGTTTGAATTATTTATTGCTACGCTTTGGCATGTACTATTTTGAGTTTAATGAAGCCACTCTTAGCAACACTTGTGCTTCTATGTAAGATAGAATGCACTGCTTTGATTTAGCTTACAGCACACAAACATTTATGAAAAATGTATAATGTCGAAAGAGGCTCAGTTATTGGAAGTAAAAATTGTATGCCACATTACTGATACTAACTTTTTTAATCTCCACCACTGCACCAATGTTCCCTGTAATATTTACCCTGCTTAATGACTGGACATGTATCCTACATTATGTGTATCTTCATGATTTTGATTATCAGGAGGTTCAGGACTGGACTGGATACACCTTCACATAAAGGAGAAAACCCCATTCAAGGACTACGAATCCACAAAAACGATTAATATTTAAGAGAATGTATGATGGTTTTGTTTGTCTTCCATTTTATATTTATTATGGTCAGAACTAAAAAATGTTTGCTTACTTCGTTGTTGCTTTAAATAGAGTTTTTGGACAAGACTGTCACAGATTGTTTTTTTTTTTTTTTTTTTTCTTTTGGCATTCTGAGACCAAAGAACTAAACTGGCAATGTGCAGAAAATTGTCACATAATTAGGTTGAAAAAAGATACAAGTCCATCTAGTTCAACCAGCAGAAAAAATAAACAAATAGAAAACCTTCATATACACCATCCAATACTCACATTTGAACCAGAGAAAGGCAAAAAAAAACCCCAAAAAGCATGGCCCAATTTGCTTCAGTGGGGGAAAAAATATTTCCAAATCTTCCAGGAGGCAATCAGACATTCTCTGGACCCCTTATTATTACCTATAAATGTTAATATCCAGTTATATTTTTTGTATTTAGGAATGCATCCAGCCCTTTTGAAAAAATCTACTTAACTAGCCAGAGCTAGTTCTATTTCACATTTTCACAGCTCTTACTTTGAGGAAGCATTTTCCTATGTAGAGATTAAATCTCTTTTCCTCAAGATGTAAAAAGTACCCTTTGTCCTCTGTAATGACCTGAAAGTTTATAGCTTTACACCATGTTCACTATATGGACCAAGTGCAGTATGTATTTATACATGGTGATCCTACCCTCCCTTACTTGCCTCTTCTCAAGAAAGAATACATTTAGTTTAGCACATCGTTCCTCATATCTGAGCTCCTCCAATATTCTTTTTGGGAATGGATGACCAGAACTGAACTGCACATTCCAGATGAGGTCTTCCAATGCTTCGTACAGGGGCAAATATGTTGCTATAGAATGTATACCACTTTTATAACAAGAAAATATTTTGCTAGTTTTAGAACCCGCAGCTTGGCATTGCTATTATTACATCTATGATCACCCAGATCCTTCTAAACTACCAGAAAATACTTCTGGTACTTTTAATCCCAAGCTCTATATAATTTAGAAATATGTTAAAAAGTAAGGGTCCCAACACTGAACCTTGGGGTACATCACTAATAACCTTGTACCATTTAGAGTATGAATCATTAATAACTGCTCTATGAATACACTATTTTATCCAGTTTTTTATCCATTTAAAAACAGTATTTAGAGCCTGTTGACTAACTTACACATTAGCCATGCGTGTAGAACTGCATCAAATGCTTTAGCAAAATCAAAGTATACTAAATCCACAGTCATTTCTTGTCTATGTTTTTGCTTACTTCTTTATGAAAAGAAATCAGAATTGATAAACAGCCTTCACAAAGCCATGCTGTCTGTTGCTTAAAATATTGTTTTCTAGCAAGAAGGTCTTCTATGTGGCCTTTTATTAAATTCTCAAGTACCTTCCTGACTATAGGGGTTAAGCTAACCGGTCTGTAGTTACTTGGTAAGGACTTCAATCTCTTTATAAATATAGGCAGCACGTTGGCCTTGCTCTAATCCAGTAAACCCAATGAGTTAATAAAGAATCCCCAAAAATTAGAAACAATGTCTTTGATATACCAGAGCTCAGCTCTTTGAGGACACATGGATGTGAGCCATCTAGTTCAGGTGCTTTATTCACCTTTATTTTGTGTAAATGTTTCTGAAACATCAATCTTCATTGTGGCTTTGTCAATACTATCCGATCTATGACCTTTTCACTTTGTATACATAGAGCTGAAAAAGGTATTTACCAAATGTGTCATCTCTTTGTCTTTGTCTCTGTGTTATCATGCATAGGTCATATGCAGGTAGCTCTGACATACACAGGCATTAATCAGACAGACAGACACACACACACACACGCAAAGTATCTTATTTTCCCTAGAATCTCAGGTCTTATTGTTTTCCAATGGGTGATGAAGGTAGAAAAGGGGCAGCCCTTTACCTAGATATTTTTCTCTTCCTGTAGTGTCAGATCATGTCTCTATTATCTGCTGTGACTATTGGCCATACACATGATCCAAAAATCGGCCGAAAAATATAGCTTCCGAAGCGATCATTTGATAATCAGATCGCTAGTACAGAGCTTTCGAAAGCCAATCATGACAGTTCATCTGATATTATCCAATCAGAAAAGCACGAAAATGTTTCTCGTAGAATACCAGATTGTACGATTTTTGTTTATTCAGTAAAGTTGTCCTCCGAAAATACAATACAAACACACTACAACACATTACATCACTTCCAAATTTTTAACCTGTCCTATGAGAATTTTCGTAACTTTAGTTACATAGTAGTTAGGGTTGAATAAAGACAACAGTCCATCCAGTTCAACCTGTGCAGGTGTGTGTGTGTGTGTGTGTCAGTGGCGATATTAATTTCCCATACTGTAACCTCTCTATTTTCAATATGTGACTACTAGCATTAAAAAAAAATGGACGATCTGTCATCCGATTTTTGGATTGTGTGTACAGGCCATAAGGCTAATAACTATAACTCCAGTAAACCGATACATGCTTCAGAGTTCATAGCTCAGAGCTGGAGATCCAGTAAACCTGGTAAAAAGCTAAAAGCTCTAGATGGAATTCAGAGTGTTCCCACCTCTGATCATGCTGGCCCTCTAGGAACAGGGGTATAGGTACCCATAGCTACCATTGCTTGCCATGTTTTCACAACATTATGTAATTAGAATGCTAAAGGTTGTTTTGAAGAGACTAAAAATATATGACAGTAAGAATACTTATTCTTGCTCTATTCTGTCACACAAAATAATTCAACTATGGCCAGCTGTAATGTACAATGTAAATCATCTGAATTCGACTTGTTGCTTTGTTTAGAAATGCTTTTCACTGCACTTGACCAAACAGTCAAGCACATGTGCATACTAAGTTCAAGAAATCCTAAAAGTGGAGAGTGAGAGCCAATGCACAGACCTAGAAACTCTCCAGATTTCAGTTAGAAAGTCTTGCTGATAATTTTGATTACCAGGTATCTGTTACCCTCGGATTTCTCTCCAGCTCAGCCAAAAATTGTCTGACAAAAAATTTGTGACAGTAGTGTCACTTCGTTAGTCAACTAGCGGTCAGACCTGTAATTCAGTGCTGAAAAGGAGAAGAGAGTCAGGAAGAGGTGCAATCTGTGCTCTCCCCTCCTCCAGCTCCTACTTCTGGTCTCCAGGTAACATATTTTTTAAGTATGGTCACTTAAAGCGGAGTTATGGCCTCGGGAGTCAATTTGAGCTAAAAATACCCCCGGGAAAGTCAGGGCTAGTACATTCCATAATGGATAGCCTCTGAACTATCCCGGGTCGCACTTACCTGTAAGAAGAAATACTTACCTTGAAAATTTATTCTCCAGCGCTGCCATCTCAGGTGTGGGCAGTTGAAGCCGCAGCGTCCCTCTTCGTGTCCTCTTCCGTGACGTCGGAGTCCCACAATGCACTGCACCGGCGCCGCTCGTCACTTCCGGTGCAGGCGCGGCATCCCTGCACAGCTTCTGAATGCCGCGCCTGCACCAGAAATGACAAGCAGGGCCAGTGCAGGCACATTGATTCCTGGGAGCGATGACGTTCAGCTGCCAGGAATCATCGCAAACCGGAAGTGACGGCGCGGGCCGCAGCCGCAGAGGGAGGCAGTGGAAGGAAGGTGAGTATATTTTCTTCTATAATAAGGTAAGATACCAAAAAAAAAAAATTGGCACTATCCATTTCTCTTTCAGGTTGCCCTTTAGAAGGCGGATGGCCCAAAATAGATTTTTTCGATTTTGAGGCCGGAGCTCAGCTTTAAGAACTGCATTTTTAGAGAACTATAACAAACACATATATAATAACATATGTCTAGTTATTTCATACAAATCAAGTGTTCCATGTCTTATCTTTTAATTATATTTAATCTGGTAGTTTGGCAACAGTGCTCATCACATTACCTATCACACAGGGGATGCATTGTCTGTCTATGAAATCCTAAATCATAGAAAGTTTGCGGAAAATGTGAATTTGCATAAAGTTGACATGTAATATATTCAGTACAATTATAATTAAATGTGTACTCTCCCATGTTCCTGTTTTGATGGGGCAACCATGCATTCAGGGCAGATAAAAATGCAGAGCTTCATAAAAATGTGCTTCAAATGTGGAAGTTTTTGTTCTACAAATTACAGATCAGGGGGTGAATTAACGTTTTTAATTAAGTTGAAAGACCTTTTTGTGAAAATATCGTTTTGAGAAACCTAGCCCTCTCTTGCTAGCCACTGCATGTTCTTCCATGAAAAGCTCTATGATGATTTGTTGTCAACATAAAAAAGTAGTTACTGTCTGGACAAAAAATGATGTCTAATTGGAGCTATTTTTCTGTTACCTTTCCTCCCTGTGGGTATTATATTATCATAAACCATATGAAATAAGCTTGTGTTTCCTATTGATTTGACAGTTACCACTTGACCTTTTAAAAGAATATTCTTGGTATTAATGGCTCAAACCTTGTTATGGTTTAAAACAGCTATATCTGCAACCACTGTTCATGTGCTGCTTTGTCCATAAATGTCACTGATTAAGTTTGAGATAAGGAAAAAATAAGATGTTTTTCGAGAAATATAAGAACTGGTTAATGCCAACATATTTATGACATATAATAATAGTTATATCTGGGTAGCTTATATACAAAGTTAATAAAATGTCAGTAATAGTGATACAGAATAACTATAATAAACAAGAACATGTCTGCTTGCTTTAGCTGACCGATTATACTGATTATTGACTCCTGCTGGATTACTCTCACTAATTTGTATGACATATAATCCAATTGCCTTCATGATGGTAGACTTTAAAAGTAACCACTAATTACCGACTCAGCTTTTTACTCCAACAGTTTAGTTAATAAGTTAAAAAAAAAAGTAATAATGATATAGACTATATACATTTAATGCAAGAATATGTCTGCTTGCTTTAGAAGACAGATTAGGAATGAGTGTGTTTACATGTTCAATGTGAAGTTGGTACCTTTGTAGGCAATTAGGGGGTTGGGGGTGTTTTGAAAAGATACCTGTCAAATGAACATTTTATAGCCTAAGTAGTTATGTGGCAAATTTAACTTTGTCACAGTTTTTCTTTCTTTTTAATACTAATTAAAAAAAAATTGGTATGGATAAACAGTATAACATTGTTTCTACAGATTATATAGAAACAACATACAAGTGATAAAATGAATTCTAGATGGACAAAAAAATAAGAGGGGGGTAAAGGTCAACTGACTGTTACAATAAGCAATTTTATTAAATATGTTGCATTTAGGAATATTGTTCCTAATTGTTCATATTCACATTTAGAAGTACAATCTCTGGAGACAAATCAAGCTACCATTAGTTAATAATGTTACTAATATAACAGCTTTGTTCTAGAAATAATATACAGTAAACCCCCCTCCATTGCGGGGGTTACGTTCCGGACCCAGCCGCGAAAAGTGAAATTCCGCGAAATAGAAAAACCCTATTAAAATGCATTGTAGGCATGATTTTTTACTGTCACTGTACGTGTAGAAGCATTTTAAGGTCTTTAAACACACTTTTAAAACAATAGAAACTCATTTAAACACATAAAAGATACTTAGAGACAGAGCAAGAGCTATGAAAAACACAAAAATATTTCATTTTTAATGATTTATATAGTAAAATAACATTACAAAAAAAACCGCGAATTACCGGGACCGCAAAAACTGAACCGCGATGTAGCGGGGGATTACTGTATTGCGGGACAAAAAATAGTACATGTGTTAGCAGTAGGGTTGAGCAAACCCGGACTGTATTGTTAGGGATCGTACCGGACTTTTGGGTATTTGGTACCTGGACACGGACCCGGACATTTCACTGTATGTTCGGGATACTGTCCGTTGTTCGGTAATGTTATTTGATGTTTTGGCGGTTTTAATGGCGTGGTTTCAACAGGTGCAAGGCAGCCAATCAGCAAGCGTTTAACTAGTGTGCCCTTAGAAGCCATCACAGTCATGCCTACTAATGGCATGGCTGTGATTGGCCAGTGCAGTGTGTGACCCAGAGTCTATATAAGGTGGAGTCACATAGCGCAGTGCGTCACTCTGCTCAAACTATACTAGCGAGAGGTTCCTGATGCTGCTGCTGAGGGAGAGATAGGAGATTATTGTAGGGTCAGGCTGGAGATTGCTTTGAGGGAAAGAATAGGAAGAATCTTCTTTAATCAGACAGCGATCTACATTGATTGTATTGTGTGGGGGTGCAGTGCATGATCTTTATGCCCTGACCTGAGCTCAGTGAGGAGGAGGAGGGAGAAAAAAAAAACTTTTATCAGTCTGTTAGGTGGGCGGCGTGTGGTGTGTAGCTGCCATTTCATGCAAGCTCAGTACGTATGTGTCTGCCTAATCTGCATTTAAAACAGGAAAAAACTTTTTTCCTTCATATTTTACTTTAACATACACTGTTTAGACAGACACTGCTTTTCTAACCTGCCCTTCAAAAATCACCAATGTAAGGGGAAAATAATTATTTTTCAGTACTTAAGGAAAAAAAAATATTTTTCAGTTTTTCATTCATATGGGTTTTTTTTTTTATTCAATAGCGGAATAGAACAACAACAGTATCCAACCTGTTAAGCGTGCGGTGTATAGCTGGCATTTAATGCAAGCTCAGTGCATATGTGTCTGCTTAATCTGCATTTAAAAAAGAAAAAAACTTTTTTCCTTCATATTTTACTGTGACTTACAGTGTTTAGACACTGCAGTTTAAATCTGCTATTCAACAAGCACCGATTAAGGGGACAATTATTTTAATTGATTAATTCAGATTTTAATTCAATACTGTTGTATTCCGCTTTGCAATAAAAACCCATTTAGGGGAAAAAAATAAATTGCAGCTTAGTCTGCATATGTTACAGTGAGATACACCCATTGCATACTGTTGTATTCCGCTTTGCAATAAAAAACCATTTAGGGGATAAAAAGCTAATTGTGGCCTAGTCTGCATATGTTACAGTAAGATACACCCATTGCATACTGTTGTATTCTGCTTTGCAATAAAAAACCATTTAGGGGGAAAAAAAAAATTGCGGCCTAGTCTGCATATTTTACTGTGAGATGCACCCTTTGTATACCGTTGTTCTATTTCACTATTCAATAAACACCCATTTAGGGAAAAAATATTAAATTGCTGCCTAGTCTGTATTTGTACGTGTGAGATACACCCTTTAGATACTGTTGTTCTGTTCTGCTATTCAATTAACACCCATTTAGGGAAAAAATATGAAATTGTGGCCTAGTCTGCATATGTTACAGTGAGATACACCTATTGGATACTGTTGTCCTATTCCACTATTTAATAAACACCCATTTAGGGAAAAAATATTCAATTGCGGCCTAGTCTGCATATGTTACAGTGAGATACACCTATTGGATACTGTTCTTCTATTCCGCTGTTCAATAAACACCCATTTGGGGAAAAAAATATTAAATTGCGGCCTAGTCTGCATATGTTACAGCGCAACAAGGAACACAGGTCTCGCATGGAGGCCCAGTTATTCTTGGTGAAGTGGTGCTGTTCCGCAGAGCGACTCATACGTGCATGCTGCAGCTGAAACTCCACTATGGCCTGCTGCTGCTCACACAGTCTGGCCAGCATGTGCAAGGTGGAGTTCCCCCTTGTGGGCACGTCACATATGAGGCGGTGAGCGGGAAGACTGAAGTTACACTGCAGCGCTAACAGGCGAGCAGCAGCAGGGTGAGAACGCCGAAAGTGCGCACAGACGGCCCACACTATCTGCAGCAGCTCTGACATATCGGGGTAATTTCTAAGGAACCTCTGCACCACCAAATTCAGCACATGTGCCAGGCAAGGAATGTGTGTCAAACTGGCTAGGCCCAGAGCTGCTATGAGATTTCGCCCATTATCGCACACCACCAGGCCGGGCTTGAGGCTCACTGGCACCAACCACTCATGGGTCTGCTGTTCAATGCCCCTCCACAACTCCTGCGTGGTGTGTGGTTTTTCCCCCAAACAGGCAAGTTTTAAAACTAGTGATGAAATTATATAATGCTATATAACAAGTTGCGCTCTACTGTATACACTTAATTTAGCCGTAAATTATTGGAAATTAAAAGTAAATGCAATCTGACCGGAAAGCAAATTCTGACCAAAATTGCAATAATTAGGTGTATGTGCAAAACAATTGGCAATTACTAATAGTTATCAGGAATTGCAAGGACCATAATAAATTAAAATGACCATAGATAGTCATAAAATTGATATGTGCACAGAGTGATACAAATAGGATAATTATATCCAATAAAAAGTGCAAATATGACCAAAAGGTGCAAATGCAATATATGCAATTAAATTCAATAAAGTGCAAATATAACCAAAAGTGGAAATGCAATATATGGACAAATGACAATAATATATCTGAATAAGTGATACAAAAACAGTCCACAGTAAATATTAAAGTGACAATGCACAGTAGACGGCAGTCCAAAAATAGTGTCCAATGCACCATACAGTGATAGTGAAATAATAGCAGCAGATTCAGCACTTATAGATAATAAGCTCCAACACCTCCACCAAATTGCTGGGACACCCGGTGTGCACTAAAATTGCTTACCGGATGTTGTAGACCCCTTATTATAGGGGGTCGATTCAGGCAGAGAAACACAGATAGGGATAAAATATTATTCTCTTGACAACCAGTAACCAGGTATTCTCAAATGGCACCTCCAATACACCTCCAGATATCCTCCTTAACGTAGCCTTATCACAGGAAATAAATCTCTCATATGCCTTAACAGTCTGGTCTAAAGAGGAAGTTACTGCCCGAGCTTGAGGGCCTCCAGAACCACAGTGTACATCTGTGATAGGCAGTGTATGTTGGGTCCACATATGTCTGGGTTCAGGCCCTCAGATCCTTCAGCCTGCAATACACACTCTGTCCAGGTTCCTTTCCCAATAAAATGACACTGGGCAGGGGGAGGTTGTGTGCTCCTGTCTACCTGGTACCAGACCGCGCTCTCTCTGCCTGAATCGACCCCCTATAATAAGGGGTCTACAACATCCGGTAAGCAATTTTAGTGCAATACCGGGTGTCCCTGCAATTTGGTGGAGGTGTTGGAGCTTATTATCTATAAGTGCTGAATCTGCTGCTATTAATTACTTCACTATCACTGTAAAATTATGTTGGTTATATTAGTGTATACAGTAGAGCGCAACTTGTTATATAGCATTATATAATTTAATCACTAACTTTACGTGTTTACACTGTTTAGTTGCAGCTCCTGGATAGAAATATTTTTTCTAACACATTATTATCATTATCACAACACTATTTATCTATTTATTCAAACACACATTTATTTATTTACTTCCATTGCGTGGGTTTAGTTGGTGCTTAACACCAATTTTTTATCTTAAGTTTTAAAACTGCAGGCTGTCGTTTACTCCTGGCTGGGCTGAAGGTGTTACGCTGACAGGATGAGGAGGCGCTGCAATCCTTGGTGGTGGAAGGACATGTGCCAAACTGCTATCCGCCTCAGGTCCAGCCACCACTGCATTTACCCAGTGTGCTATTAGGGAGATATAACATCCCTGACCATGTTTACTGGTCCACGTATCTGTAGTTAGGTGGACCTTGCCATAGATGACGTTGCGCAGTGCACACCTGATTTTGTCACCCACTTGGTTGTGCAAGGAAGGGAAGGCTTGCCTGGAAAAGTAGTGGCAGCTGGGCACGACGTACTGTGGGACAGCCACTGCCATAAAGCTTTTAAAACTCTCCGTCTCCACCAGACGGAATGAAAGCATTTCAAAGGCCAGGAATTTTGAAATGCTGGCATTCAGGGCCAGGGATCGTGGGTAGGTAGGGGGGGTATTTCCTCTTCCACCCCAGTGTTTGGGAGATAGAGAGCTGAACGCTTCCACGGGACATTGTGGAGATGGTTGTTGGTGACCCAGGTGGTGGTGTTGCTGGCAGATCTTCTGTTTGCAGGGTGGCAGTTACCCGTCTCACTACAGAGGTGGATGAAGAGGCCGAGACTGCAGCAGAAGAGGAAGCAGGAGGAGCCAGAGACCTTTCTTGGTTTTTGAGGTGTCTACTCCACTGCAGCTCGTGCTTTGCACTTAGATGCCTGGTCATGCAGGTTGTGCTCAGGTTCAGAAGGTCTATGCCTCGCTTCAGGATCTGATTCCCCTGATCATCATCATCACATTGTCTGAAGAACTGCCACGCTAGGGAACTCCTTTGAGCTGACTTTGGTGTGCTCGGTCCCTTGCTGCGTTGGGCAGTAGCAGGCGTAGTGTCTAGGGCACGGCCGCTCCGCTTTTTAACCCTGCTCCCTCTTCTGCTGTGCTGGTGGCTCTGTGCTACTCACAGCTGAGAAAGGTGTTTCATTTGTGCGTGTAGCTGGCACGTCCTCTCCTTGCAACAGGAGCTCCACCAGCAGCACCACGACCGAGCACTAACATGGTGGAGCAGTATGTGTGCACACGCCTAGACGTACTGAATGACGGGTATGCCCCCTTCAACTTCTGGGTCTTCAAATTGGGCACATGGCCTGAGCTTGCCCTTTACGCCTTGGAGGTGCTGGCCTGCCCTGCAGCCAGTGTATTATCTGAACATGTATTTAGCACGGCTGGGGGCGTTATCACAGACAAGCGCAGCCGTCTGTCCAGAGCCAATGTGGACAAGCTCACGTTCATTAAAATGAACCAGGCATGGATCCCACAGGACTTGTCCGTACCTTGTGTAGAATAGACATGTATACCGGCCTTACCCAGCCATTGTTGTATTTGATCTTTCTAACTCGTTTGGGGTGTACCCTAATTTAAAAAGAAATAAAATTAAAAACAAAAACCAGTGTTGGCTACCTCATCTTCCTCCACCGCCGCTTCCACCTACACCGCCACATCCACCGCCACCTCAACCACCTACTCCATATGGGCCTCGTCCTCCTCTACCAACGCTGCTTCCATCTACACCGCCATATCCACCGCCACCTCAACCTCTTACTTCATATGGGCCTCGTCCTCATCCTACTTTATTCAAAATTATAATTTTTTATTTTTCTGTTTTTTATGTTATTTTAAGTTATTTCCTTATCCACATTTGTTTGCAGAGTACTTGCCATGCCCTTAAGATGATTTTGCTGCCATTTTCAGCCCTCTAGCCCTTTCCATGTTTGTTTTCGAGCCATTTTAGTGCTCAAAAGTTCGGGTCACCATTGACTTCAATGGGGTTCAGGATCGGGGTAAAGTTCGGGTTAAGTCTGGGTCACGAACCCAGACTTTTTTTTCAAGTTCGGCCGGACCCGCCAAACCCGGACATCCAGGTGTTCGCTCAACTCTAGTCAGCAGTGTCTTTATGTTTTCTTTATTTTATTACATACCTAGGGCCGGTGCTTCCACTAGGCAAACTAGGCAGCCACCTAGGGCGCATTGCCACCTAGGGGCGCAGCCACGAGTCAGCATTCTCTCTCCATTTTGAATGATCCTTGTGAGCTGAGGGGAGGTGCGGCAGTGGGGGAGGAAGTAGGGATAGAGGAAGATGCCAGGTGTCTGGGGCAATGGCGGAACTACCAGGCTCTGGATTTCCACCATTGTTGGGGGGGCCCCAAGAGGCAGAAAGGGAGCCCACCAGAGTGCTGCCTGCATAATGATCCTCTTCATCTGGAGCTGAGCGGCCTAAACCTTGGGCAGGACGTGACTCTCTATACTGAGCTGGTGAGCAGCTGTTCATTTCCCTGGGTCAGTGTTAAGCAGGGAGCGGAGGAGAGCTGGACCTGAGCCAGAGCTCGGCACTGGAGGGCGACACCTTTACTGGAGCGGAAGCGACGAGGTACCGGAATGGTCGGAGGAGGTTGGTGATGAAGGATGTGCAGAGCTCTCTGACTGCTGCTTCTCCCTCCACCAGGAGCCAGTTGGAGCTGTGGTGAGCACTGTGGTCCAGGAGAGGAGCATCCTTGGAGAAGGAATTTAGCAGCATCACAGTGAAGGAGGGCAGAGTGTGGGCCACTTTCTTCATACTGCCCAGTGAGTGTCCCCAGAACAGGGGATCAGGGTCCCTGGGTGTGACATGGAGGATCCCTGGTGTGAAAGAGAATTTGGGTCACCAGGTGTGCCATGGGGAATCAGAGTCATAAAGGTATGACATGGGGGATAGGGGTCACGAGTGTAACAGGAGTTTGGGGTCACCAGTTGTGCAATTAGGAATTGTGACCCCTTGGTATGCCATGGGGGATTTAGGTCCCCCGGTGTGACATGGAGGAACATCATGGTCTCCGGGTATGACATGGAGGAGCATCAGGGGCACCTGGTGTGACATAGAGGAACATTGGGGTCACTGGGTATGACAACACGACATGGAGGAATATTGGGGTCTCAGGATGTGACATGGGAAAACATTAGGGTCCCTGGGTGTGACATAGGGGGACATCAGGGTCCCCAGGTGGGACATGGAGTCACTGGGTATGAGGTAGGACTAGAGTAGTACTGGCTGTACTAGTCTAGTGACTGACTGTGTGAGAACACTGAGAAGACTAGGAGGGGATCTATTTTAAGGGGAACCTGGCCTGCTGTAAGGGGGGAGATCTAAATGGGGGACGGGACCTCACCTCACCCTGGCCTGCTGTAAGGGGGGATCTATATGGGGGACATGATCCCCATATAGATCCCCCTTACAGTAGGCCAGGGTGAGATGAGGTCCCCCATATAGATCCCCCCTACAGCAGGCCAGGGTGAGGTTAGGTCACTCTGGGGTCCCCCATATAGATCCCCCTTACAGCAGGCCAGGGTGAGGTTAGGTCACTCTGGGGTCCCCCATATAGATCCCCCCCTACAGCAGGCCAGGGTCTGGACCTCACCTCACCCTGTCCTGCTGTAAGGGGGGAGATCTATATGGGGGATGGGACCTCACCTCACCCTGGCCTGCTGTAAGGGGGATCTATATGGGGGACCTGGGATCCATATGGGGGACCTCACCCTGGCCTGCTGTAAGGAGGATCTATATGGATCCATATAGATCCCCACTTACAGCAGGCCAGGTGAGGTGAGGTCCCGTCCCCCATATAGATCTCCCCCTTACAGCAGGCCAGGGTGAGGTGAGGTCCCGTCCCCCATATAGATCCCCCCTTACAGCAGGCCAGGTTGAGGTGACATGAGACATGATAATGACATGAGAGTGGCACTTGCCAAGATAAAGCCGTGCATTTCTGAACTGGTCTCTGAAAGACAACAGCAGAAGTCACACTAATTTGCAGTAAATATTCATTATGTTTTTGTGTGAAAATCATGTTTTAATGGTTTTGTTCTTTGTTCTTAATGGTTTTGTTCATTTTTTGCACCTATGTATAAATACATACCTAAAATAATATATACCTATGTTTTGAATTTGAAAAAATCATATCATATTTTTCCAATTAAGAAGGGTTCCGTGAAGGCACATATGAAACTGGTGGGGTTCAGTACCTCCAACAAGGTTAAGAACCACTGTTATAGAGTCTACAAGCTATGCTATGTCACATTGAAAATTGATCAATCCTGATGTACTGACCATCTATCCCATTTCTTGAGGCCCTGAAATGTCAGGACAGTACAAGTATCCCCCAAATTAGGCCTTTTTGCAATGTAGACAGTTTAAGGTATTTAGTAAGAGGCATGGCGAGTTTTGTGAAGTTGTAATTTTTTCCCACAATTCTTGGGAAAATTAAGAAATTATTTATTTATTTATTTTACACAAAAGTGTCATATTAACAAGTTATTTCTCACACACGGCATAGGCATACTTGCAATTACACCCCAAAAAAACACATTTTGCTACTCGTCCTGAGTATGTATGTGGTATACATGTGTGAGACTTTTTCACAATCTGGCCACATACAGAGGCCCAACATCCAAGAAGCACCTCCAGGTGTTCTAGGAGCATAAATTACACATCTAATTTCCTGACTCACACTTTTGAAGGCCCTGGAGCACCAGGACAATGGAATTACACACATTTTCAATTTTGGAAATCAAACACCCCAACATAAATTCTATAAGGCATTATGAGTCATTTGAACATGCCATTTTTTTCCACAGTGTTTTGGAAAATGTGGAAAGAAAATGAAACATCATTTTTTTTTTACACAAAGTTGTCCAATTTTAAGATATTTCTAACACATAACATATACATAGCAAAAATGACACCCCAAAATACATTCTGATACTCATCCTGATTATGGCGACACCACTAGTGTGAGACTTTTACACAGTCTGACCACATACAGGAGCTTAAATTACACATCTACTGTAATCTGCTGACTACCTATTACACTTTTTAAGAACCTGGAGCACCAAAACAATGGAAATAATTATCCTATTTTGGAAAGAAAACAACTTAATGTATATTCTATGAGACATTATGAGTTTTTTTGAACATGTCATTTTTTTCCACACGTTTTTGGAAAATGTGGAAATCAAATAAAAACGCATTTTTTATTTATTTATTTTTTTTACACAAAGTTGTCAATTCTAAAACACAGCCTGTACATAGCAAAAATTACACCCCAAAATGCATTCTGATACTCATCTGGAGTATGGCCATACCACATGTGTGAGACTTTTTTTACAGCCTAGCCACATAGAGAGGCCCAACATCCAAGGAGCACCATCAGGTGTTCTAGGGACATAAATTACACATATAGTTTCCTGACAACCTATTGCATTTTTGAAGACCTTGCATATTTCTAACACATACCATGTAAATACCAATTACACCCCAAAATACATTCTGCTGAGCAAAGGGTAAACAAAAGATTACCTGTGGTTTTAGTAGTGCAGTGGTCCACAGCGGAGAGCATCGGTCCAGGCAGCAGGCAGGGACATGGTCAGGAATTGTCTGGGCAGCAGGTAGGAATACTGTCCATATTCAATACAGACAGCAGGCAGAGATAATGTTAGCACAGCCAAGGCATTGGTCCAGGCAGCAGGCAGGGACGTGGTTAGTAGTAGCAAAAGCAGCAGCAGCAGTCCAGGCAGCAGGGAGGAACACGGTCCATAAAGTCCTGGGTCATTACAGACAGAGATAGGGTCAGCACAGGCAAAATATTGGCTCAGGCAGCAGGCAGGAACATCAAGCTTAGGGTCTCAGTCATGGAAAAATGGGGACAGGGGTAAAGACTTCTCCCACCCAAATCTCTTTGAAGCCTCTAGTATCCAGACCCTGTTCTAGGAATTACAAAACCCAGAGAAAACCAAAAACTGTTTTTCTGTACTCAGAACACTCTTCTGAATCCCCTAACATATGTGAGACCCCTGTGTACTTTAGTAGCAGGGCAAATAATCACTCCAAATTGCAGGCAAAAAACACGGTCGATTAACAAGCAAAGGTCAGTGCACAGGAAACAATCTAGATGGCAGGCAGAGGCATCTTTGGTAAACAGGCTAGGATCAGTTAATGTGGAAGGTAGAAATGTGGTTTAGAAACATAAAAAATGACAGGCAGAGGCATCGCCGGTAAACAGGCCAGGGTCAGTTAACGTGGAAGGTAGAAACGTGTTTTAGAAACAATAAAAATGGCAGGCAAAGGTATCGTCGGTAAACAGGCCAGGGTCAGTTAACGTGGTAGGAAGGTAGAAATGTAGTTAATTGAGGTGGCAGGCAAAAAATCTGCACAGTTATTTGAAACAGGGAAATGGCAGGCTGTTAATAATGAGGGGAACTAATACACTGCCTGGCCAAAAAAAAAGTTGCCACCAAAAAAAAGGTCACACACTCAAAGCGTTGGCTTTGATTATGACACACATTCGTTGTGGCATTGTTTCGATAAGCTTCTGCAAGGTCACAAGATTTATTTTCGTCCAGTGTTGCAATAATTTTTCACCAATATCTTGTATTGATGATGAGAGAGTCCGACCACTACGCAATACCTTCTCTAGCACATCCCAAAGATTCTCAATGGGGTTAAGTTCTGGACTGTGTGGTGGCCAATCCATGTGTGAAAATGATGTCTCATGCTTCCTGAACCACTGTCTCACAATTTAATCCCAATGAATCCTGGCATTGTCATCTTGGAATATGCCTGTGTCAACAGGGAAGAAAAAATCCATTGATGTAATAACCAGGTCATTCAGTATATTCAGGTAGGCCGCTGACCTCATTCTATGAGCACATGCAGTAACTATCCAATAGGATAGTTACTGCATGCTTAGTTTAGTTAGTTGCTTAGTTATTTCCAGGTGAAGACTTTTTTTTTAGCCAGGCAGTGTATTTTATGTGTGATAATGTCTGAAGCATTCTCCGATGCATAAGCCAGGTTGGGAGGGACATTGGGGACCAGGGCAGTGACAATTTCTTCAATAAATTTGAGGAAGGTGCTGGGTCTTTCTCTTTAATTTTGACCAGTGACATATGCATTATACATGGCCATATGAAAAAGGTAAATTGTGACTTTTTTATACCAGTATAGGGACTTTACAATGGGACCGCATCTTCTAGGAATCTCCACCAAGGTGTCATTGTGGATGGTGGACAGGACGCAGACATCTTATCCCTCCATTTCATGGCCAACACTTCCTCGATACTCATACTTGCTGATTCCCCCCTTTGTAGCCTTGCTGTCACTAAGTTTTTTGGGAAGCCCTTTCTGTTTTTTTCTTTTGGTACCGCAGACCAAGGTTTTTTCACAGTACAGATGGCAGAGAAGGGGCAGACTAGTATAATAGTTGTCAAGGTAGATATGGTAGCCTTTTTTTTTACCAGGTGGCATGCCAGGTCCCAGAAACTTTTTCCGCTGGTTCTGTTGTACGTTGGCCACTCAGGAGGCTGGAGCTGGGAGTCTTTGCCTTTGTACACACGGAGCTGGCCAGTGAAGTGGACAAGGGATTTATTGACACAAATGTTTTGGTATGAAACATACTTTTCTGCAAATTGCTTGGAAAAAGAATTTATCAGTGAGCATATTTTAAATAATTTATATTGGTTAGGATGATCTCGGGGAAAGCACTGCCAGTTGTCATTGAAATTCAGGAAGCGCATGATCATGTCATAGTATGTCCTGGAGATTGAAGGTAATAGGAAAGATGAAGCCGCTCAGGTGTGTCAGTCCAACCTGGTGCTGGTAAGACCCGCCATCCGGATAAATGCAAAAGAAATTGTTGGAACCGCACCCAGGTAGATGAAAACAATTGAAGTACTTTATTCTTTAAATCAAAATATGAACAGACAGTGCACGGAACAGGTAATCCAGGTTAACGCGTTTCACGGCGCACACAGCCGCTTACTCATAACCGTAGTGGTGGATCACGGAAATCGGTTTGATATACAATTTCTAATTGATGATTGATTGCAGGTTTGTATCATCAACATGGTGTTTCTCAATTGAACAACCGACACAAACGTGATTCAGCACCTGGGATTATTCAAACATACATAGAAAATGCTCCATAGCGGAACAAACCAAACATGACAATAAACATGAAAAATTTGAAGTAGAAAAAATGTGTGACATGAATAATACTAAATAAAACTAAATAAAACAATAAAATCATGTTATGCCAGGGAAAAATCCAAATCGACATAATGCAGAGGAAAAGAAATTCATATAACAAAATATAAATATCAAAACCAAATATACATGAATACACTGTAATTGTATTGATTTCCTCTGTGATCATATGTAGATGTTGAGTCTCCAGACATGGCTACAGACAAAAAAATATTGAATAAAAAATATGTGAATGATTGAGTGATGTTAGGAAAAAATCTTGTTAGGAATGTAAACAGTTTAATTTAAATAATTCAGATTATTCCTAAATGAATGCCAAAAAAACTATTTTTCGAATGTGCATGTGTGAAATATATACGGAAAGTGCATAATGTATGTTTGTATGCATGAAAATCAAAATGCAACATGGTGACATACAAGCACATATCCGCAAAAGATCAAATGCAACATAGTTGCATATAGGCACATATCTGCAGTTGCATAAGTGAAATATATGAAAACGTGAAAGATAATAATTGTAACATATATATATGCAAAAAAAGTTTTTTCATATGTATAAAATGAAAAGTGTTTTATTCAAAAAAAGCGCATACACATGTGAAGGTGTACATCTATCAAAGCCTAAAGGGTGATATGACATGAGAATAAATGTGATATAAAATTGTTCGAATTGGCAGAAAAAAGTTATATAACATAATTTATGAATAAATAAATAAAAATGATAATAATTATAGAGAACAATATTTGTGCCAACTGAAAAAAGTGTCAATAAAGTGACCCATGTGAAAAGTGAATTTGAAATAAAAACGTGCATGGTGATAAACGACAATACATGATATAGAAAAAGTTGACCAATAAAAACCAAATGTGATGCAACTTTAAAAAGAAAGAAATATGAAAATTTTGTTGTGTATAATAGTACAAATGTGATGGTCAAAAAATGTATATGTTTTATGGTAAAAATCTAAGTATTGTGATAAAAAATGTATATGTATGCACGAAAAAAGAGATAAAAGTGAAGTTAAAATATTGATTGGCATGTCTGGAGACGCAAGATCAAAGTCGGGATGGATGTATCCCATGTTCACAATGTACATATACCCGTTGGAGAAGAAATAGTGATCAAAAGGTCCATGAATTATTGCAGACAGAAGTAAAGATATCTACATATACTGCACTGGTAAAGAACAAAAATGTTCATCGAAGGCAAAAGCAAAAATTGAAAATATAACTAAATAGATGATTGTTTAATGCCACCGAAAACAACAAGTTCATGGAACCAAAAACCAACGGGAAAAGGTTGAATGGAGGACCCTCATAGCTGTAATGAGAACACATTTTTTCTACTTCAAATTTTTCATGTTTATTGTCATGTTTGGTTTGTTCCGCTATGGAGCATTTTCTATGTATGTTTGAATAATCCTAGGTGCTGAATCACGTTTGTGTCGGTTGTTCAATTGAGAAACACCATGTTGATGATACAAACCTGCAATCAATCATCAATTAGAAATTGTATATCAAACCGATTTCCGTGATCCACCACTACGGTTATGAGTAAGCGGCTGTGTGCGCCGTGAAACGCGTTAACCTGGATTATCTGTTCCGTGCACTGTCTGTTCATATTTTGATTTAAAGAATAAAGTACTTCAATTGTTTTCATCTACCTGGGTGCGGTTCCAACAATTTCTTTTGCATAGTATGTCCTGGACATGACAGGAAAAGATCCCCTGATGGACTGTCTAATAGAGGTGTACCGGACTGTTCGCCGGCGGACAGTTCCCGGCGAACTTAGCATGTTCGCGTTCGCCGCTGCGGGCGAACATATGCGATGTTCGGTCCGCCCCCTATAATACATCATTGAGGCAAACTTTGACCCTGAACTCCACAGTCAGCAGGCACATTTCCAGCCAATCAGCATACCTCCCTCCCACACCCTCCCACCTCCTATAAATAAGCAAGGGCAGCATCCATCTTAGATCATTCTGAAGCAGTGTGTTAGTGAGAGCAGGGAGAGCTGCTGCTGCTGCTGCTGTTAATAGCTAGGGACAGTTGTTAGTCAGTGTTCCTGGTCTTGCTAGTCAGTGTTCATGGTCCACTACTGCTGTAAGGACAGCATCCTGACAGCACCCCAAAAAGCCCTTTTAAGGGCTGGTAAGTGAGTATTTTTTTTTATTTATTCATATATATATATACAGTGGGTACGGAAAGTATTCAGACCCCCTTAAATTTTTCACTCTTTGTTATATTGCAGCCATTTGCTAAAATCATTTAAGTTCATTCTTCTTCCTCATGAATGTACACATAGCACCCCATACTGACAGAAAAACACAGAATTGTTGACATTGTTGCAGATTTATTAAAAAAGAAAAACTGAAATATCACATGGTCCTAAGTATTCAGACCCTTTGCTCAGTATTTAGTAGAAGCCCCCTTTTGATCTAATACAGCCAGGAGTCTTTTTGGGAAAGATGCAACAAGTCTTTCACACCTGGATTTGGGGATCCTCTGCCATTCCTCCTTGCAGATCCTCTCCAGTTCTGTCAGGTTGGATGGTAAACGTTGGTGGACAGCCATTTTTAGGTCTCTCCAGAGATGCTCAATTGGGTTTAAGTCAGGGCTCTGGCTGGGCCATTCAAGAACAGTCACTGAGTTGTTGTGAAGCCACTCCTTCATTATTTTAGCTGTGTGCTTAGGGTCATTGTCTTGTTGGAAGGTAAACCTTCGGCCCAGTCTGAGGTCCAGAGCACTCTGGAGAAGGTTTTTGTCCAGGATATCCCTGTACTTGGCCGCATTCATCTTTCCCTCGATTGCAACCAGTCGTCCTGTCCCTGCAGCTCAAAAACACCCCCACAGCATGATGCTGCCACCACCATGCTTCACTGTTGGGACTGTATTGGACAGGTGATGAGCAGTGCCTGGTTTTCTCCACACATACCGCTTAGAATTAAGGCCAAAAAGTTCTATTTTGGTCTCATCAGACCAGAGAATCTTATTTCTCACCATCTTGGAGTCCTTCAGGTGTTTTTTAGCAAACTCCATGCGGGCTTTCATGTGTCTTGCACTGAGGAGAGGCTTCCGTCGGGCCACTCTGCCATAAACCCCCGACTGGTGGAGGGCTGCAGTGATGGTTGACTTTCTACAACTTTCTCCCATCTCCTGACTGCATCTCTGGAGCTCAGCCACAGTGATCTTTGGGTTCTTCTTTACCTCTCTCACCAAGGCTCTTCTCCCCCGATAGCTCAGTTTGGCCGGACGGCCAGCTCTAGGAAGGGTTCTGGTCGTCCCAAACGTCTTCCATTTGAGGATTATGGAGGCCACTGTGCTCTTAGGAACCTTAAGTGCAGCAGAAATCTTTTTGTAACCTTGGCCAGATCTGTGCCTTGCCACAATTCTGTCTCGGAGCTCTTCAGGCAGTTCCTTTGACCTCATGATTCTCATTTGCTCTGACATGCATTGTGATCTGGAAGGTCTTATATAGACAGGTGTGTGGCTTTCCTAATCAAGTCCAATCAGTATAATCAAACACAGCTGGACTCAAATGAAGGTGTAGAACCATCTCAAGGATGATCAGAAGAAATGGAAAGCACCTGAGTTAAATATATGAGTGTCACAGCAAAGGGTCTGAATACTTAGGACCATGTGATATTTCAGTTTTTCTTTTTTAATAAATCTGCAACAATGTCTACAATTCTGTGTTTTTCTGTCAGTATGGGGTGCTATGTGTACATTCATGAGGAAGAAGAATGAACTTAAATGATTTTAGCAAATGGCTGCAATATAACAAAGAGTGAAAAATTTAAGGGGGTCTGAATACTTTCCGTACCCACTATATATATATATATATATATATATATATATATATATATATATATATATATATATATATCTAGTGTCCCCAAAAGCCCTTTTTAGGGCTGGTAATTGAGTATTTTTATATATATATATATATATCTATTGTACACTGCAGTTGCCTGCCCGCTGTGTGTGAGAGGCCACAGACCCACCACAGACTGTACTGTGTGCACACCACACTCATTTCGGGTGGCACAGGCACAGTACCTTGCATTTTAAAAAATATTTTTTTTTTCCTCTGTCATAATTGCAGTGAGTGCTGTGTCAGGTCCGCAGAGTGCACTGTACCCACTGCAGTGCACTGCCCACCACTGATATATATACGGTGGCACAGCATCTTGTTGCAAATTGAAAAAAAAAAAATATTTTTTATTATTGCAGTTGCCTGGGCTGCCAGTGACTGTCAGGTCCACAGAGTGTACTGTGCCCACTGTAGTGCCACTGAGTGCCCACCCACCACTGATATATATACGGTGGCACAGCAGCTTGCAAAGTAAAAAAATATATATATTTTTTATAATTGCAGTTGCCTGGGTGCCAGTGACTGTCAGGTCCACAGAGTGTACTGTGCCCACTGCAGTGCCACTGCGTGCCCACCCACCACTGATATATACGGTGGCACAGCAGCTTGCAAATTAAAAATATATATATTTTTTTATAATTGCAGTTGCCTGGGCTGCCAGTGACTGTCAGGTCTACAGAGAGTGTACTGTGCCACTGCCCACCCACCACTGATATATACGGTGGCACAGCAGCTTGCAAAGTAAAAAAATATATATTTTTTTTATAATTGCAGTTGCCTGGGTGCCAGTGACTGTCAGGTCCACAGAGTGTACTGTGCCCACTGCAGTGCCACTGCGTGCCTACCCACCACTGATGTATACGGTGGCACAGCAGCTTGCAAATTAAAAATATATATATTTTTTTATAATTGCAGTTGCCTGGGCTGCCAGTGACTGTCAGGTCCACAGAGAGTGTACTGTGCCTCTCCCCACCCACCACTGATGTATACGGTGGCACAGCAGCTTGAAAATTAAATATATATATATATTTTTTATAATTGCAGTTTCCTGGGCTGCCAGTGACTGTCAGGTCCACAGAGTGTACTGTACCCACTGCCCAACACTCCTATAGGGTGGCACAGCACCTTGCACTCATAGTACAACACATTAAAAAAAAAATGACAGGCAGAGGCAGGCCACCCCGCAAAGGGCCGTCGTGGTCGTGGTGCTGTGATTTCCTTAGGCCCTAGAATAATGCCCAGTGTTCAGAGGCCACCACAGACCCTGAACTCAAAAAATTCTGAGGACATAGTTGACTGGCTTACACAGGACACCCAATCGTCTACAGCTTCCGCTCGGAACCTTAATGCACCATCCTCCTCCAGCTCAGCTTCGGGCACCTCTCAATTTGCCACTCGCCAGCCCGCCGGCACCACCACCAACACTAGCACCACAGCCGCTTCACTTGATCCGTCAGAGGAGTTATTTTCACATCAGTTGGAAGAAATAAGTGATGCACAACTATTAGTGCCAGAGGATGTAGATAACGGGGATATGTCTCAGTCAGGCAGCATTATACACATGGACGTACATTGTGATGATGATGATGATGTTGTACCTGCTGCTGCTGCCTTTGCTGAGTTGTCAAGTGAAGCGGCTGATGATGACGATGTGTCTGTGGATGTCACCTGGGTGCCTGCTCGAAGAGCAGAAGAAGAGGGGGAAAATTCAGATGGGGAGACAGAGAGGAGGAGGAGACGAGTTGGAAGCAGGGGGAAGAGGTCATCGCAAGGAGCTAGTGGCGCAGTCAGACAGCATGTAGATTCGGCACCCGGGGTCAGCCAGACAGCACGCCAATCAACGCAAGCTGTTGCCACCACCAGAATGCCGTCCTTGCAAAGCTCAGCAGTGTGGCATTTTTTTTGTGTGTCTGCCTCTGATATCAGCGATGCCATTTGTAACCTGTGCCAAAAGAAACTGAGTCGTGGGAAGTCCAACACCCACCTAGGTACAACTGCTTTGCGAAGGCACATGATCTCACATCACAAACGCCTATGGGATCAACACATGAGTAAAAGCAGCACACAAACTGAAAGCCACCATCATCCTCCTGGTCCAGCATCTTCAGCCACGTCAACCACTGCTGTCCTCCATGCCCCCTATCAACAACCCGCCCCTCCGCCTCTCACCTTCAGCAGTTCCTGCTCATCTGCCCACAGTCAGGTGTCTGTCAAGGAAATGTTTGAGCGTAAGAAGCCAATCTCACAGAGTCACCCCCTTGCCCGGCGTCTGACAGCTGGCTTGTCGGAACTCTTAGCCCGCCAGCTTTTACCATACAAGCTGGTGGAGTCTGAGGCCTTCAAAAAATTTGTCGCTATTGGGACACCGCAGTGGAAGGTACCCGGCCGAAATTATTTTTCACAAAAGGCAATCCCCAACCTGTACTTTATTGTGGAAAAGGAAATCATGTCACGTCTGGCACACAGTGTTGGGGCAAGGGTCCATCTGACCACTGATAGCTGGTCTGCAAAGCACGGTCAGGGCAGGTATATCACTTACACTGCGCATTGGGTAAACCTGCTGGCGGCTGCCAAGCATGGAATGCGTGGCTCTGCTGCAGAGGAGTTGGTGACACCGCCACGACTTGCAGGCAGGCCTGCTGCCACCTCCTCTACTCCTCCTACTCCATCCTCTTTGCTAACCTCCTCGGCTGAGTCCTCTTCTGCTGTTGCGTCTTGCTCCACACCAACTGCACCCCCCCAGCTCCCCAGGGGCTATTCCACATGCCGGATACGACAGTGTAACGCTGTCTTGGGGTTGACTTGCCTGAAAGCAGAGAGTCACACCGGACCAGCACTACTGTCCGCCCTGAACGCACAGGTGGATCAGTGGCTGACCCCGCACCAACTGGAGATCGGCAAAGTGGTGTGTGACAACGGAAGCAATTTGTTGGCGGCATTGAATTTGGGCAAGTTGACACATGTGCCGTGCATGGCACATGTGTTGAATCTGATTGTACAACGCTTTGTGCAGAAGTACCCAGGCTTACAGGACGTCCTCAAGCAGGCCAGGAAGGTGTGTGGCCATTTCAGGCGTTCCTACACGGTCATGGCGCACTTTGCAGATATTCAGCGGTGAAACAACATGCCAGTGAGGCGCTTGATTTGCGACAGCCCGACACGTTGGAATTCAACACTGCTAATGTTCGACCGCCTGCTCCAACAAGAAAAAGCGGTCAACGAGTATTTGTACGACCGGGGTGCTAGGACAGCCTCTGCGGAGCTGGGTATTTTTTTGCCACGTTACTGGACGCTCATGCGCAATGCCTGTAGGCTCATGCGTCCTTTTGAGGAGGTGACAAACCTAGTCAGTCGCACCGAAGGCACCATCAGCGACATCATCCCATATGTTTTCTTCCTGGAGCGTGCCCTGTGAAGAGTGCTGGATCAGGCCGTAGATGAGCGTGAAGAGGAAGAGGAAGAGTTGTGGTCACCATCACCACCAGAAACAGCCTTACCATCGCTTGCTGGACCTGCGGCAACACTGGAAGAGGAGTCTGAGGAAGAGGAGTCAGAGGAGGAATGTGGTTTTGAGGAGGAGGAACACCAACCACAGCAGGCATCCCAGGGTGCTCGTTGTCACCTATCTGGTACCCGTGGTGTTGTACGTGGCTGGTGGGAAGAACACACCTTCAATGACATCAGTGAGGATGAGAAATTGGACATGAGTAGCTCGGCATCCAACCTTGTGCAAATGGGGTCTTTCATGCTGTCATGCCTGTTGAGGGACCCTCGTATAAAAAGGCTGAAGGAGAACGACCTGTACTGGGTGGCCACGCTACTAGACCCCCGGTATAGGCAGAAAGTCTCTGATATGTTACCAAATTACCGGCAGTCGCAAAGGATGCAGCAGCTACAAAATAAGTTGAAAAGTATGCTTTACACAGCATATAAGGGTGATGTCACAGTCACAGCACAACGGGAGTCCAACAGGGGAAGAGGTGAAAGTAATCCTCCTCCTACCACAACCACGCTGGCAAGGACAGGATGCTTTACAGACGTCTTGTTGATGGAGGACATGCGGAGCTTTTTTAGTCCTACGCATCGCCACAGCCCTTCGGGGTCCACCCTCAGAGAACGACTCGACCGACAGGTAGCAGACTACCTTGCCTTAACTGCAGATATCGACACTCTGAGGAGCGATGGACCCCTTGACTACTGGGTGTGCAGACTTGACCTGTGGCCTGAGCTATCCCAATTTGCCATTGAACTTCTGGCCTGCCCCGCTTCAAGTGTGCTGTCAGAAAGGACCTTCAGCGCAGCAGGAGGTATTGTCACTGAGAAGAGAAGTCGCCTAGGTCAAAAAAGTCTTGATTACCTCACGTTTATTAAGATGAATGAGGCATGGATGCCGAAGGGACTGACAGTGGGGGATGCATTTGACTAAAAAAGGCCTGGTGATGACTGAGATGCCTTGGGCTAAAAATGGTCCACACGCTGCTGTATTTAATCATTCTCTGCATGCCGGATGACTTATGTGACGTCTCCGCCACCAACTACGGTTCAAGCCGCAATGTTTTAGTGCACTTTCTGCCTTGAAAACCTCAATTTTTCAGGCCGCTGCTAAAGCAGCGGCTGCAACAATACCTACTTTTTCATGCATGTGTACATGCCTAATTTTTCTGGCCTCTGGTGCTACACTGTGGCTGCAAAAAAACAAAAAACAAAAAAAAAGGCACATACATGTGTCAATTCCCCTTTGTGATCGTTACCTTGTCGTGGTGAAGGGGCTTGCGTATCACAATGAAGCGATCACCTCTAGGAGTGTGTTGGCACACCCCAGATGATAAGGTCGTTGCTTCATTGTGAACAGACCAAAAGCAATCCGCGGGATAATTTTTCATAGAAAAAACATTCCTTTTCTTTCATTCTTTCTGCGGAGCTGGGTATTTTTTGGCCGCGTTACTGAATGCTCATGAACAATGGCTGTAGGCTCATGCGTCCTTTTGCGGAGGTGACAAACCTGGTGGTCAGTCGAACCCAAGGCAACATCATCGACCTCATCCCATATGCGTTTTTTCTGGAGCATGCCCTGCGAAGAGTACTGGATCAGGCTGTAGATGAGCATGAAGAGGAAGAGTTGTGGTCCCCATCACCACCAGAAGCAGCCTTGTCGTTGTCAATTGCTGGACCTGTGGCAATGCAGAGAGAGGAGTCTGAAGAAGAGAAGTCAGAGGAGGAAGGTGGCTTTGAGGAGGTGGAATACCAGCCACAGCAGGCGTCCCAGGGGGCTTGTTGTCACCTTTCGGGGACCCTTGGTGTTGTACGTGGCTGGGTGGAGGAAGAGACCTTCAATGATGTCAGTGAGGACAAGGAACGGGACATGGCTAGCTTGGTATCCAACCTTGTGCAAATGGGGAGTTTGCGGTTGTGCAAATGGACTGACTGACTGACTGTTAAACGGGGAGTTTGGTCTGTCAGACTTTGGTCTGTCACTGTGAAGCGGGCGTAACCCTTACACTACTTGACCGATACAACATCATACCTGATCGTATTCACACACTGGATGTTTTAAAGCACGTTATTCCAAACAATTTAGGAATGTTAGGTGATTTATGCCCTTTATGGATCAAAACCCGACTCTGCGTCAACTACGTAATTTTCCATGGGAGTTTTGCCATGGATCCCCCTCAGGCATGCTACAGTCCAGGTGTTATTCCCCTTGAAACAACTTTTCCATCACTATTGTGGCCAGAAAGAGTCCCTGTGTGTTTTAAAATTCGCCTGCCTATTGAAGTCTATGGCGGTTCGCCCGGTTCGCGAACATTTGCCGATGTTCGCGTTCGCAAATGGCGAATTTTAGGTTCGCGACATCACTACTGTCTAACAGATCCACTGATGAAGTGTGTGACAGATCCGCTGATGGCGACACTTATGGACTGTAGGACAGATCTGCTGATGGCAGCACTAATGGACTGTGTGACATATCCACTGATTGGTGGCCCTAAGGGGTTGCCCTGGAAGAAATTCTGATGTGCTGTGTAACAGATCCACTGATGGGCTGTGTGACAGATCACTGATGGACTGTATGACAGATCACATTATGGACTGTATGACAGATCACTGATGGGCTGATTTGACGGGTTCTCTTTTTTGGAGGGGGGCGCGTGGTACACAGTAGCATGTGTGTAGACAACACCGAAGCGGTTCACTCACTGATCCTCAGTTCTGCTTCTCACACGATCAGTGTGTGGGGAGAAGAAAGCCGGGAACAGCAAGTAACTGCTATATGTTTACAGTTATGAACAGCTGTGATTGGACACACCTGATCACTTGGTAAACAACCAATTTCATCAGCTCTTTCACCATATGCTCATAGTCTGGAACATAGGATTGGTCTCATACAGTGGGAGGCCAAGCCAAGTCATCGGTCACAAAGACATCCCAACATGTTTTGAAATCTTGAAAAATTTCTTCTTCAAGAGAAGATCAGAGCACAATCTATTTTTCTACAAATATAATGTGTACATATTAGTATTGTGTGGAAGTAGAATACATAGACATAAATCATCCATCTATAATATAGGAAGACATAAAAACAGTCTTCCATACTCACAGTGTGTGAATGTGTCAATACATAGATGTAGGTGTTAGCTCAAAGCTCCTTAATCTGCCCTTCCCAAGGGAGGCGAAGGTAGCCCAAAAACTTGAAGTGCGAAAAGCGCTATTTGGCAAGTGAAGCATAAGGCATAAAAAAGAAAGATGTTTTCCTATGGTCCCATTGGCATGCAAAAAAGAGACTGCTCATGAGGATCACCACGAGGAAAGAGCCATCCTGGAAGAAAAGAAAAACAAATTAAAAGTATATTTGTATAGTCTTATTGTGAAAGCTGTGTGCAAAAACCCATATGGAGTATAGTCTATCATAAGGGAAACTTACATGTATGGCCGGACCAGAAATCATGTAACACCAGATCCATCAAAGGAGCGGCAAGGGACTGCCCATCAGTGTGGGAAAAAATTTCCCTATGTGTTGGAGGACATTAGTCAAATTGTAAAGGAGCCTCACCTGTGTGGTATCCCCACCAATCAGAGGTTGGGCATAGCCAGTGGGCTCTCCTTTGTGTGATCTTTGCTTGTGGAGAAGTCTCTACATCTCTCTGGCTCCATTACAATCCCCCGGCCTCTGTACAGCGATGTCAGACGCCAAGGGGCTGCCAATACATGTTAGAGAGCCGCGCTCCAAACAGGAAATCAGGAGTCTTTGTGCCCGAAGCAAGCCGGCGTCCAGAGATGATGCCGGCTGATGATGCCGGCTGATGATGCCCATCACAAGGCCCAATGACTGCAGGGGCCGCTTGTGCCGCGGAGATGAGCAAAGGCAATGGGACATCTAGTAGCCAAATTGTAAAATCCTGAGGGGGCAGAATCTAAAAAAGAAAACAGGAAGCTACAAATACCCTTGTATGTGCCAAGTATACCTACAAGAATTAAAAATTGATATTGACACACTGTTATATATGGATAGACATATACCAATATATATATCAGCAGACTTCTCCCATATACTCCTACAAACACCAGGGATGATACAATGGCAACAAGAACCACAATATCATATACAGTACAATAAAGCAGATATGTACAAAAAAAAAAAGATCAATATGTAGGAAAAGTAAAAGGTAAAAGGGAATGGAAGAAAAAAGGAAGAGGTGGAGTGGGGAAGGGGGATGGGGGTGGCTTTTTAGATGTTTTTCAAAACCTCGCAAGTTGAATATCTGGAGGAATCCTTGGTTCTCCTCCTCACACAATCAGTGTGTGAGGACAAGAAAGCCGGAAACAGTGAGTAACCGCTATATGTTTACAGTTATGACCGGCTGTTATTGGACACAGCTGATCACTTGATAAACAACTTACCGCAATCAGGGATGGGCTGTGTCCTGGGGACACAGCTCCTCATCACCGAACGCAGTGCTGCGCACCCCCCTGGAGTGTGCATTAGCAGTGCATCCTGCTGGAAGTCATATGATGTCATATGGGTGGCAGAGTTCCCGCCATCCTGACTGGGCGTCTGGGGCGAGATTGGCATCAATCTGCTATTGGCCGGGTGAGATCTAGTTAAATTTGTTTTTACTGTTAACTGACTCACAACTCTGCCTGAAGTCTGTTCTAAGCATCTACTATGCTTTTTGGCAAAATATTACTTTCTAAGGTTAGTTTTTAACTTTTCGCCTACTGAGCTGAGGTCATATCATCGTGTTCTTGATCTTAGCTTCATATAAGAAAAACTGCCCTCCTGAACCTCACGCACACCCTTAATGTATTAAAAGCTTTCAGCAATTCCCTATCAACCTTAATCATCCAACTATCGGCATAAGAGCAAATATCTATACTCATACTGTCCCGGTAACACTTTCATCTACTAGGTGTAATTATAGTCTTCAGAGTGTGGGCTCTTTTAAATCCGTGCAACTTCTTTTATGTGGGGCTTACAAAACAAACATTATAGAGGAGGATAGGCAAACATTGCAGATTCATTGAGGAGGGCCACGTCATTTTGCTACCTGTCATAAAAAGGACACCAGAGCTCTTAGTATTTTGGCATTGAATGTATATCCCAGAGATCCCTGACTGCTAACAAGAGATTTTCCTTGCTGTGCAAAAGGGAAATCTTTTGGATATACAAACTGGGGCGATGTTGCCCAATAGTTTGAATGAGGATTTAGAGGTGCAAAAGTTATGAGGAAGGTAATTGTTGGATAAATCCCATCATTAAGCAACCCTCCAATCCCTAGAGTAATTGATAAATAAAATATGGGCAAGGTGAGGTCCAACCCACAAGCCGTAGGAGGGCCCCAACCATCCCAGTAAAATAAATGGGATGATAAGGAGGGTTACTAATTAGGTGAGTCTAGGTTCAAAATGAACAACGCATTTTTATTAAATATAGCATCCATTTTATTAATAGTCAATAAAAATATCAAAAAACACCATTAAAAAGTTATAGACTGAAAACAGTCCAAATCTGACATGATTAATGATGCATAATACATGTAACTGTTGTAGTCACAACCGGATAGGGACGCGGGACTGATGCGGAATCTAGCTTTTTCAAAGACCACTTTTGACATCCCAGGTGGCCAAGCTACAGAGAATGTTATTTGTATGAAGCTGTAAATTCAGGACCCTGGTCACTCAACCGATGCCGTGGGTAGCCCAAGAGAGCCACACAAGGGAGGCTATGGCACCCAGGTGGGCCAAAGGAGGCCAAATCAAGGAACCAAGCGAGAAGGGGTGTCAAGTCCAGTACCCTCGGGCCAGTTAGAATGAACTGATGTGGAACAGACAGAAATCGCCTAGTTTATCGCCCAGTGTGCTGCATGGCCCCCATCTTGGTTTCCAACTGATATTAGCAACCTGCAGGGCGATAGACTGGTGTCCGCCCCGAGGGGGGAGACAAGAGACAGGATTTAGAGGTGCATAATGTGGTCTAAGCGTCTCTGAACCTGTGAGCTTTCTGTGTTCATTTTGCCCATCATTTTCAGTTATCATTACTTTTTATTCATAATTTACTCAATACCTCTCCTTGTACAATGCTAACTATGATTGAATTTAAATTATAATTCTATGTTTGAAAACCAGAAAGGAATCCGCGCTTAGGAAAGAGAAATGGAGTATAAAGGAAGTTGCAAAAGTATATGTGATCCGATTGGCTGCAGCCCACTTCAGAATACAACCTCGAAAAGGTTATACACTAGGTATTGGGAAAAAAGGGGAAGTGTTTGGCGCTGCCAATATGTATGTGAGGTGTAATATGTACACGTATGTGTGATGGGAGATCCTATATCAAGGGGATAAATTACAATAAATAAATGTACAACAATAAGAATGTGCAAAAAGCAAGGTACAATGAATATACAAATAAATAAATAAATATGCACTTTGCTATATATCAGAGTTAATTTAAATTAAGAAGAGGTAAGATTCAATTTGTGATGTAAAACCCATTCAATCAATGGCAACAATAAATAAGCATAATAATCTGTGTGATATTGTAAATAAGAAATACTCCAAAATTAAAAAAATATATTCAGAATATAGATAGACCAGTGCCCATAAAGTGAAATTTTGAAGATAACACTGAAAAAGTGTGACGTATGTGGTGAACACCACTATGAAAAAAGGAAGGAATCCTGTGGCACAAAATGGCTTGACTAATAGTCGTGCAAAATAATGTGAAATGAGCCGAATAATGATTTAAGGTGCAATAAATTATTAAAGTGCAAAATTAAATAGATAAATAGAGTGATAAAAATGGCTCAGTAAATTAGTTAAAAGGATTCCTTAATAAATAAATAAAGTGCCAGGTGCTGATAGTAGTAGTCCCCAGTGATCTATGTCACATTGGACTTGTCACAAAGGAGAGAGGAGACATTGCTGGAAGTGGCAGCAGAGGATGTCCTGGGATGGTTCTTGTGGAGCAATAAGGCTGGGATAACCGTACCACTATGCTAATGAAGTGTGACCGGGGGAATTGGAGCCACTAAAGAGGACCAGAGACCGGACCCCTTCTCTAAGGGAGCGATCCCTAAATATCGACCTTCGCTCTACCCCTGTGTGGGGAGTTCCTTCTGGTAAGCACAGCATTTACTAGAAAGGGGAGCACCGAACCCACGGGACAGGGGAGCACCGGATTCTTCACCTCTTAATTATCCACCCCGCGGCACCTGGGATATTAACACCCTATTATAACTGTGGACTTTTAGAACTATATACGTTTTTGGAGACATTTTTACGCACATTCTTGTGCACTTTTTTGATCACATATTCTTGTGAATTTTTTAGTGGCACGTCACTGCTTTTGATGTATCTTATATAGGATATATATTTATTTTTTTGAGTTTATATTTTTTTCACGTATCAAGGGGAATTCTTCATCAGTGCACCAAAACTTTCTAACCTCTGCACTTTACCAGGTTTTTAGAGTCCAATGTGACATAGATCACTGGGGACTACTACTATCAGCACCTGGCACTTTATTTATTTATTAAGGAATCCTTAAAACTAATTTACTGAGCCATTTTTATCACTCTATTTATCTATTTAATTTTGCACTTTAATAATTTATTGCACCTTAAATCATTATTTGGCTCATTTCACATTATTTTGCACGACTATTAGTCAAGCCATTTTGTACCACAGGATTCTTTCCTCTTTTCATAGTGGTGTTCACCACATACGTCGCACTTTTTCAGTGTTATGTTCAAAATTTCACTTTATGGGCACTGGTCTATCTATATTCTGAATATATTTTTTAATTTTGGAGTATTTCTTATTTACAATATCACACAGATTATTATGCTTATTTATTGTTGCCATTGATTGAATGGGTTTTACATCACAAATTGAATCTTACCTCTTCTTAATTTAAATTAACTCTGATATATAGCACAGTGCATATTTATTTATTTATTTGTATATTCATTGTACCTTGCTTTTTGCACATTCTTATTGTTGTACATTTATTTATTGTAATTTATCCCTTTGATATAGGATCTCCCATCACACATATGTGTACATATTACACCTCACATGGGCAAATAAATCCCCGAGAATTAAGATGCAGACGTTGGCCTTACCCAAAGTAAGAGGTGGGATGGGATTACCAGATATCCTGAGATATTACAGGACGGTCCATATAGTAAGGGTGGTTGACTGGCACTGCAATAAACTTACCAAACGATGGGTGGATTTAGAGAATGAGGAAACAGGTCAGCTAACCCCCCCAGCCCCATGGTCGGTGTTCGAATCAAAAGACGCTATTCTCAAACATCCTACAGTGGGAGCGACTATAAAAGAAACTAAGAGAATTCAGTCGCATTGGAGGGTAGCCCCGGGTATATCTCCGATGACACCGATCTTGGGGAACCCGGATTTTCCCCCGGGGTGTATAAATGCCAGACTCCGTAGGTGGGCTCAGAATGGTAAAAGGCGCCTAGGTGATATATGGCAAAATGGGCCTATGCCCTCCCTAGAAGAACTTAGGACAGGTGCAGGAGAATCCCTAGATTATTTCAGCCTTTATCAGTTGTATAATTATATTAGATCAGTTCGGCAGAAAGGGTATGCACCACGAGAGCTAACGGATCTGGAAAATATGTGTAGAACAGGTAACGCGACGGGCCATTTGATCTCAAGGTTCTATACACAATTGTCAGAAGATGAGGGAGACCAACAATTGACGTTTATCCAAAAATGGGAGCAGGAGTTAAACACTGTGTGGTCAAAAGAGCAGATAAATAAGATCCTGAGATTAGTTCACCAATCGTCACTAGATTGTAAGATCCAAGAGACAGGGTATAAAATTCTAACCAGATGGTATAGAGTCCCATCACTATTACACAGAATAAAAGAGGCGGTCTCAGGAAAATGCTGGCGGTGTGGATTGGAGGATGGAAATATGGTACATATTTTTTGGGGATGTAAAAGAGTGCGGCCATTTTGGAATAAGATAGCAGTGGCTATAAAACATATAGCCAACGTGGATATACTAGAGGACCCCGCGTTGTGCTTGCTGCATTTGACAGGAAGCTCAGTGCGGAGCTACAGGAAGTCCCTGACTCTGCGTCTGTTGAATGCAGCAAGGGCATGCATACCTATTTTCTGGAAACAGACAGTGATCCCAACTTACGAGTTGTGGTGTGGGAAGGTCAACGAGATTTTTAAGATGGAAGAACTGTCCGCCATATTGGGAAATTCAGAGGATCAAGTTAAGTTGAGATGGAGACCCTGGGTGCAATACTTGGAAGCCAATTCTTCTTAAAGGGAGTTTAAGAGAGGGTCATCCTGGGCGGAGCCTGGTCCAGGCTGCGGGGGGACGGTCCCCATACCCCTTCTGGCGTACGGTAATATAGTATGGAATACATCTTCATACGAAGAAATGTTGGGAATGAGTGCATAATAGTATAAAAACTTTATTTTTTTTTTTCTGTGTTTGTTTTTTTTTTTTTTTGGTTTAATTGGGGGGAGGAGGGAGGGGGAGGTAAGGGGGTGGGGTTTGGTCAGATCATGACAATGTTTGTTTGAAATGTATGTATGTATATATAAAAAATCACCAATAAAGATATAAATTAAAAAAAAATATTACACCTCACATACATATTGGCAGCGCCAAACACTTCCCCTTTTTCCCCAATATAATTCTATGTTGATTATTCCAATTTTAAAATGTATTCTGCATAAATTGGTTGCAGGTGTAAAATCATGCCCTGATTTGTGAAAATGTATCTTATATCATCCATCCCATTGGGGGGGGGGGGACACAGTGTTCCTTTTTTATGTTTTTCATTCTATGCTAACCCTATTTTTTTTTATACTTAAAGAAAAAAGGTAGTACAGAGATATATTCATGTTCTGGCTCAGGAGTCAGGAGGACCCCACTCAACAGACAGGAGGTCTGTGCATGGGAGTCAGGAGGGCTCCTATCCTCTCTAGGAGTCAGAGGCTGCAGGTGGCAGCCAGAGCATACAGGTCTGCAGGAGGCAGATGTAGTCAGTGACAGTGCAGCGCAAAGCTGATCCCAAGTAAGCTACAAGAGAGCCGATGGTAATCCAGGACAGCTCTGATGCTGCATGGGTGGACACTGTTGCTGCTGTGACAAATGATGAGGCTGCAGAGCCAGTGTTCACAGATGCATTAGCTGTTGCAGAGATTATCTCTCTCATGACCAAAGGTCCAAACAAGTGTGAGCACACAGCAGACATTATTTCCACAATGCATACAGAGAAAAAATATTTGTATTTTATGACAGACTTGCTGAAAGAAATGCTAGCATCATGGAGTGTACAGCCAAAGTAAATCTTGCCGTCCTCTCCTGCATTCGAAGAACTTGTTCCACAGGGTATGGCTAATTAAAGCTGGATTTTACAGGCTGTACTGTGCAGAGATAGCCAATGGTAGAATCATTTAATGCAATGTTTCATGTTAATGTGGAAAGTTGTCTTACAGTGTGCTGGATGGCTTCATACAGAGGTTGTGTATGAGAGGCACTCGGGAACACTGTTGGACAGGTCAAAGGTATTTAAAATACCAGCGGTAACAGAAATAGGTAAAGAGACTGGTGTGGAAAAATGTTTATTGGTAGAACAGTTGCTTATGGAGTGTTGGACAACAGCGAGCAATGTGAAACTGTGGGAAGGTCCCATAGAGAGTAACTGCTTGCCTGTATGTGGTCCCTCTCCAGACACTGTCCTAACAAGCAGTGGGACAATTGTTCTCAATGTTTTTTGACAAAGTTCTGATAAATTGGTGGCCAAGGGTAACCCCACAGGTAGTAGTGAACCAGAAACACAGATAGTGCTGGTTGAGTAAAGTAGTGAGACAGGTGTAATAGAAGTGGGCCCCCCACAGTCCTGGGAGAGTAGGTCTAGGGAAGGGGAAAAGAAATGTAGGAACCCAGGGCCAAAAGGTAGATGGAATGATAGAGAGATCAGTAAGACTCCAAAAGTCAGTAAGAAGTGCTCATAGAAGCACACTTGAAAAAATATGTGTCTGGAGTGCCCCTTTAAGAAGAAGGTCAGACAGGTTTGGACCCCTGGTGGTGGTAGGAGGCACAGATGTGCCAGTGTGAAGGGTGAAATGTTTCTTCCTCCAGTGCAAAACAAGAGGAGGGGGGATATGCAGAGAGGCTAGCCTGGTCACCGTGTTTATTAGCAATTTTTACTTGATTTTTGGAGAGACAGGCATGCTGATTGCACAGGTGTGGGCTGGATTTATTATAGTCCCGGGGTTAGCACTCAGGGCTCCCAGTTGGAGACAGCTCCACCCGGCAGACAGGAGGTCTTGCCCAGGAGTCAGGAGGACCCCACCCAACAGACAGGAGGTCTGGCCCAGGAGTCAGGAGGGCTCCTATCCTCTCTAGCAGTCAAAGGCTGCAGGTGGCAGCCAGAGAGTACAGGTCTGCAGGAGGCAGATGTAGTCTGTGACAGTGCAAAGCAAAGCTTATCCCAAGTAAGCTACAAGAGAGCTTGACTAAAGGGTACTTTTGTGTTGGTCTGAGGAGCAAACCTAAGGACTAGACGTGAGGCCTGAAGCAGCCGTGTGGCAAGCAAGTAAACCAGAAGGCTGAAGTTACAAGTTACAGTAATCGTTGGAACCCACTGTGAGGGAAAATTGCTGTTATTTTGTGAACTTTCCATTCCTTCAAATAAAAGAGGGCTGCCATGCCCTTAAAAATGCAGTCTGGAGTGGCACTACTTCTTGAAATCACATGCATCATTTGAGTTTAATCAGCCCGGATCTTTACAATGTGTTAAGGTTTGGTGTTATTTCACCAGCCATGTGCCGAGCCCCAATCCCAGCAAGACCAATTGAGGAGTAAGGTTAGAGTTTACCCTAGTGATCAGGAGCACTAAGACTTGTATCAGCAGGTCTGTGATAGTAAGCCCTTGTAGATCCCCAGCTCAGGATTCCCCAGGGCTCAGAGTCTAAGCCCCAGCCTGTTTCTTCACCAGGGCCCCTGATGGTGGGGATGAATTTGCAGCAAGCTGGAACCAGATCAGGGCCCCCAGGTAAGCCCAGCTGAAGATGTGGAGACCACGGCTTGTGCAGAGTAAGCAGCAGAATTAAGGATATCCAAGAGACAAGTCGAGGTCAGGACAGGCAGCAAACGAACACAGACGGAAAACCAAAGTCGGGGTCGGTACACAGTAAATCAAATACAGTAGCCCAGGGGTATACAGATGGGAGCTCAGAGAACACTGAAGTTGCTCAGGCAAAGAGCACTGCACTGAGCATGTGTGTATATAGGGAAGCAAAAAAGGGAGGTGACCCAGGAAGTAATAGACAGGAAAGGGATATAAGCCACAGTGAAGCAGGCATCGCCCATAGGTGAACAGAGAAGCCAAACCCCACATGTGAAAAGAAGCAAGGTTGAACCACTGCAGCAAGGAGATACGAATATATAAACAAAAACTACAGGCTAACTTGTGACAGTACCACCCCCCCCCCCTCTAACAGGGTCTCCCCATTTATTTAGGGCCAGGCTTAAGAGGAAACTTCTGATGAAAGAGTTTCACCCAAGGAGGGGCAAAAACTTCAATAGAAGGAATCCAACATCTCTCCTCAGGACCATATCCCTTCCAGTCAATTAGATACAGTAGCCTCCCCCTGGAGCCTCCCCCTGAACTCCTCGATCAGAGACAATGTGTGAGGGCATACCATGGAGACAAAAGATTTCCCTTATGAAGATGTAAGCCAAAGTGACAGCAGAGGGTAATCCTGGAAGTGGATTTAAGTGACACATTTTAAAAAACCTGTCCACCACCACCCAGGTAGAGCCTGCTGAGGAGGGTAGTTCAGAGAAAAAATCCATAGAGATGCAGCGCCAAGATACATTTGGAACAGATAGAGGTAAAAGGAGACCTGCTGGAGCAAACGTAGAGGACTGCATACAAATGGAGCAAGCCTGGACATATTCTTCAACATCCTTCTGTAGTGAGGGCCACCAGTAGTAACACTGCAGGAAGGCACAGGTGCGTTGCACACAAGGATGTCAAGAGAGTTTGGAGTCATGTGCCCAATTGAGAAGCTTGGGTCAAAGGGAGGGCACCACAAAGGCCTTTCTGGGAGGGATACGTGGAGACTGAAGATGAGTGGAGGCCAGGAAACAATTGGCAGGAATAATAGGTTCAGGTTCAATATGACACTCAGAGTCAGCAACGTCAAATGATCTGGACAAGTCATCAGCACGAGCATTCTTGGAGCCGGGCCTATAGGTGATGTCAAAATTGAACCCCAGGCAAGCACAGTCGGGCGGACTGCAGAAACTGGAGGTTCTTATGATCCATATAGACCAGAATACGATGAGGAGATCCCTCCAGTAGATGTCACCATTCTTGCAGTGCCAGCTTGATAGCAAGAAGCTCCCGATCCCTGATGGTGTAATTTTTTTCCACATCAGAAAACTTCTTTGAGAAGAAGGCACAGGGACGGAGCTTACTGTCATGCATTTGGAGAAGGACGGCCACACTCCCAAAGACAAAACATCTACTTCCAAAAAGAAAGGCTGAAGAATTTCAGAATGTTTGAGAATAGATGTAGACAGGAAGGCCATCTTGAGCTTGTGGAAAGCCTTGACAGCTTCAGGAGGCCACGTTCTGGCATTAGCGCCCTTCTGGGTCAAAGAGGTAATGGGTGCCACCAGAGAGGAGTAGTCAGAGATGAACTGGCAATAGAAATTGGTGAACCCCATAAACCGTTGGATAGCTTTTAGACCAGAAGGCTGAGGCCAGTTTGAGATGGCCTGAAGTTTAACAGGATCCATAAGCAGCCCTTTATCTGTGGCTATGTAGCCTAGGAAAGGAACTTGGGTTTGCACGAAGAGGCACTTCTCCAAGTTTGCTTACAAGCGATGGTCCCAAAGATGTAGAAGAACTGTACAAACATGCCGGTGATGAGTGTTCAAATCTGGAGAAAAGATAAGTATGTCATCCAGATACACAATGACACAAACGTACATGAGGCTGCTTTTCCATGGTGCCATCTTGGCTCCTTCTCTGTGTCAGCTGCATAAAGAAGTCCATGAGGTGGCTCGGACCTGGTGTCAGGAGATTGTTCCGGGACATATCCCCTTAAGCGCTATATATCTTCCCCTCCTTGCTGGAGGTAAAATCAGCAGGCTTCTATGCTTAGAGCCGACAGTGGAAGCTGAGCAGATCTTGATTAAACAGCCATGCTGCTCGGTGGCAAGGACACCCCCTGCTAATCCTATTTTCTTTTTAATTCTACTTATATTTCATATCCATTTTTTTTACCTACTGTATATAATAATTTTATAATAACTGAGATTTGTTTTTATTTGTATTAGATGTGTTTATTACGCTTTTTTAAAGTTGCTTTAAATACAAGATAATAATTACTGTTAGGCTTCTTTTAACCCACAATTTATTGTATTTAGAATATCTTGCAGCTTGGTGTTTCACTGAAGGTTTTTTTATACTAAACAAAAACATATAGTGGCATAGGATCAGGAGTCACAGCTGGTGTTTCCATGGATAGGCTTTTAAATGAATTTCCTAGAAACTTGGGACAATAAAAGAAAGTTTGGGAAACTTTACAAGAGAATGCAAAAACAAAACAGGGAATGCATCAGGCCAAGTTATCGATGTTCAGTGCATATAATACCATTGGTGTGGCCTCACTTACATTGTTGTAACCAAACTAGAGGGGCACCCAGCACCATCCCCTGCTCTAGTGCTTTCGGGTGAATACACATCATCTCTGAAAAACCATAATGTTTTTATCCTATATGTATTAGACCAATTTCTGTTTGAAAGGTATTTCATTATTACCACTGCCCGACTTGTTTAATGCATTTACATAAATTATAGGCTTGAATAATAGGGTGCTAAGGTGAGGAATGAAGTGGAAGCATAGGGTTTAAAAACTAATGTCATGTTCACTTGAATAGTTCTGCTGTTTTACTACTGATGCAGATCCTTGGCAATGGTGGATTATTGTAAGAAAAAAAAATGAATAGATGCCCAAAGCCCTAGACTTCAGGGGGCTTTGGGGATGCTAAAAAAAACTCCCAAACCTCAGTGTTGTTTACAGTAAGTCAATTAGAATTTTGTAAGTCTTTAGACTTTCCTTTGGAAGAAGGTAAGCAATGGCAGCCATGATATTTTTCTCAACAAAGGTTTCCATTAGGATGATCTAACAATCATACAATGATAACTAACATTCCCTGGATTCGAAAGAATTATTTGGGTATTGTCTTTTATGTGTAGTTTGTAAATAATTTTACACTGGAGAAGATACTAATTACATTTTCAGCATTGCCTTCCTAAACCTTTAGAAATGCTTTACAGACAGAATTTCCAAAGCAAAACATACAGTAGATGCCTATGTACACTGGCTCATAGGTATGATATCATTAAACTGGCAGCCGAGAAAAGTGCAGAGCACAATAAATCTATGGCTGGTCCTTGGATTACTTATTTTGTAATATTTATAAATTCACTCTTCAAATAGTTTACAGTGTAAACCCACACCAAGCAAAATGCTAGAAAATCTTACATACTTTAAAAGATGATTAAAAAGACATAATGAAAACATGGTTTGGCTCTTTCTAGTATAATATACAACTCTCCTAAGCTTTCAGAATAGCAAATATTCAGCATTCCAACAGCATACATTTTAGCAGCACTGAATTGTTGATATTTTTTGAGAGAAAATAATCATGGCAATAATGTAGTTTTACAATCTGAGCTTTTGGAGTAGTTTGCATGAATATTATACATTTTCTAACTTGTTTGAAAGCTTTCCAGGGAAACTTTCAAAATAATTAACATAATTATGTTGTGCTTTACATTAGATGCATGTTGATCAGTAGGTTAAACAGCTTCTGTCTTGATTAAGTTTGCGTATGTTTGGTACAGTATGTAAAATATAATCATTTGCACAGTATGAATACATTTACCAATCTCGTAAAATGGAGATATTACTACTTGTTAGGATTATACAATACTATAATGTACTAGAAAAATTACCCAATTTTCTTTTTTAGCAACAATAAATATTTATTTATGTTGGAGAGATTTTATGCAGAAGCTTTTTTTTTACATACAATTTTAGCTTGTTTGACATTTTTATGATTTAATAAGAATGGGATCGTGGCTAATATCATGCATTATTATTGTACTATTGGAACAGATTTTTCCTATGGGAGCAGTTTAACAATCGTATCCCCCATTGTTCACTACATGGTTATGATATTTCTAGTCAGTAATGAATGTTAAATAGCTGCAAATAGCCCAGACAGCACTTATACTAAATGTAAGGGATTGTAATGTATGAAGAAGGCTACAAAATGTACAAAATGTATTGCCCAATTCCTGTTCTTCCTTAACATTCCCTCCCAGAAATACATTTTAAACTTAAAAACAGCTATTTAAAGTGTACAGCCGCGCAAAATAAAGTAAAAAACAAACACTTAAAAACCTATGCAGCACAGTTCTTTAATACATATACAGGTTTTGGATGCACATCCTCGTGTTTCATGCTGCAAGTATAGAATACTTTTTTGATCTGTTAGAAATACTGTGCTGTTGATTTTCTAAAACTGGAGAGTGCAAAATCTGGTGCAGCTCTGCATAGAAACCAATCAGCTCTCAGGTTTTTTTTTTTTGTCAATGCCTAATTGAAAAAGGTGAAGTTAGAAGCTGATTGGCTACCGTATACAGCTGCACCAGATTTTGCACCCAACCCAAACAATGAACCCAAGTGTGTTTCTAAGTTCCTGTACTAAGATAAAAACACAGTGGGGAGACCTTTATCAATTTTGTCACATAATAAAGTAGTGCTGAACAGGAGCACTGAGACAAATTTAAGACAGATTTATGACAAATTAAATTATGCAACAACATCCATACATTCCCACAAGCTGCTCTAAAGTAGCACTGCAACAGAATAAAACCTGCCCCTGACCATTTTTTGATTTTGCATCTTTAGGTGAAATCAAGTGTAGCAATGTTTCCAGGCCTGTGGCCTGAGGTGGGTATGCCATCGTTACTGCTTACCTCTCCAGCCCATGTGAGCTGTGGCCCTGGGAGTGAGAACTGACACATTTGCATATTTGTTTGGTTGTTTTATTGTAGTTTTTAGGGGGTGGGAGAAGGGAATGAGTGGGATACTCCTTTGGCTCGACTATGTACAATTCTGGGACTTTTATAGCAAAAATGCCTGTTAGCAGTGTCTTTACGCCAGCCGACGCTAGCCAACGCTTACTGATGCTTTGAACACACTGTATCTCTGAAAGCTGTGCTGGAACTCCGACTTAAGTCCAGAAGATCCAGGACTAAGGAACATTGAACATCTGACACTGCTTGCACTGCAAAGTCACTGACTACTCTCTCCAGCCTTGCCCTGGCTTGAGGTAGTTTGCTGTGTATTCCTGTATGGCTGCAACTCTCAACTAATGCACTCACACTGTGCATTAACTCTTCAGGGCCCAAACTGCAGGCGCCCCCTTTACCACTTCAGGGTCCTCAACCTAGGTACCCCCTCTATCACTTCAGGGTCCTCTGAATAGGTACCCCCTTTACAGCTAGCTGACTCCTGGATCCTAGAACCTTCTACTGAGTGCTCCCCTCTGACTCTAGGCAGACCCCCAGGGGCAATCCTCAATACTCACGACCTGTGTAGGCTTTCCTGGGACTGGACCCCTCTAACTCTCCACTGGTTCTCAGCACACCAGATACCCCTCAACTCAACTCAGCACTCTCTGGATTTTCAGGCAGCATCCGAGACATCCGCTTCCTCTGACAAGAGGAGAGACAGCCGTCCTCTCCCTCCTGAGACTCTGATTCCCGCCAAAGACAATGAGTCATGCCCTCCCTCAAACTTATACCCACTCCCAGAATCCTTTGCGGCAGAATCTGCCTTCTGGGGTAGTTACAAGCCTGAATGGATCCCGAATTGGGTTTTCTCCACTGCCCTATAAGAAGCCTCTCACAGAGCCAGTGGGGAGACTCCCCCCTCAGCAGACACACCTGGAAGCCATGACACCCTACCAAAAAGAAATCATGGCCCTGCTGTTAGGCAGACAAGGCCCACTATACATTTACCTAGCACCTACCTGTAGGGTGCTACACAAGGAAGAAAGTTTTTTTGTTACCAGCATATAATCTGCTCCTCTTAAAGTATTATTAAAAGTATATTTTTTTTAATAATAAACATGTTATAATTACCTACTATGATCAGTGATTTTGCACAGATTAGCCCTGATCCTCTTCTCTGGTCCCCCGACAATGCTGTTGGTCCCTCCCTCTTGTCAAGTGCCCCCACAGCAAGCAGCTTGCAATGGGGGCACCCAAGGAGGCGCGTTCCCAAGACGCTGCTCTGCATGTTTATTCAGACATAGAGCTGTGGCTCGACCCTGCCCCACCCCCTCTCTCTTCTCACTAGCTCTCTGGCTATGATTGACAGCACCAATTTACACCAATGGCTCCCTCTGCTGTCACAGCCAATGAGGAGGAAGAGTCCCCAGAGAGCCGATGCTCTTGTACACATGCGCTGGATCAAGAGGGAGCTCAAGTAAGTATTAGAGAGGGCTCGCGGGGGGGGGGGGGCTGAACACAGAATGTTTTTTACCTTCATGCATCGAATGCATAAAGGTAATAAATCTTCAGTCTTTAGAAACACTTCAAGCTTATTAATACAGCATAGATACAGTGCTGTTTAGGATATCTAAACATCAGCTCCTTCATCAGGCACAGTGACATCAAGAAGGGGCTGATGTATAAAATCCTGGAACATCACTATCTCCATGTGACTATAGAGAGGCTTAAAGAGTAACTCCACTTTTGTTAAGAAAAACGTTCCCCTCAGGGTGCTATGTACATTGCAAGGATTTTACCATACTTTATTACAGATTTAAACATTTTGTTATTCTGAAGAAAGCCTAGCAATGCCTTTAAGCCCCTGGTCACACTGGTTCAACTTGTCATGCAATTTTATAGTTTCAAATTGCATGACAAGTCGCACCCTATTGTCCACAATGAAAGCGTTCAAATCCTAGTTTCATATTTGGTAAGGTTGAATAAAGACAGTCCATTCAGTTCAACCTGTGTGGGTGTGTGTGTGTTTGTGTAACTATTATTTTTCCCACAGCTCTATATATTGTGTTCACTAAAATGCACATCCTTTTAAAACTATCAATACTTCCTGCTGACACCACAGATTGTGAAAGAGAGTTCCACATTCTTATCGCCCTCATAGGGAAAAACCCCCTACGCAGCTCATTGTGTGGCCCCCTGTCTTCTGAGAATGAATAGTTTCCTACCTAGGCTGGGATCACCATTAAGATATTTGTATATTTCTATCATTTCTATCATATCTCCTCTCAAGCGTCTCTTCTCCAGGAAGAATAAGTCCAGTGCTTGCAGTCACTTCCCATAATGGAGGTCCTCCAGTCCTCTTACTAATTTTGTTGCTCTTCTCTGGACTCTCTCCAGTTCCAGCACATCCTACCTGAGGACTGGTGTCCAGAAATTGATGGAATACTCCAGATGTGATCAAACCAGAGTTTTTTAGAGTGTCTGGATTTTCGTTTTATCCCTCAAGTAAATTCCCTTTTTAACCGCTTCCCACTCGGTCAATGTACATTAACGGCCAGGTGGGAGCTTAATTTCCAGTACATCTCCCAGAACAAGGGCCTGTGCCCATCCCCGAGACCGTGCAACTGCATGAACCTGTGTTGAATGTGATCTTCAACACAGCCAAACACAGATCGGATATGGGCACTGTGATTGGCCCTTCAGATCACGTGATGGCTATGTCCAATCATAAATTTCACAGTGTAAACAGTGACACTTGTCTCTGTGTCGGTTTTCCCCGCTGAGTTCAGTGTGGGGGGGAGCAGGGGATGCTGCAGCCGGTGCTGACAGCTCTCTCTGTAAGTGATGATTATACACGGAGAGCTGTCACAGATTACACAGACTGCAGCCATCCACACATTACACCAAGCACCACTGTCTCCACTGTCCCTGCCCCATTAACATCTGTCCAATTGTCCTAGCACCATCCCAGCCGCAATGCCGATGCATGGGGCCGGTGGCTGCGATTGCCGCAGGCCACCTGCGATTGCTCCCTACTGAGAGAGGACTGGCAGCTGTTTTAAACAGAGCTGACCGTTCTTCTCTCTTTAATGATCACAGAGCTCCTTTGATCCTTCTATATAGGATCACAGGTCTCTATGATCATTTCACAAGTCCATACCCCCACAGTTAGAAACACTCCCCTAGGCTTACATTTAACCCCTATCACCCACTAGGTTTACCCCTTCCCTGCCAATGTCATTATTACAGTAAAAGTGCATATTTTAGCACTGATTACTGTAGCAACGTCACTGGTCCCCCCAAAAGTGTAAAAAATGTAAATTAGGGGTCCGATCTGTTTGCCACAATGTCGAGGTCCTGATAAAATTTGCAGATTGCCGCCATTACTAGTAAAAAAAATAAAATAAAAATGACATAAATCTTTCTCCTAGCTTGTAGACGCGATAACTTTTGTGCAAACCAATTAAAATACGCTTATTGTGATTTTTTTTCCAAAAATATGTAGCAGAATACAAATTGGCCTAGAATGATGAAAACATTTGATTTTTTTTTTTTTTTTTTTTGGGGGGGGGTTGTTATATAGCAAAAATATTGTTGTTTTTTTTTTTTTTAAGAATTATCGCTATTTTTTTTGTTGTTTATAGCGCAAAAAATGAAAATCGCACAGGTGACCAAGTACCACCAAAAAAAAGCTCTATTTATGGGAAAAAAGTACTTAAGTTATTTGGGTACAGCGTTGCACCACTGCACAATTTTCCATTAAAGTAACGCAGTGCCGAATCGCAAAAAATGGCCTGGTCAATAAGGGGACAAATCCTTTATGGTCCAGAAGTGGCTATTGCATGCTAATAGTCTGCTGGCTTTGCTTGCCACAGCTTCACATTGCATGCTATCGCTCAGTCTGTCTTCTGCTAGGACCCCCAGAACTTTCTCCATCCTGTATTCTCTTAGAGCTTCTCCCCCTAGTGAATAACTTGTATTTATATTTTTAACCCCCCAAGTGCATTACTTTAAATTTTTTGCCATGTAGTTGCCAATCCCACTAATTTATTAAGGTCTTCTAGTAAAGTTTCTAAATCCTGCTGTGATGCTATTGCCCTACTTATTTTTGTATCATTAGTGAGCACTGAGATTGAGCTAATTATTCCCATCCTCTTTATCATGTATAAATGAATTAAACAGAATTTGTCCCAGGACAGAGCCTTGGGGTACCCAACTTACAACTCCAGACCATTCTGAGTACATGTTATTAATCATCAACCTTTGAATGTGCCCCTGTAGCCAGTTTTCTATCCAAGAATAAACTCTATGGTCTATACCTTTAGACTTAAGTTTGTAGATTAGGTGTTTATGGGGGACTGTATCATCAGAGTCGCAACAATTTAAAAAAAGTAGTACTGCTTTTTCCAAGTTCAAGTGCGACTTGTATAGACATTAGACATGTGCTATTCATTTTATTCCAAATTCAAATCTGGACAAATTTACTGTAATTTGGAAATTTGGATGTATCTAAACTTCTGGATTACAATAGTAACACATTTAAATTAATTTGAAATAACGAAACAACATTTTGGATAAAATTTGAATTCTAATAGTTTTTCAAATTGAATTCTAATAGTTTTCAAATCAAATTCGAATTTAAGAAGACAATAAGATAGAATAGAAAATAAAGAGATAGAATAGAAAAAAAAATAACTGTAATACAAAATAAAAGAAAAGAATACAATAAAATAACATGGAAAATAAAGAAATAGAATAGAATAGAATAGAATACAAAATAGAATGGAATAAAATAGAATATTACCATCTTCCGAAATTTTAATTTTCGAACAGAATAGAAAATAATATAATAGAATAGAAAATAATATAATAGAACAGAATTTAAAAAAAATAGAATAGAAAGAATATAACCATTTTCCAAAATTCTAATAGAATAAATGTGAATTTGAATAGAATAGAATAGAAAAGAAAAGAAAAGAATAGAAATAAAATAATAGAATTAGAAAAAACAATAGACTAGAAAGAAAATAACCATCTATCGAAATTTGAATTTCAAATAGAGTACATTTTAATTCAAATAGAATCGAAAAGAATATAATAAAGAATAAAATAGAATTTTTTTTAAAATATAATAATTTTAAATAGAATACATTTTAGTTTGAATAGAATAGAATAGAAAAGAACAGAATATGATCGAAAAGAAAAGAATATAATAGAAAACAAAAGATTAACAATATAATAAAATTCTAATTTTAAATAGAATACATTTTAGTTTGAATAGAATAGAAAAGAGCAGAATAGAATAGAAAACAAAAGAATATAATAGAAAAAAACAATAACATGGAATAGAAGGAATATAACCATCTTTCAAAATCCAAATTTCAAATAGAACAAATTTAATTTTGAATTCAATTAAAAATGCAATTAGAATGGAATTTGATTTGAATTTGAATGCAATTTGAATGTATTCAATAAATGTAATTCAAATTCGAATTGATGCAAATTTTCCATATAGAATAGAATGGAATAAAAATAGAAAGACAATAACCTTCTGAAATTCAAATTTTGAATAGAATAGAAAAGAATAGAATAGAATAGAAAAAAAACAGAATAGAAGCTAAAATAATAGAATTAAAAAAATAGAATAGAAAATAATATAATAGAATATAAAAGAATAGAATTAGAATAAAACAATAGAATAGAAAAAATATAAGCATCTTCTGAAATTTGAATAGAATCAATTTGAATAGAAGAGAATAGAATAGAAAATAAAATAATAGCATTAGAAAAAAAATAGAATAGAATAGAAAGAATATAACTATCTTTCGAATTTCAAATAGAATAAATTTGAATTGGAATAAATTTAAGTTTGAATAGAATAGAAAATTAAATATCAAAATAGAAAAGATTAGAATAGAAAGAATGTAAAATGTTAAAAATTAAAAAAATTGAATAGAATAAATTCAAATTCGAATAGAATATAAAATAATAGAATATAATAGAAAAGAAAAATATATAATGGGAAATAAAGGATAGAATAGAAAAAACAATAGAAAAGAATGGAACCAAAAGAATATAACCATCTAACAAAATTTAAATTTCGAATAGAATAAATTTTATTTAGAATGCAATTTGAAATGGAATTCGAATAGAATTTGACGTGAATGTGAATGCAGTCTGAGTCAATGCAAATTCAAATAAATGAAACAAATTCTGAAAATAGATTAAACAAATAAAACAAATTTAGCTAAACAAGTTGATGTAAATAACAATTTAAAACAACACAAAATACATTTCCTCATTCTGCACATGTCTAATAGACATCTGTGCATGAAGTTGTGTTTTTCATAGTGATTTCTCAACAAAATAAAGCATGAAGACATTGATGTGTAGGTGAAATTGCTTTGAATATTAAAATTATTTTGAGTTTTTGGTTTGTGTGCTCACATTCGGTGTAGTTATGCTTTAAGTGGCTGGAGTTGACAGACGCTGTGTGAAGGCAGCCCATTCATGTGTATGGGAATGCAGCAGTTGCATGGACACATCCGTTCTGCCCAGATTGACAGCCATACCGATGCAAGCGAGTGGCCATAAACCCTGTGCATTTATTTCAGGCAGCTCTTCTGCTCCCACACGGCTGTTAAAATGGGGCAAGCAGCTGTGTCCGCGCAGCCACTGCATTCTCATAGATCAGGGATCTCCAAACTACGGCCCTTCAGCTGTTGCGGAACTGCACGTCCCGTGAGGCATTGTAAAACTCTGACATCCACAGACATGACCAGGCATGATGGGAATTGTAGTTCCTGAACAATTGGAGGGTCATAGTTTGGAGACCCCTGCAAGATATGAATGGGTTGCCTGCACACAGCACCTGTTGGCTCCAGCTGCTTAAAGACACAGCTGATTTAAGGGCGATGGATTTAAGCCCCCTTGTGAATGAGGAATGAGGATTCAGCTAGAGACAGCATTCCTGAAAGAAAATAACTACAACATAAAAACAGATACAAAACATCAGTTTAAAAAAAAAAAAAATAATAATAATAATAAAAAAAAGCAACTAAAATAAAATTGACTCAAAATTAGTCGTGAGTAATTTCAGAAAAATACATCAACAGAATTAATAGTACTATAGCAAATGCTGCAACTCATGTTAACTTAACCAGTTATGGAAGGCCCACCGCAAATATACTGCAGAAGGCAGCCCCTCCTGCGCGAACCGATGAAGGGGTATGTCAGTCGCTCACCTGGTGCTGGGGGGCAAGCGCGCTCCTAGGCAGCAGGGACGCCAATGCACGGGGCCGGCGGCCGTGATCGCCACTGGCCACCTGTGATCGCTCCCCGCTGAGAGAGAAGAACGGTCTTCTGTTGTAAACACAGCTGGCCGTTCTTCTCTCTGAAATGATTACAGAGCACCTGTGATCCCACTATATAGGATAACAGGTCTCTATGGTCATTTCAAAAGCCCCTCCCCCCACAGTTAGTAATCACCCCCCTAGGTTTACATTTAACCCCTTGATCACCCTCTAGGTTAACTCCTTCCCTGCCAATGTCATTATTACAGTAACAGTGCATATTTTTAGCACTAATTACTGAAGTATTGTCGCTGGTCCCCCCAAAAAATGTCAAAAATGTCAGTTAGGGGTTCGATCTGTCCGACGCAATGTCACAGTTCCGGCTAAAAATCGTAGATCGCCGCCATTACTAGTAAAAAATAATAAATAAATAAAAATGACATAAATATTTCCCCTAGTTTGTAGACGCAATAACTTTTGTGCAAACCAATCAAAATACGCTTATTGTTTTTTTTTTTTTTTACCAAAAACATATAGTAGAATACAAATTGGCCTAAAAGGATGAAAAAATTTGATTTTTAATTTTTTTTAAATTGGGAATGTTATTGTCACGATCCGGGGTCAGGCTCGAAGACCAGTAGCTATAGCAGTCGCAGGTCACACAGGAACCAGCAGGATAGGAACACTGGCAGGTCACCCAGGCAGATGACGCAGGCTCACCTGAGGTGCGGGGTCTAAGTACTAACCGGTCTTCACCAGTGCTCCTGAAGGTGGAGAAGGATTTTGCTGCTTGTTAGCACCAGGTCGCAGTCCTCAAGATCGCCCCACCAGGAGGTCAGCAAGTCAGAGTCCAGTAGCAGATAGGGATTAAGCTGAAGCGTAGTCAAGGAGTAGCCAAAGGTCGTTAACCAGTAGTTGCAGGTTGGGATCAAGCAGAAGAGTAGTCGAGGAACAAGCCAAGTGTCGATAACGGATGGTAGCAAAGATACGGACGGCAGCAGGAGAGACAAGCAAGATTTCGGCTGTTGAAGGCACAGAATTCTGGCAACCAGGAAGTGCAAAGACATGGCTTATAACAGGAAGTTCATGGGAGGAGCAAAGGGTTCAAGGTTCAAGGCAATAAAGATTCACAGCAGGATCATTCAAGCATTTGTCCAGGGAGCTGACCAGCATTCCAGGTAGCTCAGTGAGTAGAGTCATTGCCAGACACCATGGAGGTCCAAGGTGCAAGACCGGGTCCTGACAGTTATATAGCAGAATGTGAAAGAATATTGTTTTTTTTTTTTCAGAATTGTCGCTCACTTTTTTGTTTATAGTGCAAAAAATAAAAATTGCCCAGGTGATAAAATACCACCAAAAGAAAGCTCTATTTGTGGAAAAAAAAAAAAGGACATCAATTTTATTTTGGTACAGCATCGCATGACTGCACAATTTACCGTTAAAGTAATGCAGTGCCGAATCATAAAAAATGGCCTGGTTATTAAGGAGGCAAATCCTTCTGGTCCAGAACTGGTTAATTTACTTTTAATTGGAGTTCTGAGTACCTCACTGTAGCTAGAAAACCCCTTACATGTTTTTTGTATGACTCTACTTTCTGAATATGTACTGGATATAAACCATCTCTTTCTGCTTGATCTATCACTTGTCAGATTATAGCTTCCATATTAGGTCTAAATCTGACTAATAGCAGTAAGTTGTAAATGCTAAATCTTTAATATACAGTATATTGGGAAATCTCATATGTCAGAGACAGAAGGTATTCTCCAGTGGGTATGTTTTGGAGCACCTTTCCTAGTTTACAAAAAGCAAAATTAGGATTCCCAGATTTTCAGCTTATTGACAGGACATAAAATGGGGACTGTTGCATCATAGCTATGTCTTCATGAAATGTACCACCTTTTGTCTGCTTACAGGTGGACAGAAGTCAGGTTTAGAGGAGAACATCTCAAAGGAACACACCCATTGTTTAGCTTCTTTTTTTTTTTTTGGCGATCTCATAGGACCTACTGCTAAAACAATGTTTCTGTGCTGTATTTTTGTGATTTGGGCTCCATTACCCCTAAGTCCTCTCTCATGTATCTGAGTTCTGCAATAAACAAAAAAAAGGATTAGGTGTTTAGCAAAAAATATATTTTGTCTCACGGAAAACGTAAAAAATGTAGCTAAGGCTCCATGTACACGGGACGCTGGAAATGGCCGTTTAGGAGCAGTTGGGCGTTTTTTTCAGAAGCCCCTGAACCCATCTACATTTTATCTTATCTGTCCATGTACACCAGGTCGTTTACAGTCATTTGCAGGCAGTTGCGTTCAGGGACTGTTTTTAGAACGCAATTATTTGCGTTCGAACGTGTGTTTCCCGGCGTTTCAAACGCACAAACGCGTCCGAACGCGCCTAAACGCGTCCGAACGCGCCTGAACGCGATGACCCGCGTTTAGCGTTCGCGTTTTTCCATTTTAAAGGGGAATAATTTTTTTGACCTCTAGGAACGCTTCTAAACGCAAATGCCAGCAAACGCTGCTGAACGCCCGCTAAACGCGGGTACAAACGCGTCTGAACGGACGTTTCAAACGTCCTAAAAATTCCAGCATTCAAAGGGACTTTTAACAACGTCCCGTGTACATGGAGCCTTAGAGCACTACGTTGTGTGGGGAGCCAAAAGGTTTTGCATTCTGAAGGCTTGGCATGTAGTGTTCACAATTTCACAAACAACCTGTCTGCGGATATAAATAAAAATTGCTTTTTAAAATTATGATATGTTAGTCATTTTGCAATGTTCTATAGAATATAGAAGAGTAAAACATGGGACTAAGTGGTGTCCATATTGTTCTAAAATCGTTATATTCAGCAGTAGGTAAATGTGTTTGATCTCTGCTTGTTTTAGACATTTCACCACAGTCCTGGCAACAAGCAGTAGTAAATTCAAAGATAGATTCTAGGCCAACATCTTGGAACAGAAAACTCAACCATCTAACAAAGCTGCTGAAAACATATTGCTTACTAGAATTAAATTCTAACAACCAACCTAAATAATAATAAAACTAAAGGAAAGCTGGCTTGGATTGTTTTTCACTGAAGCTGACTTTGCAAACTGCACCAGCTAATCACAACATAAATAATACATTTATTTATTGGGAAGTATATAGTGTGCTGGCCACAACAGACATTAGCAATGTACAAAACTATAACTGCCTGTATCGATGGTTACAGTGGTTGTAAAGGCATAAGTTTTTTATTCTAATGCATTCTCTGCATTAAGGAGGAAACAACATAAGGGATTGGTTAATTTAAAGTTCTTGTAAACCCTTACATATAACCACTATAGTGACTAGCCTCAAGGGATACACAGAGATTAAATTAAACCCTCCTACATAAGCTGTACCTATGTATTTGCAGCCCTCTCCCCTCTTACATCCATGTAAAATCCAGAATTTACACAAGTTTTCTGAGCTTCCAGAGTCAGGGGACAAAGATCTGACATCACACCCTGCACAGCTCAGAGAGGAGAGCCAAATGTAATCTGAGACATGAGTGGAGAGAATGGACATACTCCTCATCGACACCTAGAAAAAATGCACAGCTGAACCTGTCAAACACATGTTGCCTTCTGGAGCTCCCCCCTCCACTCCTCTTGATCCCTTGGAGGCAGCACAACCTCTCAGAAATGACTCATGCAAATAGCAGAGGAACAAGGCAGCAGACAGAAAACACAGTTGGTGCTTTGGGTTGACTGAGGCAAGTATACACAATATAAAAGAATAGGAGTACACATACTTAAAAAGCATATGCTTTTTCAAGAGCCGATCATGACAATTCATGCATAATTAGCAGATGGGCCAAGCATGAAAATTTTTCTTATACGATACCAGATCATATGATTTTAGTTTATTCAGTACAGCTGTTATTCCAAAATACAATACAAATAGACTAGTGCGTTACACCACTCCTACATTTTTATTCTATCATACTAGAATTTTCGTAACTTTAGTAAACTCTTCATTTTCTATATGAGACTAGCATGCCAAAAAAAACAAACAAATGGACAATCATTCGTCCAATAATCTCATTGTGTGTACCAGGAAATTATCAGAACACTTGAAGGACCTGTTACACCTCCCTGCCAGCTTAAACTTCCTTGTAGTTACATACAATATCAGGACCTCCCAAATCTCAGAAACTACAGATTGCGAATCAAATATAGCTGTTGAAAGCTCTTCTTAACCTTTTTCATATAAACTTTTATGCTTCTACATAAAAAATAAATACCTAGCATTCGTAATTAAATACATGCATACATTCAATGGAGATTTTAACCTTGACTTAAATTTCCCTGTAAATGGTTGAGAAAACCAGTATGAGATAGCACTCAGTAAAATTGTCCTTACATTTTACCAGCTGTAGATATTTATTTTAAAAGAAAGGTTTTCAAACTTTAGCTTTGCCTAAGAGATGTTTTAGACAGTGATTGATCGTAGCATTTATCTTTTCATGAGGATTCTGCACTTTCTTTGTCTAGCATGTCAATCACCTACAAGTAACACTATTCTGGAACTTTATGGAGCAATGCTAATTTTTTTGTTAGTGTAGTGTTAGTGCAATGTGTTAGTGAAAACTTCAGTGGTCCTTTGAAGTGTTCCCAAAAATTGTAAAAATGTAAAGATATGCTATATCAAGCAATTTAGATAAATTTTCTCCAATGTATGGGATATATGTCAGTGGTAATAAGCTTTCTATAACCCAAAATATTTTTTTTTTATAATTATTTTGGACAGTGTTGGGAAGGCCTAGGATCCCCCTTAGATTTTAATTGTTATCTATGTTATTGATAGGGAGATTCACCCGGACTGTATTATTCGTGTTCGTACCGAATAATTGGATTTTTGTTACACGAACACGGACCCGAAAACTTTACTGTATGTTCGGGTTTAAAATCCGTGTTCGGTCATTTTATATCCTGTTTTGTATGTAATCGCTTTTAATGGCGGGCTTTCAACAGCCAATCAACAAGCGTTTAACTGGTGTGCCTTAAGCCATCCCAGCCATGCCTACTAATGTATTAGTAGCTGTGATTGGCCATCTGAAGCATGTGACCATGTCTTTATAAGTTCGAGAGCCCCAGCGCGCCGCGTCATTCTGCTGTAGTTTAGGGACAGAGCACACATCATACGGGCTGGCTGCTGATTAGGGACAGACAGTGATTCTGTGAAAAATTGTGTCCGAAAAGAATGCAGGGACAGGTCAGAGTGCAGGCAGGGAAAGTTATTAGAGCATTTTAGGGCGAGGCTGGAGATTAGGCAGGGTCAGTCTTCTACATCGATTTTGCTATGTGGGGGGTGGTGCAGTGAACGATCTTATTGAGCATATTAGGGACAGGCTGGAGATTAGGCAGGGACAGTATACATCGATTTTGCTGTGTGGGGGGTGGTGCAGTGAACAATCTTTTTGCCCACACTTGAGCCCACTGAGGAGGAGGAGGAGGAGGAGGGAGAAAAAAAAATCTATTTTTATCAGTCAGTTGTGTGCAGCGTACATCTTAGATCTATTTTACTACAAGTTAAAAGGGATTTTTTTTTTTACCCCCTTCATAGCCTTTTTGCTCCAGTGCTGACTGTGACATAAGACACTGCTGTGTTCACATGTGCTATTGAGTGATTTTCAATTTTATACACTTTTTTCTATTCCACTATTCAATATACACCCTTTTGGGTTAAAAAAAATTAAATTGTGGCATAGTCTGTACTAATCTATTTAAAAATTACAAACTTAAAGGGGAATTTTCTTTTTTTTTTCCCTTCATAGCCTGCTGCAGAGCTGAATGACATAAGACACTGCTGTGTTCACATGTGCGATTGAAAAATCACCAATTTTATATCATATTTTCTATTCCGCTATTCAATCTACACCCTTTGGGGTAAAAATAATTAAATTGTGGCATAGTCTGTTTCGGTACGTGTGAGATACACCTTCCAAAATTTGGGGCGCATCTTCCACCGCCGAGGATTGCAGGGTGTTTCAGTTTGCCTCCTGCATGTTCCGAACTCCTCCTACTCCTCATCCTGCCTTTAAGGGACAAAAAATAGTAATCAGGGCCTAGTCTGGGTCTGTACGTGTGAGATAGATACACCTTTTGATATCATATTTTCTATTCCGCTATTCAATCTACACCCTTGGGGTAAAAATAATTAAATTGCGGCATAGTCTGTTTCGGTACGTGTGAGATACACCTTCCAAATTTTTGGGGCGCATCTTCCACCGCCGAGGATTGCAGGGTGCTTCAGTTTGCCTCCTGACTGTTCCGAACTCCTCTTACTCCTCATCCTGCCTTTAGGGTACAAAAAATAGTAATCGGGGCCTAGTCTGGGTCTGTACGTGTGAGATAGATACACCTTTTGATATCATATTTTCTATTCCGCTATTCAATCTACACCCTTTGGGGTAAAAATAATTAAATTGTGGCATAGTCTGTTTCGGTACGTGTGAGATACACCTTCCAAATTTTTGGGGCGCATCTTCCACCGCCGAGGATTGCAGGGTGCTTCAGTTTGCCTCCTGCCTGTTCCAAACTCCTCCTACTCCTCATCCTGCCTTTAGGGTACAAAAAATAGTAATCAGGGCCTAGTCTGGGTCTGTACGTATGAGATAGATACACCTTTTGATATCAGATTTTCTATTCCGCTATTCAATCTACACCCTTGGGGTAAAAAGAATTAAATTGTGGCATAGTCTGTATCGGTACGTGTGAGATACACCTTTCCAATTTTTTGGGCGCATCTTACACCGCTGAGGATTGCAGGGTGTTTCAGTTTGCCTCCTGACTGTTCCAAACTCCTCTTACTCCTCATCCTGCCTTTAGGGTACAAAAAACAGTAATCGGGGCCTAGTCTGGGTCTGTACGTGTGAGATAGATACTCCTTTTTATATCATATTTTCTATTCCGCTATTTAATCTACACTCTTTGGGGTAAAAATAATTCAATTGTGGCATAGTCTGTTTCGGTACGTGTGAGATACACCTTTCCAATTTTTGGGGCGCATCTTCCACCGCCGAGGATTGCAGGGTGCTTCAGTTTGCCTCCTGCCTGTTCCAAACTCCTCCTACTCCTCATCCTGCCTTTAGGGTACAAAAAATAGTAATTGGGGCCTAGTCTGGGTGTGTACGTGTGAGATAGATACACCTTTTGATATCATATTTTCTATTCCGCTATTCAATCTACACCCTTTGGGGTAAAAATAATTAAATTGTGGCATAGTCTGTTTCGGTACGTGTGAGATACACCTTCCAAATTTTTGGGGCGCATCTTCCACCGCCGAGGATTGCAGGGTGCTTCAGTTTGCCTCCTGACTGTTCTGAACTCCTCTTACTCCTCATCCTGCCTTTAGGGTACAAAAAATAGTAATCGGGGCTAGTCTGGGTCTGTACGTGTGAGATAGATACACCTTTTGATATCATATTTTCTATTCCGCTATTCAATCTACACCCTTTGGGGTAAAAATAATTAAATTGTGGCATAGTCTGTTTCGGTACGTGTGAGATACACCTTCCAAATTTTTGGGGCGCATCTTCCACCGCTGAGGATTGCAGGGTGCTTCAGTTTGCCTCCTGCCTGTTCCAAACTCCTCCTACTCCTCATCCTGCCTTTAGGGTACAAAAAATAGTAATCAGGGCCTAGTCTGGGTCTGTACGTATGAGATAGATACACCTTTTGATATCATATTTTCTATTCCGCTATTCAATCTACACCCTTGGGGTAAAAAGAATTAAATTGTGGCATAGTCTGTATCGGTACGTGTGAGATACACCTTTCCAATTTTTTGGGCGCATCTTACACCGCTGAGGATTGCAGGGTGCTTCAGTTTGCCTCCTGCCTGTTCCAAACTCCTCCTACTCCTCATCCTGCCTTTAGGGTACAAAAAATAGTAATTGGGGCCTAGTTTGGGTCTGTACGTGTGAGATAGATACACCTTTTGATATCATATTTTCTATTCCGCTATTCAATCTACACCCTTTGGGGTAAAAGAATTAAATTGCGGCATAGTCTGTTTCGGTACGTGTGAGATACACCTTTCCAATTTTTGGGGCGCATCTTCCACCGCCGAGGATTGCAGGGTGCTTCAGTTTGCCTCCTGACTGTTCCGAACTCCTCTTACTCCTCATCCTGCCTTTAGGGTACAAAAAATAGTAATCGGGGCCTAGTGTGGGTCTGTACGTGTGAGATAGATACAACTTTTGATATCATATTTTCTATTCCGCTATTCAATCTACACCCTTTGGGGTAAAAAGAATTAAATTGCGGCATAGTCAGTTTCGGTACGTGTGAGATACACCTTTCCAATTTTTGGGGCGCATCTTACACAGCCCAGGATTGCAGGGTGCTTCAGTTTGCCTCCTGCCTGTTCTGAACTCCTCCTACTCCTCATCCTGCCTTTAGGGTACAAAAAATAGTAATCGGGGCCTAGTCTGGGTGTGTACGTATGAGATAGATACACCTTTTGATATCATATTTTCTATTCCGCTATTCAATCTACACCCTTTGGGGTAAAAATAATTAAATTGCGGTATAGTCTGTATTGGTACGTGTGAGATACACCTTCGAATCTTTTTGGGCGCATCTTCCACCGCCGAGGATTGCAGGGTGCTTCAGTTTGCCTCCTGCCTGTTCCGAACTCCTCCTACTCCTCATCCTGCCTTTAGGGTACAAAAAATAGTAATCGGGGCCTAGTCTGGGTCTGTACGTGTGAGATAGATACACCTTTTGATATCATATTTTCTATTCCGCTATTCAATCTACACTCTTTGGGGTAAAACTAATTAAATTGTGGCATAGTCTGTTTCGGTACGTGTGAGATACACCTTTCCAATTTTTGGGGCGCATCTTCCACCGCCGAGGATTGCAGGGTGCTTCAGTTTGCCTCCTGCCTGTTCCAAACTCCTCCTACTCCTCATCCTGCCTTTAGGGTACAAAAAATAGTAATTGGGGCCTAGTCTGGGTCTGTACGTGTGAGATAGATACAACTTTTGATATCATATTTTCTATTCCGCTATTCAATCTACACCCTTTGGGGTAAAAAGAATTAAATTGCGGCATAGTCTGTTTCGGTACGTGTGAGATACACCTTTCCAATTTTTGGGGAGCATGTTACACCACCCAGGATTGCAGGGTGCTTCAGTTTGCCTCCTGCCTGTTCCGAACTCCTCCTACTCCTCATCCTGCCTTTAGGGTACAAAAAATAGTAATCGGGGCCTAGTCTGGGTCTGTACTTGTGAGATAGATACACCTTTTGATATCATATTTTCTATTCCGCTATTCAATCTACACCCTTTGGGGTAAAAATAATTAAATTGCGGCATAGTCTGTATCGGTACGTGTGAGATACACCTTCCAATCTTTTGGGGCGCATCTTCCACCACCGAGGATTGCAGGGTGCTTCAGTTTGCCTCCTGCCTGTTCCAAACTCCTCCTACTCCTCATCCTGCCTTTAGGGTACAAAAAATAGTAATCAGGGCCTAGTCTGGGTCTGTACGTGTGAGATATATACACCTTTTGATATCATATTTTCCATTCCGCTATTCAATCTACACCCTTTGGGGTAAAAATAATTAAATTGCGGTATAGTCTGTATCGGTACGTGTGAGATACACCTTACAATCTTTTTGGGCGCATCTTCCACCGCCGAGGATTGCAGGGTGCTTCAGTTTGCCTCCTGCCTGTTCCGAACTCCTCCTACTCCTCATCCTGCCTTTAGGGTACAAAAAATTGTAATCGGGGCCTAGTCTGTGTTTGTACGTGTGAGATACACCGTTTTATAAAATTTTTAATATTCCGCTATTCAATCTACACCCTTGGGGTAAAAAGAATTAAATTGCGGCATAGTCTGTATCGGTATGTGTGAGATACACCTTTCCAATTTTTGGGGAGCATCTTCCACCGCCGAGGATTGCAGGGTGCTTCAGTTTGCCTTCTGCCTGTTCCGAACTCCTCCTACTCCTCATCCTGCCTTTAGGGTACAAAAAATAGTAATCGGGCCTAGTCTGGGTCTGTACGTGTGAGATAGATACACCTTTTGATATCATATTTTCTATTCCGCTATTCAATCTACACCCTTTGGGGTAAAAAGAATTAAATTGCGGCATAGTCTGTATCGGTACGTGTGAGATACACCTTCCAATCTTTTGGGGCGCATCTTCCACCGCCGAGGATTGCAGGGTGCTTCAGTTTGCCTCCTGCCTGTTCCGAAATCCTCCTACTCCTCATCCTGCCTTTAGGGTACAAAAAATTGTAATTGGGGCCTAGTCTGTGTTTGTACGTGTGAGATACACCGTTTTATAAAAAATTTTCTATTCCGCTATTCAATCTACACCCTTTGGGGTAAAAAGAATTAAATTGCGGCATAGTCTGTATCGGTACGTGTGAGATACACCTTCCAAATTTTTGGGGCGCATCTTCCACCGCTGAGGATTACAGGGTGCTTCAGTTTGCCTCCTGTTCCGAACTCCTCCTTCTCCTCATCCTCATCCTCATCCTGCCTTTAGGGTACAAAAAATTGTAATCGGGGCCTAGTCTGTGTTTGTACGTGTGAGATACACCGTTTTATACATTTTTTTCTATTCCGCTATTCAATATAACCCTTTTTAAGTGTAAAAAATTAAATTACGGCATAGTCTGTATCGCTACATGATAGATACACATTTTTAAATTTGTTTGGCGCATCTCCTTCCACCGCCGAGGATTGCAGGGCGCTTCAGTTTGCCTCCTGTTCCGAACTCCTCCTACTCCTCTTCCTCATCCTCATCCTGCCTTTAGGGTACAAAAAATTGTAATCGGGGCCTAGTCTGTGTTTGTACGTGTGAGATACACAGTTTTATAAATTTTTTTCTATTCTGCTATTCAATATACACCCTTTTGGAGTGTAAAAAATTACATTATGGTATAGTCTGTATCGGTACGTGTGAGATACACCTTTTAAATTTGTTTGGCGCATCTCCTTCCACCACACCCTTTTGGAGTGTAAAAAATTAAATTGCGGCATAGTTTGCATATTTGACTGTGAGATACACCCGTTTCGATACTGTTGTTGTTTTGTTCCGCTATTCAATAAACACCTTTATAGGGCAAGATCATAAATTACAGAAATATGAGGAGACCGTCAAATAGGGGCCATGGCCTGGGTCGTGGTGCTGCTGGTAGAGCTCCTGTTGCAAGGAGAGGACGTGGTCGATCTGTGCCAGCTACACGCACAAGTGAAACACCTTCCTCAAGTGTGAGTAGGCGACAGAACCTGCAGCAGTATTTGGTAGGGCATCATGCGCCTCTAGAAGTGATGAGGCCAGCAGAAGTACAGGCGATAGTACATTGGGTTGCTGACAGTGCCTCCAGTTCCTTCACATTGTCTCCCACCCAGTCTACTGCAGAAAGGTCAGAGTTGGCACCTGCAGCCGATGTCCAACCGTCTTTTACCTCACCCCCTTGCAAATCAGGCAAGCAGTCTGAGCCCCAAGTCATGCAGCAGTCTCTTTTTCTTTTTGATGACTCTGTCAGCAGGGTTTCCCAGGGCCATCCACCTAGCCCTACCCCAGAAGTGGAAGAGATTGAGTGCAGCGATGCCCAACCACTTATTTCTCAAGATGAGTACATGGAAGGACCATCGCAGCACGTCTCCGATGATGACGAAACGCAGGTGCCAACTGCTGCAGCACTCAGAATTGTGGAAACCGACAAGGAGGGCAGGGGTGAAGACTGGGTGGAAGATGATGTGGAGGACGATGAGGTCCTCGACCCCACATGGAATGAAGGTCATGCAGGTGACCTGAGTAGTTTGGAGGAAGAGGCGGTGGTCGCACAGAGCCACCAGCACAGCAGAAGAGGGAGCAGGGTGCAGAAGCGGAGCGGCCGTGCCCTAGACACTACGCCTGCTACTGCCCAACGCAGCAAGGGACTGAGCGCACCAAAGTCAGCTCAAAGGAGTTCTCTAGCGTGGAAGTTCTTCAGAAAATGTGCTGATGACAGGACACGAGTGGTTTGCACCCTGTTCAATCAGAGCCTGAAGCGAGGCATAAACCTTCTCAACCTGAGCACAACCTGCATGATCAGGCATCTAAGTGCAAAGCACGAGCTGCAGTGGAGTAGACACCTTCAAAACCAAGAAAGGTCTCTGGCTCCTCCTGCTTCCTCTTCTGCTGCAGTCTCGGCCTCATCATCCACCTCTGTAGCGATACCGGCACCTGCCACCCCGCAAACAGACGATCTGTCAGCAACACCACCACCTGGGTCACCAACCATCTCCACAATGTCCCGTGGAAGCGTTCAGCTTTCCATCTCACAAACACTTCAGAGGAAGAGGAAGTACCCCCCTACCCACCTGCGATCCCTGGCCCTGAATGCCAGCATTTCAAAATTCTTGGCCTTTGAAATGCTGTCATTCCGTCTGGTGGAGACGCACAGTTTTAAAAGCCTTATGTCGGTGGCTATCCCACAGTACATCGTGCCAAGCCGCCACTACTTTTCAAGGCAAGCCATCCCTTTCCTGCACAACCAAGTGGGGGAAAAAATCAGGTGTGCACTGCGCAACGCCATCTGTGCCAAGGTCCACGTAACTACCGATACATGGACCAGTAAGCATGGTCAGGGGCGTTATATCTCCCTAACGGCACACTGGGTAAATGCAGTGGCGGATGGGCCTGAGGCGGATAGCAATTTGGCGCATGTCCTTCCACCACCGAGGATTGCAGGGCGCTTCAGTTTGCCTCCTGTTCCTAACTCCTCCTACTCCGCTTCCTCATCCTCTACCGCCTCCTCATCTGGTCAGCGTAACACCTTCACCACCAACTTCAGCACAGCCAGGGGTAAACGACAGCAGGCAGTTTTAAAACTTGCCTGTTTGGGGGAAAAACCACACACCGCGCAGGAGTTTTGGAGGAGCATGGAAGAGCAGACAAATGAGTGGTTGTGGGAGCCTCAAGCCCGGCCTGGTGGTGTGCAATAACGGGCGAAATCTCATAGCAGCTCTGGGCCTAGCCGGTTTGACGCACATCCCTTGCCTGGCGCATGTGCTGAATTTGGTGGTGCAGAGGTTCCTTAAAAATGACCCCGATATGTCAGAGCTGCTGCAGAAAGTGCGGGCCGTCTGTGCGCACTTTCGGCGTTCTCCCCCTGCTGCTGCTCACCTGTCAGCGCTGCAGCGTAACTTCGGCCTTCCCGCTCACCGCCTCATATGTGACGTGCCCACAAGGTGGAACTCCACCTTGCACATGCTGGAAAGACTGTGCGAGCAGCAGCAGGCCATAGTGGAGTTTCAGCTGCAGCACGCACGCGTGAGTCGCTCTGCGGAACAGCACCACTTCACCACCAATAACTGGGCCTCCATGCGAGATCTGTGTGCCTTGTTGCGCTGTTTTGAGTACTCCACCAACATGGCCAGTGCCGATGACGCCGTTGTCAGCTTAACTATCCCACTTCTATGCCTCCTTCAAAAAACGATTCGGGCGATGATGGAAGAGGATGTGGCACAGGATGAGGAGGAGGAGGAGGAGGAGGAGGATGAAGAGGTAACATTTCCAAGGCTTTCAGGGCAGTCATTCGCAAGTGGCTCAGAGGGTGGGTTCCTGCACCCACAAACGCCAGGGACACAATTGTCCAGCAGGGACACAGTTCTGGAGGATGAGGAGGAGGAGATGGAGGAGGAGATGGAACCATGTTCACAGCAGGGTGGCATCCAGGCCAGCTCATGGCCATCACTGGTGCGTGGCTGGGGGTATACAGAGGACACAGACGATACACCTCCCACATAGGACAGCCTTTCGTTGCCTCTTGGTAGCCTGGCACACATGAGCGATTACATGCTGCAGTGTCTCCACAACGACCACCGAGTTGCCCACATTCTAACTTGTGCTGATTACTGGGTGGCAACGCTGCTGGATCCCCGTTACAAGGACAACGTACCATCCTTAATTCACTCACTGGAGCGAGATTGCAAGAAGCGCACGCTGGTAGACGCGATGCTGCTGGCATTCCCACCTGACAGCGGGGCCACAGTGGAAGCACAAGGCCAAGGCAGAGGAGGAGGAAGAGGTCGCCAACGCAACCAGGGCACCGCCAGCACCTCAGAAGGCAGGGTTAGCATGTCCGAAATGTGGAAAAGCTTTGTCAGCATGCCACAACAAACAGCAGCACCAGCAGCTCATATGGAACGTCTTAGCAGGAGGCAGCATTTCACCAACATGGTGGAGCAGTATGTGTGCACACGCCTACATGTAGTGAATGATGGGTCTGCCCCCTTCAACTTCTGGGTCTCCAAATTGGGCACATGGCCTGAGCTTGCCCTTTACGCCTTGGAGGTGCTGGCGTGCCCTGCAGCCAGTGTATTATCTGAACGTGTATTTAGCACGGCTGGGGGCGTTATCACAGACAAGCGCAGCCGCCTGTCCAGAGACAATGTGGAAAATCTCACGTTAATTAAAATGAACCAGGCATGGATCCCACAGGACTTTTCCGTACCTTGTGCAGAATAGAGATGGATACCGACCTTACCCAGCCATTGTTATATTTTTGATCTTTCTCACTCTTTTGGGGTGTACCCTCATTTAAAATGACTGAAAAAAAGCAGTGTTGGCTACCTCGTCCTCCTCCACCGCCGCTTCCACCTACACCGCCACATCCACCGCCACCTCAACCTCCCTCCTACTCCATATGGGCCTCGTCCTTCACAGATGAAGAAAATTGTTTTATTTTTCTGGGGTTTTTTTGTTGTTTTAAGTTATTTCCCTATCCACATTTGTTTGCAGAGCACTTGCCATGCTCTTAACTACGTTTTGCTGCCATTTGCAGCACTCTAGCCCTTTCCATTGGTGTTTTAGAGCCATTTTAGTGCCTAAAAGTTCGGGTCCCTATTGACTTCAATGGGGTTCGGTGTCCGGGTAAAGTTCGGAAAAAGTCCGGGACACGGACCCGGACTTTTTTTTCAAGTTCGGCCGAACCCGCCGAACACGGACATCTTGGTGTCCGCTCAACTCTAGTCAAGACTGAAAAATTTTAAATCATATCTATAATCAAATCAATATCATATCATACAAATAAAATTTCATATCCTATTGTATTTTGTAAATAGGAATTGTTGCATAATATTTTTGTTTATTCTCATCTTTGTCAAAAAGTTTTAGGCTCCTTACTCCTGCTGAAAAAGTCTGGTATTTACAGAACTCAACAGCTAATTTTGAAATTCACGCATCATGGTGTCATTCAGGACCCTGAGGGGTCTCATCTGAGGAGTCTGGTGCAGCCACACAGCCTGCTGTTTTTTTTTGGAGAGCAATTGTATGTGTTTTTATTGCTATATGCAAGTTTTTTTAAACCTATTGCCCAAGGATTTGCTTAGTGTGATTCCCTTTGCAAGTTTCACTTGTTATTTTTTGAATAAATGTTTTTACACTATGGGCTACACTATGGGCGTATATACTTTTTAATTTTTCATCCTGCTGATGAAACAACGCTGGATCACATTTGGCGCTTTGGAGTTTCCCTTCCTAAGGAGATGTAACACACGCATTTGACCATACTATATGATGGTTCACAGGATCTAGTAAAAGACTTTGATACTTGGTGTCACCTGGTGGTGGAAGTACTACGAATTGTGATTGTGGGGACACTGGTGGAGCAAGTGAATCGTGGACAATGTGTTTCCTTTGACTTTCTTGTTTCATATATAGTTTTTCTTTTCAGCCCTTGTGTATGGGCCCTTATGGACACTATTTATATATTTGGTGTGATTTATTTTTACATGTTTTTCACCTAATAAGTTTGATGTCATTATACTGATTCATTTCTGTGTTTTCACTATACTGAGTTAAATTTTGTTGGGTTGCTTCATATATTTATCCATTGTACAGCTAATTGGAAGTATCCATGTCACCATGGAGTGGACCCTTTTATGCTGAAGTCAAGAACATCACAATGACTTCAAGTTAAAATTTAGATTCTTACTTTACTTTTTCAAAACATAATCTAGTAATCATATATAAATGTGTATATATGTATTGGTAAGTGACGTGTACGGACATGTGACCATTGGTGACGTCAGACGCACACTGACAAAAAGTGTAGGGTGGGACTAAACTTGACACACCACTTCCACTTACTGGAGTGCAGGTGGAATGCATTGTGACGTTCCCTGGTTTACGATTATGCTTGGAAACTTTTATCCATTGTAAGTGTGTTTTTAACTTTTGAAAATAAAAATACTAGAACATACTGCACTATGAGAGGCTTCTCTCTTTTTACCTCTACATGGGTACCATGAGTATTTAGACCTACAAGATTACCATCATTGACAGGATCTCTGGGATTCATCTCTCTGTAAGTTGAAATTTCTTTTTCATGCTGGATTTGACTACCTGTAATGGGGACAAAACCGTCTGGTGAGTGTGATGCACATATGAATGTTGGTGGAGAGTAGACACACCAACTCAAGTGTTTGAAGGATATTAATCACTTATGGGACTGTGTTTTTCATGACTTAATTTAATTTGGGGCTTTGTGCACTTTATTTCACTTGTCACTTTATTAGTTTGCACTGAAAGTGCGATCAATTTCTTGTTTGTTTCAATAATCCAGTAGTTAGTTAGAAAGGGTATTGAGTAGTGTGTGTGTGTCTAACCCAGAAATAAGCTTTAATCTGTTCCTGTCCGGCCTACAGTCAAATAAAGGCCAGGCAGGACTTTTGTGGCTCCGGGTGAACGTCCTCCTGGAACGCTCCTCTTGCACGGTCCAAGAGCTTTACTGTGGAGTGATTTGTCACCAGTAGAGATGGCCTTATGGTTCGCCCGGTGGTCGGTTCGCAGTGAATTTTGCTTGTTCTCAAATTCGCAAAGTCGGACTTTTGCCGATGTTCGCGAATATGTCCGTGCTGCCATTTTCTTTTTCATTCAGAAGAACTTTGACCCATGACACAGCCGTTAGGTGGAACGGGACAGCCAATTGAAACATTTCAGCACATGGACATGCCCCCTACCCTATAAATAGACCTGAGCTGTCAGCCATTTCACATTCCGCATTTTGTCAGCATAGGGAGAGGTTGCCTGTGCTCATGAGGGAGAGATTGCCAGACACAAATAGCTCTGTGAAGATCCACAAAAGTCCTTTTCAGGGCTGGTATTTCGGTATAGGTCTACTAGTATCTTTTCAGGTTAGGGGCAGGTATCCAGTCGGTGCTTTAGGGGCAGTTAGAGATCGGCAGCAGTCACACAAATTGCTCTGTTAATGTCCACAAAAGTCCTTTTCAGGGCTGGTATTTCGGTATAGGTCAAGTCTCTCTTCAGTATAGGGACAGGTATCCAGTCTGTGCTTTAGGGGCAGTTAGAGATCGGCATCTGCAGTGACAGGAATCGCTCTGTTAATGTCCACAAAAGTCATTTAAAGGGCTGCAATGTCGGTATAGGTCTATTACAGTCTCTTCAGAATAGGGTCAGGTATCCAGTCTGTGCTTTAGGGGCAGTTAGAAATTGGCATCTGCAGTGACACAAATCGCTCTGTTAATGTCCACAAAAGTCATTTAAAGGGCTGCAATTTTTTTGGTATTGGTGTGCAGTGCACTATGTAGGGGGAGGAGGGGGGTAATCCACGGTATAATATACTTTGTAGAAAGCATATTATAGTGGATTAGTAGTATTATTGTGCACTGTGCAGCATTGTGACAGGTGTGGTGACTGAGCATTGCTGCAGCTCTGACAGGAATAAAAAAGGGGCACTCTGACGGCAATATTAAAGGGGAACTCTGACCGCAATATTAAAGGGACACTCTGAAGGGAATAATAAAGGGGAACTCTGACCGCAACATTAAAGGGGAACTCTGACCGCAATATTAAAGAGGCACTCTGTCGTGAATAATAAAGGGGAACTCTGACTGGAATAATAAAGGGGAACTCTGAGCGGGACACATAAAGGGGCACTCTGATGGGGACACACTGGATGTAAAGGGGCACTCTGACGGGGACACACTGGATGTAAAGGAGCACTCAGATGGGGACATGGATGTAAAGGAGGGACTCTGAAAGGGACACACTGGATGTAAAGGAGGACTCTGATGGGGACACGGACACAGGCTGAATGATGGCGGAGGACATGGGCTGCATGACAGCAGTGACATGGGCTGAATGAAGGGGGAATACAGACTGGATGAGGGGGGACACAGGCTGGATGAGGGAAGACACAGGCTGGATGAGGGGGGACACAGGCTGACAGTGTGTTCCTGTCAGAGTGCCCCTTTATGTGGGCTAATTTTTGGGGGCCTATACAGGCCGACACTTACTTCTGTATCCTTTGAATGCGTAATGTACCTCCAGCCACAAAATACTACGTTCTTAGCTGTCAGGTAAACCCATGTGGGCTAATTTTTGGGGCCCACACTTACTTCTTTATCCTGTGAATGCCTAATGTACCTTCAGCCACAGAATACTATGTTCTTAGCTGTCAGGTAAACCTATGTGGGCTAATTTTTGGGGCCAATACTGGCCGACACTTACTTCTGTATCGTGTGAATGCCTAATTAACCTTAAGCCACAGAATACTACATTCTTAGCTGTCAGGTAAACGCATGTGGGCTAATTTTTGGGGCCTGGAATGGCTAACACTTACTTCTTTATCCTGTGAATGCCTAATTTTTCAGACTGGAATTGAAAATCAATGGGTCTGTAAAGGTTCCGCCAAATTGTGGAATGGATGCGGACCCATTTTACAGATGTGTGAATGGACCCTATATGTATTAGACATGTATTTACCGGCTGCTGTCAGTTCTGGCTGATTTATGAAAAGAAAAATTTCTTTGCTGTAAAAAAAAATAAAAAATTTTAGGCCAACGTTTCCAATTGCAATATTTCTGTTATGACATTGTCCATGTGCTGGGACTATTTGTGCACAGCTAGTACAACTTTTGTGGCTGCAAATATGACCTAAAGGTTTTTAAAGTTCGCCTCCCATTAAAGTAAATGGGGCCCGCCGCGAACTTGCGTTTCGCGGACTTTTGAGAATATTGTGTTGTTAGCTGTGATTGGTTACAGAAATCACATAGTACAGACAGGGCCAATCACAGCCCATCTATACCTTGTGATTATCTGTGGTCAATCACAGATAATCACAGCAAAACACACTAAATGAATCCATTTATTCAGAAAAATAGTTGCTTTTACCATTGAAACTCACTGGTATAAGCAATCATAATGTGTAAAAAAAAAAAAATCCTGATCACCTTTGACTGTATTGATCTGGTACAGTGGGGTTTATTTACTAAAGCTAGAAAGGGCACAATTGGTCACAATTCTGCAGAGAAACCAATCGGCTTCCAATCTCAGCTTGGTTAATTAAGCTTTAGCAATAAAACCTGGAAGCTGATTGGTTTCTTTGCAGGATTGTGACTCATTTTGCCCTCTCTAGCTATAGTACATAAAGCGTGTTAAAAAGTTTTTTAATTTTTAAAACATTTTTTAAAGGTGTCCCTAATCACTACCACAGTCATTATATAAAAATGCTGTACTGCGCTGGTGACATTATGTAAATAAATTGTGAAAAACATGTTTTTTTTTTTGTATTTCTTCATGTTCTAAAAAATTGTTACAATAAATTGCAACTTCAAAAAAACTCCACATGCCTCTTACTAAATACATTGGACTGTCTACTTTCTAAAAAGGGGTCATTTGGGGGATATTTTTACTGTCCTAGTTTTTTCAGGCTTCAAGAAAGGAGATAGGGTATCAGTACATCTGTATTGATTTATTTTTCAAATACTGTATATATATATATATATATATATATATATATACCATAGTCCTACAGATTAAATATTAAACACCGATTTGGGTTATTTTCACCAGAGAAATGTAGCATAAAACATTTTGGCCTAAATTTATGTAGAAAGATTATTTATTTGCAAAATGTTATAACTGAAAAAAAGGAAAAAAGCATTTTTTTTACAACATTTTTGGTCTTTAATATATTTAGCAAAAAAAATAGATAAATAAAACAGTTGTTTGTGGGGTTAGGTACCTCAGGCCTAAGAAATTGGTGGGACTTTATGGGCAAGGTGTAGATAGTAGAAATGAGTACAATACTTAGTAAAAATAAATTTGTTTACTGTATGTAAAAAACATATATATATACAGTATACAATGGTAGTGGTGAGGGGTTGTAGACCCCTGAGTGAGAAGGGTGAGGAAAATGATAGAATAGTGGCAGTGTGTAAATAGTGACTTAGGTAAGATAGGAAGTTTCTCTATTTCGTTTAAGAGAGTTTTCCTCTTTTTGCGTCCCAACGCGTTTCGGCTCGCTCCTGGAGCCTTTTTCAAGGGTGTAAGTCACATAGTATTCCTGAAATAGTCAGATAGATACTCTCAGTTACAAATTGGTGATACCTATTGATTGGTATATCAAGCAATGGTATCTCCATAAAATATTGTTACATACATTTTGTTTTGCCGCGAGTAGAGATGGAGTTCCCTCATGAAACAGCGAGAGCGTGAGCCTTATAAGCCTGCAAGGTATTGAGTGAGTTATAGGAAATCATATTTGTATCGACCAGTACTGAGTGTTATTGGGGTTAGACTTACTAGCTATGTGGTGGGTTTCGGTGCCCAGGATTGCCCGATGGGACATACAGAGAGGTCCCATTCAGGTGATGCTGGGGTGTCTTGTTGAGTTGTACTTCAGATTAGAATAGTATATCCAGTCAGGGACAATCTCTGAAAGAATGAGGAGTTAAATTCAGTGTGTGGGAATTTATAGTGCAACCGGCATGAAAATACCCTTTCAAAGGCTGGTACCTTAGGGGTTCCTTACTTGCGCTGGGGTCAGGCACCTGATTGTATGCCTGTTGGAGCCTGTTGGATGGTATGCTCCGATCTGCAGGAATGCATGGATATAATGTATTGTTTGTTATATGGAAATAATATATAAAGAATATATATAAATTATATATAAAATATATATGTAATGAAAATGAAAAAATGAACAAAATGTATAAAAAGAAAAAGAAAGATGGACGGTAGAGTGGTATAGGCCACTAATGCTCGTTCTGTTTGTATTTTAGGATAATATATGTGTAAAGCCATCTAGGGGCTTTGGAGATTCTGGCTATATATTAGACACTTCTTACATTAGTATATATAGGAGCATCTAAACCGTGCATCTTTGTGGTGATAGTTGCTTCAATTTAGGCGACTGTGTGTCGCTGAATGCATTGCAATTCCTGGTACAAGGTCGGCAAAAATGAATGAGTTTGCTTGATATGTAGAGCCCAATATTTATCAGGTAAGGTTCCATCTATGCTGGGAAGTGTATATACTGTTGGCTGCAAACTGTATATATATATATATATATATATATAAACATATATATATATATATATGCAAGACCGAAAAACTCACAGTGGGAGTCTAAAAGTACAATGTGCAAGAGTTGTGACATGTTTAAACAATGCTGGTCTGTTGGGGCCAGTGACTCACTTTTAAGGATTGCAGGATTGTGTCTCCAAATGCGGGCTGTTGGCGGCTCCTGGGTGTTCCTCTCCTCTCAGCCTGTGTGAGAGTGAGAGGACCCGATGCTCCCCGGCCTTTTAAGGAGGTTCGCGCATGCGCAGATCGCGCCGCACGTTCCTCTCGCTGATTCCCTTCAGCTGACGTTGGGCTGTATGGCGCGTGCGCGAGTTGCGCGCGCAGCCGTACCTACGTCATCCGGGATATCAGCTGGCGGCCGCCGACAAGGTAAGGCGTGCTTCCACTGACGTGGGAGGGGGCGTGATGACAAAGCCTCATCGCTTCTGTGTGCCCCGGTCAGCCGAATGGGCGGTGACAGGGGCTTACCTTGTCGGGTGTTTCTAGTGGGTAAATCAAGTCATGACTCTGCGGTTCACATGAAAAAATATATAATACAGAACTGGCATGTAATATAATAAATGCTGAAGTAAATATGTATAATCTCTATAGTGGTCTCACATGCAAAAGTATTAACAGCAGTGTGCAATAGGATCTGAATTTCAATGGGATGACAGATGTTCTGGGAAGGGGATATATATATACCCCGGGGTGGTTACCCGAGTACTAATCGGATTGGAGGTTGGGAGGCCCTAAGCCCGACATACTTGGACCATTGGGGGATGCAATGATAGATGTTTTTATGTGGGCAGGAACTGGGGGAGGAGTCAGAGCATCGATCGGAAAATCAACGATCGTGGAGTTTCGAGGAGGAGATGTAAAAATCATGTCAGAATGATGAAGCGAATGATAGAAAAGGTAAATAAATAAAATAAAATAAATAGATGGAAAAAATGACCCAGGTTTCTGATGCGTTATATGTTCCAGTTGTCTCAGTCCGTTTTTCCAGAAGAGAAGCCCTCTAGGAACGGTCTATAACTTTCTGCTTCATTTAGTCCTGGTGGTGTGGTGGCCTTGAGGCGTTGAATCCACCTCATCTCAAGTTGTAATAGGGTCTTGTTCCAATCACCCCCCCTCCTGGGGATGTGTACCCTTTCCAGGGCCATGAAGGTTACATTCGGCATTCTATGGGCATGTTTGTGGGCCACATGACGTCCTAAAGGTAAATAGAAGTTGCATAACTCCATGCTGTTCATATGCTGGTTTACTCTTTTGCCAAATTCTTGCTTCGTTTTGCCAACGTAAAACGCATTGCAGTCGCATCTCAGACTGCATAGAGTCCACTATGCGAATTGCCACACCAAGGGCATCGTCTATTTAATGAGATGCGACTGCAATGCGTTTTACGTTGGCAAAACGAAGCAAGAATTTGGCAAAAGAGTAAACCAGCATATGAACAGCATGGAGTTATGCAACTTCTATTTACCTTTAGGACGTCATGTGGCCCACAAACATGCCCATAGAATGCCGAATGTAACCTTCATGGCCCTGGAAAGGGTACACATCCCCAGGAGGGGGGGTGATTGGAACAAGACCCTATTACAACTTGAGATGAGGTGGATTCAACGCCTCAAGGCCACCACACCACCAGGACTAAATGAAGCAGAAAGTTATAGACCGTTCCTAGAGGGCTTCTCTTCTGGAAAAACGGACTGAGACAACTGGAACACATAACGCATCAGAAACCTGGGTAATTTTTTCCATCTATTTATTTTATTTTATTTATTTACCTTTTCTATCATTCGCTTCATCATTCTGACATGATTTTTACATCTCCTCCTCGAAACTCCACGATCGATGCTCTGACTCCTCCCCCAGTTCCTGCCCACATAAAAACATCTATCATTGCATCCCCCAATGGTCCAAGTATGTCGGGCTTAGGCCCTCCCAACCTCCAATCCGATTAGTACTCGGGTAACCACCCCGGGGTATATATATATCCCCTTCCCAGAACATCTGTCATCCCATTGAAATTCAGATCCTATTGCACACTGCTGTTAATACTTTTGCATGTGAGACCACTATAGAGATTATACATATTTACTTCAGCATTTATTATATTACATGCCAGTTCTGTATTATATATTTTTTCATGTGAACCGCAGAGTCATGACTTGATTTACCCACTAGAAACACCCGACAAGGTAAGCCCCTGTCACCGCCCATTCGGCTGACCGGGGCACACAGAAGCGATGAGGCTTTGTCATCACGCCCCTCCCACGTCAGTGGAAGCACGCCTTACCTTGTCGGCGGCCGCCAGCTGATATCCCGGATGATGTAGGTACGGCTGCGCACGCAACTCGCGCACGCGCCATACAGCCCAACGTCAGCTGAAGGGAATCAGCGAGAGGAACGTGCGGCGCGATCTGCGCATGCGCGAACCTCCTTAAAAGGCCGGGGAGCATCGGGTCCTCTCACTCTCACACAGGCTGAGAGGAGAGGAACACCCAGGAGCCGCTAACAGCCCGCATTTGGAGACACAATCCTGCAATCCTTAAAAGTGAGTCACTGGCCCCAACAGACCAGCATTGTTTAAACATGTCACAACTCTTGCACATTGTACTTTTAGACTCCCACTGTGAGTTTTTCGGTCTTGCATATATATATATATATATATATATATATATATGTTTATATATATATATATATACAGTTTGCAGCCAACAGTATATACACTTCCCAGCATAGATGGAACCTTACCTGATAAATATTGGGCTCTACATATCAAGCAAACTCATTCATTTTTGCCGACCTTGTACCAGGAATTGCAATGCATTCAGCGACACACAGTCGCCTAAATTGAAGCAACTATCACCACAAAGATGCACGGTTTAGATGCTCCTATATATACTAATGTAAGAAGTGTCTAATATATAGCCAGAATCTCCAAAGCCCCTAGATGGCTTTACACATATATTATCCTAAAATACAAACAGAACGAGCATTAGTGGCCTATACCACTCTACCGTCCATCTTTCTTTTTCTTTTTATACATTTTGTTCATTTTTTCATTTTCATTACATATATATTTTATATATAATTTATATATATTCTTTATATATTATTTCCATATAACAAACAATACATTATATCCATGCATTCCTGCAGATCGGAGCATACCATCCAACAGGCTCCAACAGGCATACAATCAGGTGCCTGACCCCAGCGCAAGTAAGGAACCCCTAAGGTACCAGCCTTTGAAAGGGTATTTTCATGCCGGTTGCACTATAAATTCCCACACACTGAATTTAACTCCTCATTCTTTCAGAGATTGTCCCTGACTGGATATACTATTCTAATCTGAAGTACAACTCAACAAGACACCCCAGCATCACCTGAATGGGACCTCTCTGTATGTCCCATCGGGCAATCCTGGGCACCGAAACCCACCACATAGCTAGTAAGTCTAACCCCAATAACACTCAGTACTGGTCGATACAAATATGATTTCCTATAACTCACTCAATACCTTGCAGGCTTATAAGGCTCACGCTCTCGCTGTTTCATGAGGGAACTCCATCTCTACTCGCGGCAAAACAAAATGTATGTAACAATATTTTATGGAGATACCATTGCTTGATATACCAATCAATAGGTATCACCAATTTGTAACTGAGAGTATCTATCTGACTATTTCAGGAATACTATGTGACTTACACCCTTGAAAAAGGCTCCAGGAGCGAGCCGAAACGCGTTGGGACGCAAAAAGAGGAAAACTCTCTTAAACGAAATAGAGAAACTTCCTATCTTACCTAAGTCACTATTTACACACTGTCACTATTCTATCATTTTCCTCACCCTTCTCACTCAGGGGTCTACAACCCCTCACCACTACCATTGTATACTGTATATATATATGTTTTTTACATACAGTAAACAAATTTATTTTTACTAAGTATTGTACTCATTTCTACTATCTACACCTTGCCCATAAAGTCCCACCAATTTCTTAGGCCTGAGGTACCTAACCCCACAAACAATACGACAGGGACGGCGGCAAACCACACACTAATCTATAGGTGGACAATGATCAAACAACCCCCAGAATAAATAAAACAGTTAAATACCACCAAAGAAAGCTCCATTTATGTGAAAAAAATGATAAAAACGTCATATGGTTACAGTGTTGCATGACCACGCAATTGTCATTCAAAGTGTGACAGCGCTAAAAGTTGAAAATTGGCCTGGGCAGGAAGGGGGTGAAAGTTCCCAGTATTTAGCTACTTTACCACCGGAGGATTTTGCTGTCTTACGTCCAGGCCACTTTTTGCGATTCGGCGCTGTATGATTTTAACTGACAATTGCGCGGTCGTGCGATGCCATACCCAAACGAAATTTATGTCCTTTTTTTACCACAAATAGAGCTTTCTTTTGGTGGTATTTGATCACCTGTGCGATTTTTACTTTTTGCACTATAAACAAAAAAACAGCATTTATTTTGAAAAAATAACAATATTTTTAACATTTTTTATATGAAATTGCTCCCAAAAAATATGTAAAAATCAAATTTTTTTTAAATTTTTGGCCAATTTGTTTTCTGCTACCTATGTTTGGTAAAAAAATCACAATAAGCATATTTTGATTGGTTTGTGCAAAAGTTATTGTGTTTACTAACTAAGGGAAAGATTTCTGTCATTTTTGGTGTTTTTTTTTTAACGAGTAATGGCGGCGATCTGCGATTTTTTTTGCGCGACTGCGACATTGCGGCGGACAGATCGGACCCTTGACTGACATTTTTAACACTTTTGGGGGTACCAGTGACATTACTGCAGTAATCGGTGCTATATATATGCACTGTTACTGTAAAAATGACACTGGCAGGGAAGGGGTTCATTTTATTGGAGAGGGAGGGGTTAATGTATGCCTGGTGCTTACTAACGTGTGGGGGGGAGGTGACTGAGTGAGCCAGGGACAGATCGAATGTTCAGCTATGCTGAATACTCCGATCTGTCACTCCCTGTCACTTAGGAGCTCCGCCCGCTCTGTTTACACAGGCGGGCGGATCTCCAAACTAGATTCCCCAACGATCAGGGAAGAGCGGCGGCGATCGCCGCCACTCCTCCCCTGGCCCAACTCCCGCTGTGAATGAAAACAGCGGGAGCATGCCTCCGGCGGCGCGCGAGTGCCACCTACAGGGGGAGGAGTCCAGCGACGTAGGTCTACGACGCTGGACGATAATGAGCCACTGTGCCGCAGTAGCAGCACAGTGGCCAGAGGTAAAGTGGTTAAGTAGTTAAATATATATTTTCCACACTATTATTTCGCATGAGCATGGACAACAGGCCGTCCAAACTTTTCTGGAGAGAGATGACTCGCTTGTTTCATTACAAAGAGATTTCATTCTTTCCTTGCTTACGTATGCCATGCGTCATAATTATTTTTGGTTCGGCGGCTCCTTCTTTCTACAAAAAAGAGGAGTCGCCATGGGTGCCAAATATGCACCAAGTATGGCCAATCTCTTTATGGCCAAATGGGAGGAGGATGTTATCTATGGCCGCCCCAGACCAGAGGTGGTCTTCTGGCGGCGTTACATAGATGATGTCCTCCTTCTGTGGGATGGCGATAGGTTGTCACTTGATTGTTTCATGAATGAGCTTAATTCCAATGAGTTGGGCATTGTCCTCCAGCATGAAGCCAGTAGTGAAAGGATTAATTTCCTTGACCTGATGATTGAGGTTAAAGAGGGTACATTGGTAACAAGTACCTTCTTTAAGCCCACCGACCGCAACGGGTACATCGAACAGGGAAGTTGTCATCACCCCTCTTGGTTGCGGTCGGTGCCAAGGAGTCAATTCTTAAGACTCCGGCGTAATTGTACCAAACAGGAGGACTACATGAGTCAGGCTGAGATGTTGAAGGGCAAGTTTCTTGATAAGGGATACGATGAGGCCAACCTGAATGTAGTACTTCATGAAGTGGCGAACACCGACAGGTCTACCTTATTACAGAAACGGCCTAAAGTTGAAGCAGATTCAAATCGCTTTGGTTTTTCGTTTATTACTAACTACTCTAAGCAGTTTGGAGACGTTAAGCGGATTTTCAAAAGGCACTGGAAGGTCTTTCAGAATGATAAAGTACTAGGCCCTTCGCTACCTGAGGTTCCCCCGGTTGTTTTTAGAGGGGTTGAACCCTTACGTCTCCAGATCGCTCCAAATGTCTTAGATAAACCAAATCAGCTTCCCTTCTTTCACACTTTAACAGGCTTCTACCCATGCAGAAGATGTTCGGTGTGTAAAGTTAATTCGCTTGTTGGTAGGAAGTTTTGTGAGGTTACATCTACAGCCACGTCCCAAATACATTCTATTAAACCATTCATAGGTTGTTCCTCCACCAATGTTGTGTACTTACTGCAGTGCCCTTGCGGCCTTCAGTATATTGGCCGCACTAAGCGTACACTGACAGTAAGGGTGAGGGAACACATTAAGAATATTAGGAAAGCTTTCCCCAATCATAGTGTCTCGAGACATTATGCCAGCTGTCACGATAAAAATCCCGCTGGCACCAAAATTTGGGGGATTGACAAATTTACCCCCCACTGGAGAGGGAGTCATATACACCGCGAGATTTCCCGTTTGGAAACCCGGTAGATTTTTAATATGAAGACATATGCCCCTTGGGGACTAAATATAGAGTGGGACGTGAATTGTTATATTAGCAATAGTTGAATTCTGGTGATATATCTGTTTTGTAATTTTTATATATTTTTTAAATTGTTCAAGAATTGACATTTTTATGTGAGTCGTTTGTTGCTATCAGCTTTCTTATCATTAATTTGTTATACTGATCGCACCGAATTTTACATATTAATTTTTCTATATCTTGTGTTATATGACTGATGATTATACTGTGGAATCAGGTTCTGAAGCCATAATCCGTCTGGCTTTTAGCACCGTTTCTTTTTTATTCATTTTATATATGTTTTTATTCTTATGTGCAATATTTGTGTCATATCAGTTTCTGTATAAAAATTGTTCCGGTCTGTGATTGCTCCGCTCGGTTCTTCTCCCGGTCTCCGGACTGTATGTCTGTGGTTTGAGGATGTCCGGTTTTTGTTTGCGGTTCACCGCATCCACTTCCGGCTTCCGGGGTCCGCTGACGATTAACATCCGGCTTCCGGTTAGAGCCGAGTGGAACGCATATGCGGGTAGTTCCGCATTCGTCACTTCCGGCTAAGTCTTTTATATGCGTGCTGATGTTCCGGCCGGGTCTGCCTCTGATGATGTCATTTTCTTTGACGACACGCGTCAGGCGACCCGGGAACGATTAGCACGTCACCCTACACCGCGGAATCTTGTTATGTTATATGCTCCTTCACATTTCGGTATGTGTGAGTACCATTCTTTATGTAAATAAATGTTATCCTGTACAGTCTGCACTATTGTCCTCCCCTTTGTGTTGAGGTACTGGAGTTGGGATCAACTTGCAGCAAGCCCAGGTGATACTTCCCATATCAGGCTATCTATACCCTACTGGTGTCAGCATATCAGATCAATTTGAGTCGGAATCCCTGAAACAATTTGGTGGTCCATCTTGCTCCTCTTGGATTCATACATCGCTCTGATTTTATTGATCTCTGGTAAGCGCATAAGAGTGCACATCACAATTGGGTGCTGGCTTTCCTTTACCTGCACAATCTGGATCTGGGATCTTGCCCTTTTTTTTCCCTTCATGGACTCTATTTGGACCTTTATGGATGATTATATTTGTATATAGTGTCTGGCGCTACTACATTTCTTTATATGCCTATCAAAGTTTTATCTACTTTCTAGTTGGCTGCCTACACTTTTTTATTCACATATATGTGTATATTTATATATTTATGTGACTAATTTGATTTATTTGTGAGTCCAATTGTCTGAGCGCAGATATCCCATCTCTTTTATATATATTTTCCAATACTATTGAAGATTTGTCTTTCTTTGAAATATGTAAATGAAAGCTGTCCCATAACAACAGTGTCACATCGGGATTTTTTTCTGGTACTGTAGTTACTTCCCAAATAATATCCTCTCACATGAAAGGGATCTTCTCCCAAGCAGTGCTGCATGTGTGTCCACAAAGCTTTATGGTAGGTTCTCCAATGGGAAAGTAGAGTGAAAAGTTCTTTTAAGATTATCATATTCTCATGAGAGAAGTATGTAGATTGCCAATGCTGACTTCCTTCTGAATATGCTAAGTTCAAAATAGCCTCTCCAGGTGAATTGAAAAGAAACATCTTGCAAGAGTGGTTGAAGGGTGTCAGCACAGCCTGTCTGTAGATGCACATCAATCAAAAGCTTCGGAATTTCTGCACTCCTCAAAATCATTTATTGTAGATCATAAAAACATCACAGACACCATGGGGATATCACAGATGGAACATGTTTAACACTAGTAGCAGCGCTTCCCCAACCTCCTGTGTCATACGAATGCTGACCAATATATGTAGGGTGTATAGGCACAGGCACTTGAGTAATGTCTGCCTCTAGTTTAATACAGAAACTCCTCTCATACAATCAAATCTTGTGTGCCATGTGCTGCCATACAACATGCAATCTATGTTATTAAAAAACATGAGATCATTAAAAGAATTTGGTCCTTCGTGCCAAACCCATGACCCCAGAGATAAAAAGCAGCCCACACCACCAGATTTTTACATGTAAAGTAAATGGCCTGAAAAAACAGCTCTCATTGTGTTGTGTAGGCTTGAATAGGATCTATGGGGAAAAACAAAACAGAAAATGAAAAAATACAGCAGAGCGGTGTGCAGGAAAGGTGACTAAGCCCATGACAGGCTCCTCAGCCCTCGCCTGTACAGTACACCCATATCTCTGAAAACATAGTTGTATTGCAACACACATATGTAACAAGATTAAATATATTTATAAATACATTGCCACAACAGCTTTTAGGAAATAAAACTCCCAACCACGACCCCTGCTCAGTTACTGCATACCAATCAAATCTGTAGACATATTTCATATGCCAGAGAGAAAAAAAAATATATACACTGCTCAAAAAAATTAAAGGAACACTTTTTAATCAGAGTATAGCATCAAGTCAATTAAACTCCTGGGATATTGATCTGGTCAGTTAGGTAGCAGAGGGGTTTGGTAATCAGTTTCAACTGCTTTGGTGTTAATTAAATTACCAGGTGCACTAGATGGGCAACATTGAGGCAACCTCCAAAACAGGAATGGTTTTACAGATGGAGGCCACAGACATTCTTTTCCCTACTCATCTTTTCTGACTGTTTTTCACTACTTTTGCATTGGCTAGGGTCAGTGTCACTAATAGTAGCATGAGCTGATAACTGGACCCTATAGAGGTTGCACAGGCACACCAACTCTTCCAGGATGGCACATCAGTGCGTGCTGTTGCCAGAAGGTTTTCTGTGTCACAAAGCACAGGTTTAAGAGCAAGGAGAAGATTCCAGGAGACAACAGGCAGTTACTCTAGGAGAGCTGTACAGGGCTGTAGAAGGCCCTTAACCCATCAGCAGGACCGGTATCTGCTTCTTTGTGCAAGGAGAAACAGCATGAGCACTGCCAGAGCCTTACAAAATGACCTCAAGCAAAAATAAACAATCAAAAACAGACTTAATAAGGGTGGCCTGAGGGCCCAATGTCCTCCAATATGTGGAGCTCGATTGACATTTGCAATTATACACCAGAAATAGCAGGTCCGCCACTGGCACCCTGTTCTTTTCACAAATGAAAGCAGGTTCACCCTGAGCAAACGTGACAGACGTAAAAGGATCTGGAGAAGCCATGGAGAACATTATGCTGCCTGTAACATCATTCATCATGACTGGTTTGGTGGTGGGTCAGTGATGATCTGGGCGGGGGGGGAGCATATCCATGGAGGGATGCACAGACCTCTACAGGCTAGACAATGGCACCCTGACTGCCATTAGATATCCGGATTAAATCCTTGGACCAATGGTCAGACCCTAGGCTGGTGCAGTGGGCCCTGGGTTCCTTCTGGTGCGCGACCATGGCAGGCCTCGTGTGTTGAGAGTATGCAGCCAGTTCCTGGGGGATGTAGGAATTTATACCACTGACAGCCCCTCATGCTTGCCTGACCTAAATCCAATAGAAAACCTCTAGGACAGTGGTTCTTAACCTTGTTGGAGGTACTGAACCCCACCAGTTTCATATGCGCATTCACCGAACCCTTCTTAATTGGAAAAATAAAATATGATTTTTTCAAATTCAAAACATAGGTATATATTTAGGTATATATTTATACATAGGTGCACAAAATGAACAAAACCATTAAAGAACAAAACCATTAAAACATGATTTTCACACAAAAACAAAAACATAATAATGAATATTTACTGCAACTCAGTGTGACTTCTGCTGTTGTCTTTCAGAGACCAGTTCAAAAATGACCTCCGCCGAACCCGCGAGACTGACTGACCGAACCCCTGGGGTTCGATCGAACCCAGGTTAAGAACCACTGCTCTAGGACATTATGCTTCGGTCCATCCGACACCACCAGGTTGCACCTCAGTCTGTTCAGGAGCTCAGTGATGCCCTGGTCCAAATCTGGGGGGAAATTCCCCCAGAACACCATCTGTTGTCTCATTAAGAGCATGCCCCGACTTTGTCAGGCATGCATACAAGCACATGGGGGCCATACAAACTACCAAGTACCATTTTGAGTTGCTGCAATGAAATTTCAGCAAAATTGACTAGCCTGCTGAATAATTTTTTCACTTTGATTTTCGTGGTGTCTTTGAATTCAGCCCTCTGTAGGTTGATAATTTTCATTTCCATTAAACTATGTGGCATCCTTTCATTCCTAACACATTACCCAGTCCATATCAGTATAGATACCCAACATGATATTTTTCGCCATTGAGATTTGATGTGTTTTCAAAGTGTTCCTTGGAATTTTTGCTTGTGTTTAGGATATATTCTACAGAGAATCGCACCATATCCGCATATATCTAAAAGTGTATGAATATAAGACTATAACCTCATGTATTATATCCCATGAAACAAATTCAAGCCGTGATTTTATTGTCTGCTGGAATAGTAATCATCTAGAATGTAATATGTATTATCTGATATTTGTATTATCTGATCAGAAAGATCCCATATATATAGATGTAGTTTAAGTATACAAATTAATGTTTATAAATATATATCTATATAGTTTTCTTCCTATACCTAGATATATAATTATTCATAATATATATAGGTAAAACATCTATTCCTAATTAGGATACTTTTTTTTAACCACTTAAGCCCCTGAAGATTTTACCCCCTTCCTGACCAGGCCCTATTTTGCGATTCGGCACTGCGTGATATTAACGGACAATTGCACGGTCGTGCGACACTGTACCTAAACAAATTTGACGTCTTTTTTTTCCCACAAACAGAGCTTTCTTTTGGTGGTATTTGATTACCTGTGCGATTTTTTGATCATGCGCTATAAACAAAAAAAGAGCGACAATTTTGCAAAAATAACAATATTTTTCACATTTTTTTATTTGAAATTCCCCCCCAAATAATGTAAAAATCAAAATTTTTTAACATTTTTGGCCAATTTGTTTTCTGCTACATATGTTTGGTAAAAAATCACAATAAGCGTATTTTGATTGGTTTGCGCAAAAGTTATTGCATTTACTAACTACGGGAAAGATTTTTGTCATTTTTGGGAAATAGGGCTAGGCTTATTATAATTTTTATAAGCTTATTGTCCAAAACGGTAAATAGGACTAGGAGAGTCAGCCACTACACTACACTGCTTACACTCACCAAACGTATCATTATATACACTTGACACACTTCATCCATCATACTTCAAGCAAGCTAAATACCCTCATCATCACGCCTCATACTCTGATATTTTAAGGGCTCAAGAAGCAGCTCCTCCCTAATGAAACGCCATTTTGGGGAAATGCAGCCATCTTAGGGGACTCTGGTAATTACCATTGTAATCCAGCAGCCATTTTGGAAGGGTGAATGTGTTAAATTAATCTTTCCTGTTTCATTGATTATTTGAAAACTTATCACAGATTGTTTATTTAGATTATTATTCCCCAGATATAACAACTATTGTAGAATTTTCTTTAACTTTATTTTTGTTTTTCTGAATTTGATCAGCTGTTGTTTGGCGCTATAATAGTATACCATTTTTTTTTTAATGTAGTTTAACTCTTACTCTTGCTGTAGAGGGGGTAACTGTTGGCTACGTAAATCGCAGACATTTTGTCCGATATAATTCTATATATATATGCTTTTTGTGTCCATGGGGAGAAAATAATCCTTTCATTTCATTCATATTGCTTAGCAAAACCCGTTAGCATGTGTTGCGAATAATTTTGTGTTTTTTGTAAGATTTTATTTCATAATCAAACTATTTATTGTAAATACATATCTAGTGAATAAATATTCCATATTTAGTCTGTATTTATATCATTTGATGTGTGCTTTTAAAAAGAAATTTGATTGGTAAAAATATTAATTATACTTACAGTATCTGTCAAGCAATTCCTGACCCAAAAGCACAACAAAGTATTAATGCAAAGAAATCTCAAACACTTAAAAATTCAACTATTGAGGTGCTCAGAGAATGGTCTAATATTAGACACTCTTGGTTTGATACAGGAGGTTGAGGAAGTGCTGCTACTAACGTGAAACATGTTCCATCTGTGATATCCCCATGGTGTCTATGATGTTTTTATAATATACAATAAAGGATTTCGAGGGAGTGCAGCTATCCCGGAACTTTTCATTTATGAGCATCTTCTGAATATGCTAGTTCTCTGGCTGTCTTGCTGATTCAAAGGCTTCAATGCTTTCTCACTCATAAACACAGAATAAGAAGCTCTGACTTCACTTGTGGAATGCTTTTCAAGATTCAGATAATACTGAAGCAACAGAAAACCATGCAATGTCAGAAGAAGGTCGTTCCTTACCTTGGAAATTATGTCTGTGAATTGGTAGGAATCCTCTTCCCTACAGGTAAAAACATGTAGTCTGTGAAGTCATATTTGTTTGAAATAGTTAAATAGTAAAACATGGATAAGAATGATGGGCCTGAACCACTTGTATATATAAGTGACACATACCAATCATTTGTGATACAGTCAGCTGTTTTTGAGCATGAGGCAGACATAAGAAGTTCATTTAGTCATAAAATATTTTCTTAGATATTTATCAAATTTATGTTACTGCGTATAGTTTATTTATAATGTTTATGTTATAAAAATGACAATATACCTGATTTTTCAGCTGTATTTTAAAGTCAGCATTAATAATCTAAGCAGTTCAGTACTTTTCAAAACTGAAATCAAAAAGATTATCACCTTAATGACTATGTACACTTAAAAAGAGCATGAGAGCTGGCAGGCTGTTAAGTCGTGTTCTGAAACAATATATTTTCATGCAGCACAGAACTATTTCTTGGTTACCTTTTGTCACCACGCACCAACCACTGATTACCTCAAAGACATTCCATTAACAATGAAGAATACATGGGCCATAATATTAACAACGATCTGGCAGTTTGTAATATATTTAATACAGCTGTTCTCCATGGATAAAAATTCTAATATTCAGAGACAATGCATGCAAATTGAATTTATGAAAAGCAGCTTTTAAGCTAAAATGCAATTTTCCAGCAATTTAAATAAATTGCTTTAGTTTTATAACAAATTATCTTCGAGTGCATGTGTTTCAAAAGCACACAAAATACTTGCTTTTCTTTTTCCATGTAAATATTTTAGACATGCCATTAATTCTTAACAGGAACTGCTATTTTTTAAGTTGTTGGTTTTCTGTAAGTCTTGTCAATTTGTAGATGCTTACGTGTTGCTTTGTTTACCATGCAGTAAATATGCTTGTTGTGTGGTGAGCACACTGTGACCACATTTAACATATAGTTACATAGTTACTGTACATAGTTATGCCCCGTACACACATGCAGATTATCTGAAGACCACATTTAACATATAGTTACATAGTTACTGTACATAGTTATGCCCCGTACACACATGCAGATTATCTGAAGACTTTTGTCTGCAGACTTACCAAAACCATATAATATGAGGTCAAACCTAAATACTTTCCATTTGTATGCAATCCGGCAGGCCCTTGAACTACATAGAAAAGGTAAATCTGAAGACAAAAGTGATAATCTGCACGTGTGTACGGGGCATTAGTCAGGTTGAAAAAAGACACATGTCCATCTGGCTCAACCAATAAAAAAAACAAAAAAAAAAAAACCCAACCATACAATCCCATATACACAATTCTACATCCGCAGTTGATCCAGAGGAAGGCGAAAAAACCCCAGCAAAGCATATACATGACATACATGATGATAAATGTATACATATACATGATGTAATGTATTTAAACGTATGTTGTGCTGAACACAGAACATATAAAGTACAACAAATGCTCCAGAAATACTTTGGTACATTTGGCACGTAAGACCATTTGATAGTATATAACATCTTGTGACTCTTGTATAAAAACAAAAATATGGTTATGGTATTACCATTAGATGAATTCACCAAATAGTAAACAGAATGCTGCATAAATGACCTGAAAGGATTGGTACAGATATGGTTCTGCCCCCATCCACATACACACACAAATGGCAACCTAGGGAGTAGCTTATAAGGGAGACCAGTAGTAGTGAGTGATGCACGTCACCTTCACAAAACCACAGACATGATGGCTGTTCAGTAAGAACTAGCATGTATGTTAAAGTTGCTTTTGTTAAGCAAAAAAAGCTATCCTAAAAGATATGTTATATCCATCTCTGGGATAAGTATAAATCTCCACCCATTCCCCCAAACTGATTTCTGTCATAAAAAAAAAAAACCCCTAAATGTTCTTTTTACTTACTGTGGACTTTCATGGACACTTCCTATTGGCTGTCCAGTGTAGGGTTCTCCCAGCATCATCATTGTGAGGGAATCATCAGAAACTGGCTGGCCAGTGAGGGAGCACATGCTGATCTGGATTAGCACCTCTCTGCTTGCTTCAGGTAAATACATAAAATAACTTTGCAAGATGGGTTAGAGGTGGGTGGGAGGCTGATCATATTTTGCCTGAAGCAGGGCTTTAATAAAAGTGAAGAATGGATTTCTATAGCTCCAGGAAATTTCTCCTCACAGTGGCCAGACCATAGCTTTAACATAGCACAAAGTACAGTTCCTCCCAGTACTAATCGACAAAAAGATGTGTGCTGTGACACCAAAGTCTGTCTTTTTGCCACCCTATTGGCCTTTTATGTCTGTTAGTCTTTTGGGCCATCTCCATCAAACCAGGCAAATAAACAGCAGAGCCTTCCCATTTGCAGGGTATTGAGATATCACAGGAATACCAATAGCTGTAGGATTTACTTGAGCTCCAAGTAAACCCGGGGACCACCCCCAAAATATACTGTAGGTTGACTTGACTTAAGTTTCCTAGTTGACTTGACAAGTATTTACACACCAATAATTCTAATCAAGACTGGGCCCAGGTGTGTAGGCATTAGAGACAGTCAGTTAATGGAATTCAGCAGACAGGGAAAGCAAAAAGAGCAAGGCCTGCAATCTATGGTGCTGAAGTAGCTCTTGAGGGAGATGGAAGATGGGGGGGGGTACGTTTTCACCTTGTATAATAAATGTGAAGAATCCTCCGCACTGTCAATGTATATAGGAATGAATCAACTTATAATGTAAATTAAGTAATTAACAGGGTAGCTGCTAACACTCAATTGCTTATCCTCAGCGGTTTTAATATATAGATTTAAAAATTACTGTTTCGCTGCCCTTAAATTGCTAATCAAATATGGTGCTTTTCAGCTATAAGTGCAAAAAATCTTTATAAAAGTGTCAAGTGCTCTATCAAGGTGTTGAAAATATATGAAGCAGGAAAATACATATATAACAGCATCTTATCATGATACATCATCATATTAATATAAAGTGCACACAGTGTAAAACATCCATAAAGTGCACTGTGCAACATTGCAAAACTACAACAAATAATTAATGTGCAAAAATAATTTGATTAAAGCAAGTTTAAATGTCCTCATAGATGACAGGTGTATGCCTTCACAATGTAATGTGCAACGTGCAAAAGTGCAAACTTCAATAAACATATATATCCATCGATCAAGGAATGTGTAGAAATCTTTGATAAATAGTCTAATGTATCCCTTCACCAGTGTGATTAACTGGCACCACTGTGCTCTCTCGTCTCTCACCTCAATTAAACTTGAAATAGGTCTGTAATATCAATGCATCCTGGAAATAGCCATACTCTTTTTCACCACAAGTTGTCCTCAATGTTTCCAACAATCTGTCAGCCCTATCTCTGGCTGATATTCTCTGAGGCTGTTTGGGGAGGGTGCTGGAAGTGACATTTGTACTGCTATGAGCAGGAAGCCTGTGAGCTACCGCTGGACGTTTTGAGTTTAAATTGTAAGTATTTGCTGCATTTTTTTTAATAAACCGCTTAACTTTACTACACTATGAGATTACACCCCCATCCACCAACATATGGTGACAAGTGATCCGAACAGCCTCTGAGAATATCTAAGTCATTGATCATATGTTTACGTTCTGATGACACTGCAGCATTGTTTAACATGTGGCGAGACAAATAGGGAGTGTGGATAAGTCGGACTGTGGGAAGGTTGTTTTGTCAAGTGTAACCATTATGATCAAAGGGAGTAACCCCTTCCCTATTCACATATAGGGGACTTCCAAATTCCAAAAGGCTCCTGTCTGAAGTTCAGGCCAAGGTTGTGTGGAAGGGATTCTTGTTATCATCAACATGAAGGAGAGGGGGCCCCCCTGGTTAATATCCTCCCATGTCGAGGGCATGTGGCCCAGCAGGGAAGGGGCTCATGTTTGCCCCCTTTCCTGGCCTTCCAAACTGCATGCTTAGATTAGGCTCTGGTGTAAATATTAATGTAATTGTAAAGTCTCGTTTTTTTTTTTTTTTTTGTACTTAACAAACATGTTATACATTCCTGCTCTGTGCAGTTGGTTTTGCACAGAGTGGCCTGGATCCTCCTTTTCTTGGGTAACTGGCTGAGTGCCCCCACAGCAAGCAACTTGCTATGGGGGCACCCAAGCCGAGTCACAGCTCCCTGTGTCTCTTACAACAAGGTGCTGCGACCCGGCCCTGGCCCCTCTCTTTTCTGATTGGCTTACTGACTTTGATTGACAGCAGTGGGAGCCAATCATGCTGCGCTGCTGTCTCACCCAATGAGGAGGGGAGTCCCAGGCAACTAAGAAACTCCTGCAACATTGCTGGATAAAGATGGGCTCAGGTAAGTATTAGGGGAGCTGAAGTGGACTACTGCACACAGAAGGTTTTTTATATTAATGCATAGAATGCACTAAGATAAAAAATAAAACCTCCTGCCTTTACAATCCCTTTAAGGGGAAGCCTCACATGTTTTTTTTTTTTTTTAATCTATGCTGGAGCTTTCTATTTTATTTTCCTATCAGACCCATATCCTTGTGAAGGTCTGGTATACATATTAAGAGAAAACCCTGTACTTTCTTTTAACGTTTTGCTTGCTTGCACTTGCACTGATAAATATTTGGGCTGATACATGTTAGATTGGACAAGCTCACTCATTATGATACAAGGTGTACTGTTAGAAGTATATATTTTACCTACCCTTTACACTGGTAACATTCTTCTTAGAAAAAACAAAATTAAGGAAAAAACTGTAATTCTTAAAAGCTGGCTGGAAATAACACCTTATTTCTACATATGTTTAAATATATTAATTTTACCTTTTTCACAAGGGTCTTTTGGGCAGTCCAATGATGTTACTGGTCCTTCCTCTTCTCCTCTGGTGGCAGGAGTAGATGGTCCTTTCTGCTGCACTGAACAGTACTCATGTAATGTGTGAGCACCACTCAGTGCACTAATACTAAAGCCACAGCTGAGAGATAACACTGCCCTTGGGGGTGGTATATTACAGATTGGGTTCAGTGGAAGTGGATAGCCATATCTCAACACAGGAGATTGAAGACATCTAGTGGCAGAAAATAATTACCAAAAAGCTGTATTTTTATCTATTATTGGGTCATTTATTATATCCTTAGCTGGTGTTCAGTTTTAGTCTGATGTTTTAAGGGGAAAATTCTTACCATTTCTTTAGTTTAATAAACTTCTGGATCTACATATTATTATAGCTTTGTAATTCTGGAGGTTCATAAAAGCCCCAGGGAAGAAACGATTTATTAGCAACAAAAGGGAAAAAAAATGTCATTCTTATTACATACTCTGCAATCCAACTATTTCCCTGAATAAGCTGTACCCACCAAACAGTTTGCTCATTTTAGCCAAAAATACTATGTTTATTTTATTGTCTATTCTTTGCATTCTTGTTAATATATGTGAGTCTGTATTTATACTTTAATCTTTTATATGAAACAAGCAAAAAGCTTTTATGATGCAAAAACACACTCTGCACACATATCAGCATCCAATTTATTTCTCCCTAGACCCTTAGCCATAACTCTAGCTACTTGTTTATTACAGGTTAGAGAAAAGAGACAGCATGCTGTAGTTCAACTAATGGGATATTGCCTTTTAATTAACTCATCTAGTTTGGTTGTTTTGTGTAATGAGTTTCCAAGACTTATTTTAGCCACTTAATTTAAAAGGGCCACAGATATAAATTAGTGCAAATGAGATAAAGGATTAGAGAGTAGTTTGGGGAATATGTTGAATGATATATTATGTAAATGCAAAACAAGGTTACTGAGCTATTCCCCCGATTTCACAGCAACCATAATTACCCAAAAGCATCAGAGCCGATCAGTATGTGCATCATGGATGTGGGGGAAATGTGTCTTAGAAGATTAGGTTACACAGTCAAATAATATATTTCTGAAATATGCAATAAAATGCAGTAAACCTGTCACAAACCTAGTCAATTATATAAAGCATAGACTGAGAAGATACATAAGCAGATGTTACTTTTAGTAAAGACCTCATAGAAAATAGAACCTTAAGTTATAAGTACAGTACATCCCATTTTTTTGCCTCCCGAACTTTCCTTTTAGTCAGTTTAGACCACCCATCACATTAAAGAACCAATTGCTAACATTTTTAGAGCCTGAGGCCAAGCTTGACTTTTACTGGAGACATTGCAATTTGTAAAGATTTCTTAATCTGCGGACCATCTTTACTGAAGGTAAGCTCTGTATTTATAATCAAATGCTTACACTGAATTCCTATTCAATCAGTTATAATTCAGCCTGCACTATTCCAAGGAAAGGACATGCAGATGAACAGTAATAGTGTGCATTAGTGTATGTCACTATAGACATCTGTAATGCAGTCTCTCTCTGAAATGAAATGCACAGAGCCTTCCCGGATTCCAGCCACGAACCTGCAGACATTTTTTTTTATCTGGGAGTACAAAATGCAGTGAAAATGTGCATTGTGCACTAGACTTCACAACTTTATTCTCATAGCTCTACACTATACTACCCTATTACATAACCCCTATTGTGTTTGGGGTCTAGCAGACATTACTTTTTGCCTATATTTCAGTAAAGGGTTTGCCCAGAGTTCAAGTCAGCATTTTGCACATTATGCACACAATATCCATAATTCTTCCATCATGGCTAGCCCACAGCAAGTATGTAAATGTTTCTTCTGCCAACCTTATAATTTGTTTTATTTTTTTTGAACACGTGTCACATTTGGGTTCCAGAAAGGGCATTTCATTGTCTTTATTATGACCACACTGATATATGCAGCACAATATGTTTTAACATTTATCCATTTCAGGTAGCATGTGCCATTTAAATTAAATTTGTTCTAATTTTAAAGGCTTGCATGCTTAATCTTTTAATATTTTTACAGACACTTTGACCTTTTTAAGTAAGTTCTGAAAAGGTTATCGTCACCATTATTGATGCAAAGTAACTATCAGCAATACAAAAAGGTGTCATCATATAATGAAGCCAAATATTTAAGGTGGGGGAGGGCAAGCATTTGCACTACCTACACCTATGGGACTGTGACAGACCTGAGGAGATGGTGTTTTGAATATTAAATACGCTAGCTTACATATCCCTTTAAGAGCCGGTTCACACTAGCACGACTTGTCAGGCGACTTGTCAGCCTGACAAGTCGCGCTCCCTCGCAGTCCATTGACCGCTACAGGACCCATTCTTATAGGATCGACACAAGTGGCTCCGACTTAGAAAAAGGGTTCTGTACTATTTTGGGGCGACCTCGGGGCGACTTGCATAGACTTCCATTATGTGAAGTCCCTGCAAGTTGCTCCGAAGTCGTTGGTGCATTGTAATGCACAAGTCGCCCCCGAAGTAGTAAGGAGTCGTGTCGCCTCAGTGTGAACTGGCTCTAATACATTTTTCTTTGATTTTCCAAAAAAATTTATATACAGACAAAACAACAAAACAAACAAAAAAAGTGGAAAAAAAAAAAGGAGTGTAATGGTGCTAATTCTTTGTTGTGTTTCCTTTTGCATTTAGATTGGTGCTTTTTGTTTTTGATCTGATTAACAACATATTTCATATGTATGTACATATGTGTGATTTTTTATATGTTTTTTCTTTTGGGTCTCCTTTAAGAGCACCATTCTATATGCAAAAGTAATTTACTGTAATATCATACCAGAGATAACTTGGATTTTATGGGGATTGAACATGTGCATATACATTATATTTATGTTTTTGCACAGGTTGTTCTCCCTTTATGGTCACAACAAGGGTTTTTGCTGGTTTATGCCTATGTTTTTTAAATATTTTTATATATTTACATGTTTTTTTTTCTCTTTTTCTTTTTCATTCATCCTCGTTTACAATTGTAGTGTATATTTGTCATTATGTTCCATTGTCATGGATAACAAAAATACATTTTCTATACTTGTCTCTTTTCTTTTACAAGGCAATAGCTTAAATTGTATTGCATTTGTTTATTCGAACAATTCAAGCTGACAATTTGGAACTTTTTTAACATGTATATGTTGGGGATTTATACAGGTGTGTGTGTTCTTTCTCTTGATTGATCTATTAGGTGATTTGAAACACACTTTCATTGGGTTTATTCATGCACCCTGATCTATAAAAAAACACACACACCTTTCTATGATCAGCAATGATTAAGTACTTTGTGTGAAACGCGTCTGCTGAGCGGTGTGCTCTTGTGTTATGTCGATTTTTGGACCTGTGATTTTTCAATAAAACATTGTTTCTTTTATTGCTGGAGGTGCCGCTTTTTCTCTTCTTTAAGCATGGTGGTGGGAATGTCATGGTCTGGGGCTTCATGAGTGCTTCCACCACTGGTAAGCTACAGTTCATTGAGGGAACCATGAAGGCCAACATGTACTGTGACATACTAAAGCAGAACATGATCCCCTCCCTTCAGAGACTGGGCTACAGGGCAATATTCCAACATGATAACGACCCCAAACACACCTCCAAGATGACTACTGCCTTGCTAAAGAAGCTGAGGGTAAAGGTGATGGACTGGCCAAGCATGTCTCCAGACCTAAACCCTATTGAGCATTTGTGGGGCATCCTCAAATGGAAGGCGGAAAAGCACAAGGTCTCTAATATCCACCAGCTCTGTGATGTCGTCATGGAGGAGTGGAAGAGGACACCAGTGGCAACCTGTGAAGCTCTGGTAAACTCCATGACTAAGAGGGTTAAGGCAGTGCTGGAAAATAATGATGGCCACACAAAATGTTGATACTTTTGGCCCAATTTAGACATTTTCTCTTAGGGGTGTACTCACTTTTGTTGCCAGTGATTTAGACATTAATGGCTGTGTGTTGAGTTATTTTGAGGGGACAGCAAATTTACACTGTTATACAAGCTGTACACTCACTACTTTACATTGTAGCAAAGTGTCATTTCTTCAGTGTTGTCACATGAAAAGGTATAATAAAATATTTACAAAAATGTGAGGGGTGTACTCACTTTTGTGAGATACTGTAGATAAAAGTGATGATGATAAATGTAAGGCTCCCCCATGATCTTTCAGCAACTGGTTGCACGCATTCTGCATTTACGCTAGCGTAATGAGTGAAAAATATCCTGAACGCTGCAGTGGCTTTTTCCAGCACGTGGAGATTATTTTGGAGGCTTATAAAAACTTTAATGGTCTCTCTTGGTTCTTTTACGACAAATCTTTGCATCAAAAGCTTGCTGTTCATAAATCTGTGCGTTGGGGTATGGAAGACAGTCGGTTATGGTTCAATCTTCTGATATTGTAAAAGCCATATCCGAAGCCTACCACCAGTCCTGTGGGGTCCTTCCGTCGTGGTTTGTATTTTAGTTTTAATAAGGGTCAGTGTAAGTGGCCAAGTTCCTGTAAGTATAGGCATGAATGTTCTCACTTTTCTGGTGCTCATTCAGCAACTCGCTGTTTTAAGAAATTGGCTTCCGAACTCTGAACACATATATGACCAAAAATGGACCCCATGGTTCTTATATAAATGTGCACAAGTAACATAATCGATATCCATGTTTGGTTTCCCATCCTGAAGTAAAACGAGATGAGCCGCATTATGCACCCTAAAGATCAGGTCACAGATTCCCATGAGGAAGATAGTATGGTTATTTCACTAGACGCAGAAAGAATGTCTAAAGGTAGAGTTTGTTTCTTACCCCCCTCATATACAGTTTGTTGGGTCAGATGTCATCAGGTTATTTGATTACAAATACATATGTTATTGATACTGCTATTTGAATTTAAACCCTGGATAATTAGCGATCACCTTGTCAAGATGAAGAAATGAGAAATGTGAAAATTATACTATGGTAGTTTACATGTACATTCTCTATTATTATATGTCATACAATTTTGTATAACAGAAATATATTACATCATTGTTATATGTTATATAATTTTTACAAAGTACTTCTAATGTTCACTGTGAATATTTAACGTTGTATAACTTTATATGTTCAATTTTCAATAAACGTTTATAATCAAAAAGAAATTGGCTTCCGCCACTTTGCATCAGCCAAAATAGCTTTTCCTTGAAAGCAGTCACCCGGTGAAGTTAATAGACATGTTGTCATGGCTTCACAGTGGCATACCTAGAGCATTTGGCACCCAGGGCGGATCCTATATCTGCCCCCCCCCCCCAGAACTTTAAAATGTAAAAACACCCACAAATATTAGTAATGTTTTCAAAAATATTTATTGCACACATTTCACAGCCCCCCATCACAGTGCTCCATGCAGTCTGCCGCCCCCTGGTCTCTCTAATCACAGTTCCCTATTTTGTACTCTCTGCCTCCCCTGCACAGTCCTACCTTTGGCATAAGCAGATAGCTAATATTATTAGCAATGTGTTAAGTTTGAATAAGAGATTGGAGACATGCTAAAGGAGATGGTCAGAGACTGCGGAAATGGTACAGGAGATAGTCAGAGACTACAGACCTGATACAATAGATGGTCAGAGACTGAGAACGTGATACAAGAGATGGTCAGAGACTGCAGACAAGATACAGGAGATGATCAGAGACTGCAGACAAGATACAGGAGATGGTCAGAGACTGAGAACATAATACAAGAGATGGTCAGAGACTGAGGACATGATACAAGAGATGATCAGAGACTGAGGACATGATACAAGAGATGGTCAGAGACTGAGGACATGATACAAGAGATGATCAGAGACTGAGGACATGATACAAGAGATGGTCAGAGACTGAGGACATGATACAGTAGATGGTCAGACACTGCAGACGTGATACAAGAGATGATCAGAGACTGCGGACATTATACAATAGATGGTCAGACACTGCCGACATGATACAACAGATGATCAGAGACTGTGGACATGATAGAAGTTAGAAGAGCACTAGGGGGGCCAGAGAGCACAGGGGAATCAGAGAGCACTGGAGGAGATGAAGGGCACATGGGGGGACTGGAGAGAATTAAGGGGGGTTTGGAAAGCATTGCAGTTGCAGGCTGGTTGGAAGGTGCAGGGGGTAAAGAGCACTGGGGGGGCACTGGGGGGGGCAGGTAGAGAAAACCAGGGGGATGGGGAGACCAGGGGGAGGGGGGAACTGGAGAGCACTGGGGGAACTGGAAATCACTGAGGGGGGAGCCAGGGATCACAGGGGGGTGGAGAGCACTGGGGGAGCCAGAGAACATAGGGGGGAGGGAGATGAAAATAACTGTGGTGAGCTGGAGAGCACCGGGGGGTAAAGAGCATGGGGGGACTAAAGAGCACTGGGGGGTGTAAGAGCACTGAGGGGAGTTAAGAGCACTGAGGGGGGTTAAGAGCACTGGAGGGGTTAAGAGCACTGGGGGGTTAAGAGCACTGAGGGGGGTTAAGAGCACGGGGGTTAAGAGCACTTGGGGGGTTAAGAGCACTGGGGGGAGGGGGTTAAGAGCACTGAGGGGGGTTAAGAGCACTGGGGGTGGTTAAGAGCAATGGGGGGTGGAGAGCACTGGGGGCCAGCAGAAGAAGTTGTATATGAGGGGGATGGGGCAGCTGCATATAGATGAATTGATCTTTCCATATTCCCTCTTCAGCCGCTGAATGCCTGCAGGAGGGAGAGGAGAATCAGGCATTCAGTGGCAGCAGGAGGCATATGGTAAGATCAATTCCTCTATATGCTGCCGCTCCACCGCTCCTTCTCCTATCCAGTCACACATACGAGGCTGCTCGGGCTCTCAGGGCTCTCACCTTCTTCCCACGGCCCCCACGAACAGCGCGGACTGAAGGAGCTGCCAATGCAGCTGCCTTCCCACAGAGATGTGGCGCCGGGCAGGACACCAGCCTGACAACCCCCAGTTCGTGGCAACCGGGGCGCCCCCTCCCCCCCCGACACTTATTGGTACACCACTGTGGCTTCACATATGACCAAACCGACAGATGGCGGCCCTGTTGTTTAAAGGTTTCTGTGAAAGTTCTCTTTACCTTCTATTTTGGGTTCTGGTTGTTTGGTGTATGACAATTTACCTTCTCTCAGTCGACACACTGCTGTGGTGTCCCAAAAATGTGAAAGGAGATCCGAGAAGGTATCATAGCAAGCGCTTTTTCTTCCTCACCTTTTTCTAATTTTCGGATCTCTCCATTGGTTTTATATTTTATTTCAAGTTTGGTGGTATGGGAAACAGGGAATGAAATTATGTGAATTGAGTGAATCCTTATTGCTTTATAAAATAGGATAAAATAGGATTTTTTACCATTACATTTGATACTTCCAAATACTATCCTGGTTTTTTCAAAAATCATTCCTCGCTTTCATTGGTCCATATTGCCTGAATTGCGGCATTGCCAGAAAAAAACGTAAGCCTATTAATAGGGTAGTAGGTAAATTTATGCCCACTATTCAAGGTTTATCCTATAGACATATTGGCCTTGAAGGTGATGTTTATCTTTCCAAAGTTGCTTTGGATATTTTTAATCTGGATATGCAGAATTGTGTTGAACTGGACTCGGTTTGGGGGTTTTGCATTTCATACTTTTTTTTTTCCTTACATTAAAAAATGTCTTCAGGCTGGATATGTGACATACAGGCATGCAGGGCCCTCTCCTAGTGGCGAGTGTTTCTCAATAATGCAGTGTTTAGAGAGTCAAATTACCACAATTGAATCCCTTGCAAGTCACTATTAAACCAAATATCTAAGATCTGCAATCATGAGTTTAATCAAACAGCAAAGCTCTGCAACAGAAACTGAGACAATTTTTAAATTGTATATATATATATATATATATATATATATATATATACACAGTATCTCACAAAAGTGAGAAAACCCCTCACATTTTTGTAAATATATGTATGTATTGTCTTGGCCACCGTGCTGCAGCACAGTTTCAGGGACTTGCCAATCTTCTTATAGCCTAGACCATCATTATGTAGAGCAACAATTCTTTTTTTTCAGATCCTCAGAGAGTTATTTGCCATGAGATGCCATGTTGAACTTCCAGTGACCAGTATGAGAGAATGAGAGAGACAACACCAAATTTAACACACCTTCCTCCCCTTTCACACCTGAGACCTTGTAAACCTAACGAGTCACATGACACCAGGGAGGGAAAATGGCTAATTGGGCCCAATTTGGACATTTTAACTTAGGGGTGTACTCACTTTTGTTGCTAGCGATTTAGACATTAAAGGCTGTGTGTTGAGTTATTTTGAGGGGACAGCAATTTTACAATGTTATACAAGCTGTACACTCACTACTTTACATTGTAGCAAAGTGTCATTTCTTCAGTGTTGTCACATGAAAAGATATAAGAAAAATATTTAAAAAATGTGAGGGGTGTACTCACTTTTGTGAGATACTGTATATATTTATATATATATTTTATATATAACGTTACGTTACGCCGGGTATGGCGTCACTTTTTGAAATTGAGTATCCATGAAGGAACACGTCCCTCTGCTGTGAATGGCGGAGGGAGCTGGGGAAGAAATGTCACGTGACTGGCGCAATAGATGAAAGAAGTAAGGTACAAAGGAACATTTTTGAAAGTTTGTAAGGATACAGATTGATTTCTATTGCTCACTATATGTGAGTAATGAGCTTTAGTGTGGTTGCTTGTACTATTCATTTAATGTATAGTGATCATTGTAGAGTGTGAGCTGAGACCCCAGAGCACTTCCAGCTAAATTGACAGTCCACCCCCCCCCTTTCCCTGTGTCCAGCTTCCTTCTCCTATGGTAGTCTTCATTCAAAGCCCCGCACAGCTATACTGCATATGTGCACTGCACCTCTCCTGTGTCCTGTGTGGATGGGTCTTTTTTTTTATTTCTTCGTTTTCTCATGAAATAGGTTGTACAACACATCCTTATTGATGAGAGAACACTGGGGGGGGGGGGCTATGATCAGCTCCTCCCATTCTGTATACGCCCACTGAATACACAGGAACAGTGTCCATCCCTGGAAGTGATGTCACTAGCTTTCAGTAACAACACCCACTTGCTGCTCTTAGACTCAGAAGGAAGATGAATTCAAGTCATGTGACAGGCACAGGATACTGAAAAACTGGTATTTTTTCATTTTGAGACATAAGGCTGAACTTTATTGATTGCATTGATTTGCTCACATTATTGATTGCAGGGGAGAATTTAAGTATTAGGCTTTACTTCCACTTTAAATTTAAAAAAAGCATCAAATAATAAAAAAAAAAAAACAGAGAAAGGAAAAAGCATATGTTTCTTTTACGCAGCAAGCAAGATATTGTAAAATAACATTTTGGGACTTATAGCCAAATAGGGACATTTTAGTCAGAAACCTTTATCTTCAAAGAGTGAAAGTCTTTTATAGATAGAATCCATTGATGATAGAAAAGTGCTAAGACATGACAAGACTCCTTGTGATTTTTTTTTCATGTCTCAGAACTTTGATTGTTTCATGGCCCAGAGAAGCAGAACCCCACTCATGATTATTTTGCCATTCTACACCTTAGGAAGGTAAATGCCAGACTTTGTCCCTGCATTTCTCAGAAAATGTCTTCTTCAAACTAATTTCAGACTAGAATTCTTTAAGTTGCAGTGCTTTTGACATTTACTTACATGTGATCTTTTATAGCAGTCATTGTATGCAGCAGTTTGCACAGAATGTTCTCAGGACAGATATTCTGATCAACACATGAATATTAAAAATTCTGTCAGTAAATGATGACTTTGGAAGAAGTAAGGTGGAAACATAAGTCTAGTCTGTTATTAGACAAGTAACATGTTTTGTTTGCTCAGTTCAAGTTTTACAATTACTTGCTTTTGGAACTCAATGTATTACTGCAGTATAGAGAATATACAATTGCAATGTACCTGGTAATGATGTCATATTACCTCAGCTACACTTTATGCGGCTATGTACTTCATTTTTTATTGTTTTTTTTTATATGCCTGGTGCTTACTAACGTGTGTGGGGGGAGGTGACTGAGTGACACAGGGACAGAGCGCAGGTTCAGCTATGCAAGCGGGCGGATCTCCAAACTCGATTCCGCCGCTCCTCCCCTGGCCCAACTCCCGCTGTGACTGAATACAGCGGGAGCGAGCCTCCGGCGGCGCGCGTGCGCCGCCTACAAGAGGAGGAGTCCAGCGACGCCGGTCTACATCGCTGGACAGGAACTAACCACTTGGCCGCAGTAGAGCTCGAGTGAGCGGTCGGCAAGTGGTTAAGTGCAAACTATACTGTACCTGAACATACTTTTCAGTAAGCCAACATTTCTGCATTAAAATTCCTTTTTTTTTATTGGTTTTATGTAATATTCATTTTTTTTTTTGAGATAATGAATTGTGTGTTTTTACTCAATGTAAACCATAATCATCAAAATTAAAAGAAATAAATGCCTGAAATGTATCTCTCTCTGTGTAACACATCCTAATAACATGTATGAGTCTAATTCTTTTATTGAATTACTGAAAAAAATTACCTTTTTGATGATATTCTAATTTTATGAGATGCACCTGTAGAATACTGAGTGGATGCAAGTCATTTTATGATGCCCATGTACCAGCTGTGTATCAATAGTCACTGTCATACAGTACAGAAACAACATATTACAGAACCATTTATTTTAAACTGCAAATAAATGTTGCAGACTTGTTGGTCATTATTAGTAGGGATGGCCTTGAGGTTCGCCTGGCGGTCGGTTCGCGGCAAAGTTTGCTTGTTCACAACCTGCCATTTTTGCGAAAAACATGGTGGTGTGTGTGCTTTTTTTAATGTGTCCGTTGCTGACAACAGTCTTGCCATCTGCAGCCTTTGCAGTCAACGCATAAGAACAACACCTTCAGAACCCACAAAGCCACATTCCAGGCTCTCACCGTCCAGCCTCTTCTCCTTCTCCTTCTCCTCTCTCCTCACAATTGTCCTCCACTCCACCTTCCATGATGCCGTCGTCACGTTGTTCTAGAAAAAGGCAGGCTTCTGTGGTCCAAATGTTGGAGCGTAAAAAAATGATGACGCCGGATAACCCTCTTGCCCAATGTTTGACTGCTGGCTTGTCGAAACTGATAGCCCGCCAACTACTGCCATATCAACTGGTGGACTCGGAGGCCTTTTGTAAATTTGTGGCCATTGGAACACCACAATGGAAGGTTCCAGGCAGGAAATATTTCTCGCAGAAGGGCATTCCAGAGCTGTATGGCCATGTTCAACGGCAAGTGAATATATCTCTGGCACACAGTGTTGGTGCCAAGATACATCTGACCACAGACACATGGTCTAGCAAACACGGGCAGGGAAGGTATATCACTTTTACTGCCCACTGGGTGAACCTTCTGACGGCCGTCAAGCATGTAACCCGTGGCACCCGTGTAGATTTGGTTTTACCGCCACGGATTGCATGCAGGCCTGCCTCTTCTTCTCCTCCTCCTCCATCCTCCCTCTCCTCCTCGGCTGACTCCTCCTTTTCCGCTGCTACCATCTCTTTTCCACTGTGCCGCCCGAGATCCCCAGAACCTATTTCACATGCCAGGTGAGACATCGCCATGCTGTGCTGCGTCTGTTGTGCCTGGAAGCCAAGAGCCACACTGGTCCTGCACTCCTTTCAGCTTTGCATTCACAGGCAGCTCAGTGGCTGATGCCGCTCAGTTTGACAGTTGGTAAAGTGGTGTGCGACAACGGTACCAATCTGCTGAGCGTGCTGAAACAGGGCAAAATAACACACGTGCCATGCATTGCACACGTCCTGAACTCGGTCGTGCAGCGATTCGTTGCCAAATACCCTGGGGTCCAGGACGTCTTGCGGTAGGCCAGGAATATCTCGGGCCATTTCAGAAGATCTTACACAGCCATGGCTCGCCTTGCTGACTTTCAGCGGCGACACAACCTGCCCGTCAGGCTTCTTATTTGTGACTGCCCGACGCGGTGGAACTCTACGTTGCATATGCTTGATAGGCTGCTCCAGCAGAAATGTGCAGTTAACGACTACCTGTACGAACTCTGCAGCAGGACAGGTTCTGGGGAGCTTGGGTTTTTTTTAGCTCGCAAGTGGCTGCTCATGTGGGACGCATGCAGACTATTGCGGCCATTCAATGAGATCACCAAACTGGTCAGTCACGGCCAGGGCACCATCAGTGACATCGTACCTTATGCCTTCTTTCTGGAGCGTGCATTGCGTCGTGTCATTGAGCAAGCCGTCGAGGAGCAGGAGCAGGAAGATGAGGAAGTCGCAATGTTAGATGAATTCCCAGTGGGTGCTACTCCATCTGAGACAAGTCAACAACAGGAGTCTGAAGAGGAGTCAGAGAAGGATGGTGCCGGCGCGGATGAGGAGGAGCAAGAAGAGCATGCTTTAAACCTTTCTGGGATCCCTGGTGTTATCCGTGGATGGGGGGAGGAGAACGAGGACGACATTATCCTGGATGATGAGCTGGAGCCAGGCCACTACACTGCTTCCAGTTTAGTGCGAATGGGGCCTTCATGCTCCAATGTTTTAAAGGGGACCCCGTATAAAAAGCATAAAGGGCAAGGACCAGTACTGGGTGGCAACATACTTAGACCCCCGGTACAAACAAAAAATGGCAGAAATGTTACCAGCATCACAGAGGGCAGTCAGAATGCAGCACTTCCAGGCATTGTTGCGAGAAATGCTTCTGCTTTTGCGTGTGCTGGCAGAGGAATTTCCAGTCACAGAGAGACAGTTGCAGGTAGCAATCCAACAGCGCCTGCAAGAAGAGGGCGGTTTGAAGATGTCTTGGTCACTTCAGATATGAGATCCTTCTTTCAGCCGAACCATCGAGAGCTGTACTCCGGAACCAGCATCAGGGAACGCCTAGACCAGCAGATTTCCAACTACATCGGGTTAACAGCCGATGTGGACGCTCTGAGGAGTGATGAACCCCTGGACTACTGGGTGGGCAGGCTTGACCTCTGGCCAGTTTGCAATGGAACTGTGTCCTGTCCGAAAGCGCGCTCGCCTAGCACATGACAGTGTAGACTACCTCACATTTATTAAAATGAATGAGGCATGGATCTGGATGAGGAATTCAACACATGTGATCAGTAGACCATGTTTCAATTAAATTCTTCATGACAGGCCACAAATATTTGCCAGACCGCCATCCACACACAACAACTCCTGGTCCTTGTCTTCGCTAAATACAGCGGCATAAAAGGCATTTCATGTCCATTGAATGCCTAATTTTTGGGGCCTTTCATGGCCCACAATTATTTTTTCTGTCAATGCCTAATGAACCTTCAGCCACAGAGTACTACATTCTTAGCTTTCAGGTAAACTCATGTGGGCTAATTTTTGGGGGCTATACTGGCCGACACTTACTTCTGTATCCTGTGAATGCCTAATGAAACTTCAGCCACAGAATACTACGTTCTTAGCTGTCAGGTAAACCCATGTGGGCTAATTTTTGGGGCCTGGAATGGCCGACACTTACTTATTTATCCTGTGAATGCCCAATGTACCTCCAGCAACCAAATACTACGTTCTTAGCTGTCAGGTAAACGCATGTGGGCTAATTTTTGGGGCCTATACTGGCCGACACTTACTTCTGTATCCTGTGAATGCCTAATGTACCTCCAGCCACAGAATACAACGTTCTTTGCTGTCAGGTAAACCCATGTGGGCTAATTTTTGGGGCCTTAAATAGCCGACACTTACTTCTGTATCCTGTGAATGCCTAATGAACCTTCAGCCACAGAATACTACGTTCTTAGCTGTCAGGTAAACCCATGTGGGCTAATTTTTGGGGCCTTTTATGGCCAACACTTACTTCTGTATCCTGTGAATGCCAAATGAACCTTCAGCCACAGAATACTACGTTCTTAGCTGTCAGGTAAACCCACGTGGACTAATTTTTGGGGCCTTTTATGGCCGACACTTACTTATTTATCCTGTGAATGCCTAATGTATCTTCAGCCACAGAATACTGCGTTCTTAGCTGTCAGGTAAACCCATGTGGGCTAGTTTTTGGGGCCTGGAATGGCCGACACTTACTTCTTTATCCTGTGAATGCCTACTGACCTTCAGCCACAGAATACAACGTTCTTAGCTGTCAGGTAAACCCATGTGGGCTAATTTTCGGGGCCTGGAATGGCCGACACTTACTTCTTTATCCTGTGAATGCCTAATGTACCTTCAGCCACAGAATACAATGTTCTTAGCTGTCAGGTAAACGCATGTGGGCTAATTTTTGGGGCCTGGAATGGCCGACACTTACTTCTTTATCATGTGAATGCCTAATTTTTCAGACTGGAATTGATAATTAATGGGTCTGTAAAGGTTCCGCCAAATTGTGGAATGGATGTGGACCCATTTTACATATGTGTGAATGGACCCTATATGTATTTGACATGTATTTACTGGCTGCTGTCAGTTCTGGCTGAATTATGAAAAAAAAAAAAAAAAAAACATTTTTTAAAGGTTTTTAAAGTTTGCCTCCCATTAAAGTCTATGGGGCCCACCGCAAACTTGCGGTTCATGGACATTTAAGAAAATTTGCGGCTGACGTTCGCGAACCGCCCCGGCCGATGTTCGTCCATCACTCTCCTCTTAAAACATGTGCCTATTTTTTGCAATGCAGATTAGTCACAGAGGAGAGGAAACTGCCTCTGTAAATTCTTAAATTCAGTATGCTGCTGGCCATAACTAATTATATAAAAATTTAGGAATCTATGTCAATAATATTATTTTATACTACATGGCTTCTGTGGTCTTTAATAAGCAAGGTACAAGTTGTTTCTGAAAAGTGGAGGCATTAGAGTAATACTTTAATCATAATTTTAGTAAACTATACTTTTTCCATCTTTTAGTATAAACAGCTGTATAATTAAGGATTTTCTGAAAAATAAGCAATGTGTTTTGAGCTCTTATGAAGCTATAAGATATACTGGTATTCTACAACAGGTTAGCTGTGCTAAATTTTAGAAGCATCTTTTTAATGGATTTAGTCATGTGTGAAGCTTGAATTAGCAGCTCAGTGACCTCTAACAAAGAAATCCACTATCTTTCAAAGAAAAATATTAATGCAGCCATCCAAAGTACTTCACTGCCTACTCTTTTAAATATCTGTAACTCACACTCCACTTGCAAGCTCCTCCTGCACATTTGATGTCAAGAGGGGCTCTTGGGGAAATTGTCTCTGCTTTGTGAAATACATAAACAGTTTTGTGATGGAAGTGTTTTAGATGTGTGTTCTGCTCAGAAGGAGAAGGTAAAAAGAATAAAGAGAAATGGAGCAGGGGTGGCTGCTAGCATGGCTGGGTATGGGCAGATAATGCCTTCTCTGTGTCAACTCCTGAACGTTTACACGTTTTCCTGTCCGTAAATGACCCTTTGTGTTTTCTAACTACAACATTAGCAGATAAACTGTCTATGGCTGTTTCATTCACTTTGAATTCCAAACATTTTAATTAGATTTTTTTTTTTACCACAGTGAAACCAAGCTAAACACTTTTGTAAAATATAATCACAAGCACAATAAGGATATATTTCTAAGCTTCCATGTGAACTGTGTACTAGAGGAAACAAAGAACTTGTATTGTACCAACTTTCAAGCAATTCACGTGAATTAAAGCAAAAATGAAAGGGAAAAATACATGTATTTAATTTTGATAAAAATAGGCATTAAAGAACTGGACCTAAACCAGAAAAAATAAATGCTTCATAAAAAGATATGCTTTTCTTGCATTGAAAATGTACATTCTCATTACTTTACAAAACTAAGTTTGCTTAGATTGCAATGCTGTGATTTTTATTTATTTATTTTTTTTATTCTTCAAAAGGTTTTATTGAGGTAATAAAGGCAAATAAAAGTAAAATGAATGCATTGGAGGGAAGGGTGTTCTCCCATTGAATTGTACATACTAGAACAACTACACTGCTCAAAAAAATTAAAGGAACACTTTTCAGAGTATAGCATCAAATCAATTAAACTCCTGGGATATTTATCTGGTCAGTTAAGTAGCAGAGGGGGTTGTTAATCAGTTTCAGCTGCTTTGGTGTTAATGAAATTTCCAATAGGTGCACTAGATGGGCAACAATGATTCAACCTCCAAATCAGGAATGGTTTTACAAGTGGAGACCACAGATATTTTTTTTTTCTCTGCTCATCTTTTCTGACTGTTTTTCACTAGTTTTGCATTTGGCTAGGGTCAGTGTCACTACTGGTAGCATGAGGCGGTACCTGGACCCTTTAGAGGTTGCACATGCAGTCCAACTCCTCCAGGATAGCACATCAATACGTGCCATTACCAGAAGGTTGTCTCCCAGCACAGTCTCAAGAGCATGGACGAGATTCCAGAAGACAGGCAGTTATTCTAGAAGAGCTGGTCAGGGCCATAGAAGGTCCCTAACCCATCAGCCCGACTGGTATCCTCTCCTTTGTGCAAGGAGTTACAGGATGAGTGTAATGGTGTCGTGCGCTGGGACCCCATTTTGTCATCACGGGCGTCCATGTTGTCCAGTGACACAGGTGACCATTTCGTTTAACGATGTAGCCAGCAGATGTGTATGCAGAGCTATTTTCCTTCCCCCCTCTCTCTCCCTCAAACTAATTACCCCCTGGATCCCTTTTGCATTAGTATGCAAGGCTTCAAACAACTCTTATCTAAGCAGCAGACAGACCTCCTAGCCGATATGTCTCTTCCTGGCCAGAAGCTATGTTGTAATCTGAGCAATGCCATATGGCTAATGGGTCGTATAACAGAGCATTCAAGAGCTCTGTTATTTGTACACACAAGTTCATAACTTTTTACCCGAACATGACACATTGACAAAAAGTATATATTTGAATGGCAAATAAAATACTGATCGAATTAAGACCAAATATGATCATATTCGTTCCTAGGGAAGACAAGCTAGCGATCTGATGCCTTAGGGGTCAGAGGTTATTCCGAGATAACCCGTGTTTAGTGTCTGTGGATAATAGATTCACTGCCATACAATAAAATATCAGTTTCAAGAATGTAATCATTACATATTTCGAGATATGAGTTCTGTTAGTAATCTGTCTAAGCGGGAGGTGTCTTGGCATTTTGCTAAGCTTCCGGGGCCGCCCATGGCCCCAGTGTTTATTGGTCAAGTACTTCTGGTGACCCACCCCTGGGGGTCAGAGAAAAAGAGAGACACTGAGGGAGCTCTCAGGTTCTCAATTTTAACATCAAGCAGTAACATCGCTTAAGGGGGAACTGATCACACATGTTCAGCCTCTGAAACGCCCAGGACTTTTGAACGCAAGTATTTCATTTCTAATTCTTTATCTATTCTTCTAAATTTCTGTATTGTGTCTCTATTTCTTTGTAACCCATTTTTCTGTAAATATTTTTATTTGCACCAATTTTAACCTTTTTTATAATTAAACCTTATTTTGAAAAGTGTTAATTTTGTCTCTAAGCTCTTAAACGCAAGCTAACCAAAGAACCTGCCTCTTGGAAGAGCGCTACTGTATGGAATAACACTCTGAACATTCCTGTCTGAGGTGACAGTGTGTGTTACAGATGATTATTCTAAAGTCATAATTGGTATTTCTAAAGTTATGAGCGTCCTCTGGGCTCATTATAACGTAGAGGTGGTGGCAGAGAAAGGGTTAATTGTTTAATTAGCCCGGTGACAATCGCTCTCAGTCTGCTGGCATCTAGATTGTGGTCACGCAAGCTGGACAATCTGTGTGCTGGGTGCAGCTGAAAGTGGCATTGTTACGCAAGTGACGGCAGGGTGTGAGATTGCCTGGTCTTTGGTCACGAGTTGGATGAGAAGGCCAGGGGTCTGATACCCGCCACCGTCACAATGAGCACTGCCAGAGCCCTACAAAATGACCTCCAGCAGGCCACTGGTGTGAATGTCTCTTACCAAACAATCAGAAACAGACTTCATGAGGGTGGCATGAGGGTCGGACGTCCTCAAGTGGGCCCTGTGCTCACTGCCTGGCACCTTGGAGCTTGATTGGCATTTGCCACTGAATATCAGAATTGGCAGGTCTGCCAATTGAGCCCTGTGCTTTTTACAGATGAGAGAAGGTTCACCCTGAGCATGTGAGGAATGTTATGCTGCCTGTAACATCGTTCAGCATGACTGGTTTGGTAGTGAGTCAGTGATGGTCTGGGGAGGCAAATCCATGGAGGGATGCACAAACCTCTAGTCAAGACAATGGCACCCTGACTGCCATTAGGTTTCGGGATGAAATCCTTGGACCCATTGTCAGACCCTACACTGGTGCAGTGATTTCTGGGTTCCTCTTGGTGCATGACAATGCCCAGCCTCATATGGAGAGAGCATGCAGCCAGTTCCTGGAGGATGAAGGAATTGATACCATTGAATGGCCCCCACGCTCGCCTGACCTAAATCCAATAGAACACCTCTGGGACATTATGTTTCGATCCATCCGACACTGCCAGGTTGCAACACAGTCTGTTCAGGAGCTCAGTGATGTCCTGGTCCAGATCGGGTGGAAATAACCCAGGACACCATCTGTCATCTTATTAGGAGCATTGCCCCCGATGTTGTCAGGCATGCATATAAGCACTTTTGGGCCATGCAAACTAATATCATTTTGAGTTGCTGCAATGAAATTGCAGCAAAATGACTAGCCTTCTGCATCATTTTTTCACTTTGATTTTTGGGGCTTCTTTGAATTCAGCCCTCTGTAGGTTGATAATTTTAATTTCCGTGAAACAATGGGGCATCCTTTTGTTCCTAACACAGTACCCAGTCTATTTAGTATAGATACTGCATTCAGCATGATATTTTTCCCCATTGAGATCCAAATTGTTTTCAAAGCGTTTCTTTAATTTTTTTTGAGCCGTGTATATTACCTCAACACCAAGCCCAAGGAAGGGGTGGTGTTAAGGGGAAAAAGGGAGGGGGGAGGCAAAAGGAAAGAGGAAAAACTAAGAGTTGAAGAGGATAATAGATCACACCATTATTTTGTAGGGGGAATATGGTAACTCAAAGATACAATTTGAAGAAGAAAACATAATAGATTTGCAGCAAAGAAATAGGGAGAGGGTGCTAATAAAGCTCCCTTGTTGGACATATAGCATCCAGGTACCACATCCTGATTGTATATGCAAAAAAAACCTCCTAAAACTATAATAAAGGACTTTAATGGTACCTTAAAAAGAGGCACACAATGTGCAATATTTATTGTACAAAAATCAACTAAAAACCATCATCATAGTATGACAACCATGTATAGACAAAATATTGGATGTAACCCATCACAGAAACAACATGTAAAAGACACCTAACCACCCTGCTGCAGACAGGTGGAGGTAATATGAATCGCTGTGGAGTTGCTTCAACACAGTTGCGTTTCTCGGGGCAACAGCCCGCTTCTTCAGGAAGACAGTAGACAGTGAAATAATATTGTTCTCCAAAGAGAGATAACAAACATTTAGTATTATATACCAGGGTCTTCATACATTGTCTGTTGCTTACTGCCACTCATGCCAGGATGAGGTCCCAAGCCCAGGAAACCTGGGTAGTCCCCTAATACTGAATAAACTGTATCCAAGTGACAAAAGTGTATCAATCGTATAGGGGGTTAAACTAGGGAGAGAAGAGTCCTCAAAAATGGCTAGCAGACTTCCAAAAAGCAATTCCCATACGCATGGTAAACAGCTAAACCAGCCCAATCAGTATTAGGGGACTACCCAGGTTTTTTGGGCTTGGGACCTCATCCTGGCGTAAGTGGCAGTAAGCAACAGACAATGTATAAATACCCTGGTATATAATACTAAATGTTTGTTATCTCTCTTTGGAGAACAATATTATTTCGTGGTCTACTGTCTTCCTGAAAAAGCGGGCTGTTGCCCCGAGAAACACAACTGCGTTAAAGCGACTCCACAGCGATTCCTATTACCTCCACCTGTATGCAGCAGGGTGGTTAGATGTCTTTCACATGTTGTTTCTGGGAGGAGTTATGCAACAAGGAAAACTTGGTCCCAGAATGGGCTTTAGGCTCGGTTCACATTTATGCGAGTGCATAAGTTCGCACAGGAGCGGATTGCACAAGTGTGAACCGCTGTGCGATCTGATCCTAATGCGGCTGCAAAAATGCCTCCTGTGCGTCTTTGCTCCGGGTGCGATGCGAATTTAGCCATACAAACTGTATGGCTAAACTCGCACCGCACAGCTGATCGCATGTAATGTCGGAGCAGTGCGCTCCGACATTACATGCGAACCCGGCACTCGCAGAAGTGTGAACCGGGGCTGAGTACAGCATGCACGCAGAGAAAGGTATATAAAAGTCAAAACGTTTATTGTATATACTTCACAAAAATAAAACACAAACAAGGCTAGGTATTGAACCAGGCCTGTTTAAAAATACAGATAAATATACAAAACAGACAGAGTTCAGTCAATTGTGCCGTGACAAATTTACCAAATTCACTAATCATAATAGAAAAATAGTGCAGCGCAATCCTAGTGGTAAAATTATAAAATCATGCAGAGTCCCAGTGTTAATAGGTGTCCATATAAACAGATAAAAGTCTCCAGTGTAAAGTGGTCCTAGGGCAATTCCATAAGGTGCTTGTCTCCACGAGTGCTCATGCAATCCCACCACCTGTTCACACTGCCGCTCACCTTAACAAAGAGACCCTACAGGGTCAACCAGCATTTCATCTCAAAATCAAAGCATCCTCACACTTTCTTCCTTAAGCGTAGTAAATGATTACACCTCCGATGCACTGTCAGCTCCTCAAACAATGTTACCAATATGTGTAGGAGACAAGAAAAAACGATCTAATGCTCTCTGTATGCAATCAAGCACTCTTTAATCCATATAAGAAAACAACTCACATTTTTGAAGAAAATAACAGCGCATATCTGCAGAGTTTGCAAGCAGGCGTGCATCAGGTCCACCAACCCGGAAGAGTGAGAGGCGGCCGCGGGTCACGTGACAACGAGGGATGTCACGTGACCCGCGGCCGCCTCTCACTCTTCCGGGTTGGTGGACCTGATGCACGCCTGCTTGCAAACTCTGCAGATATGCGCTGTTATTTTCTTCAAAAATGTGAGTTGTTTTCTTATATGGATTAAAGAGTGCTTGATTGCATACAGAGAGCATTAGATCGTTTTTTCTTGTCTCCTACACATATTGGTAACATTGTTTGAGGAGCTGACAGTGCATCGGAGGTGTAATCATTTACTACGCTTAAGGAAGAAAGTGTGAGGATGCTTTGATTTTGAGATGAAATGCTGGTTGACCCTGTAGGGTCTCTTTGTTAAGGTGAGCGGCAGTGTGAACAGGTGGTGGGATTGCATGAGCACTCGTGGAGACAAGCACCTTATGGAATTGCCCTAGGACCACTTTACACTGGAGACTTTTATCTGTTTATATGGACACCTATTAACACTGGGACTCTGCATGATTTTATAATTTTACCACTAGGATTGCGCTGCACTATTTTTCTATTATGTATTCAGAAGGTGTTTTGGAGATATTGCCCTTGAGTGCTTAGCTGCTGGTCCATTTATTAGTGGTGTGTACAAGAGTCCAGCGCTGAATATTTCTTTTTATTTGTTTCAAATTCACTAATCGGCATACAGTAAGCCAGTAGACAGTTATTCGGAATAAGGTGATCCTGACATGTTTTGAAATCTGTTGTTAATTTCTTCTTCAGGGGAAGTAGCACAGAAATGTCTGTTATTAAAGATATTTAATATAATTAGATCAGCAATGAGTTAAAGTATAAAGTGCATCAATAAGTCATCCAACAATGTAAAAATATACCACAGAGTAACTACAGGTGTTACAGTCAAGAATTTTAATTGTCTGCACATGTGAAAAATGAACCAGACGCTTACGAAGAACACCTACATGCGTAGCGTATATATATATATATATATATATATATATATATATATATATATACATACGTTTTTTAGACTTACCCTGAGTGTGTCTGTAGACAGTTAGGGCAAGGACAGCATAGTCACAATCATGGGGTTACAAACAATCCTCATTTGGTATCTTCAATAGGCCTATGTGAAAATCACAGCAAGGTCTATATGATGGTACAGGGGTCCAGAGGGAAGCCTCCCATCAAAAAAGGTATAAAGATAGTATCGTAAGACAAAAGGGGGAGGTGAATCCTCAAAACAGGATGTTTTGTGTAGCGTCACAAAGAAGGGAATCATCCCACAAGGATCATGCAGATGGAACCAATCAGGAGAACAAAAGTCACCAAAAAGGAGTTCAAAAACTAGACAGACATGATTAAGTGTTTCCAAAATCAAAACCAAAAGAAGATAACACCTCTAGGATAATCACCACATTCTCTAAGGAGCACAACAAAGTAAGGCCTATCCTTCAAAAATACTGGCACCTCTTAACATCAGACCCCAAAATCGGTCCACTGATGCCAGAGACACCACCAATCGCTTTTAGAAGGGTACCATCCTTGAAGGACCGCATCACTTGCAGTGAATTTGCAGGACACACATGGGGAGACCCCTGCAAAATCAGGGGTACCTTCCCATGTGGGTCCTGTGGCTACTGCCAATATATTGATGGCAATATATTTACAGCAAAAGCATTTTGAAAAACTGCCAAACCATGGCAGTGGTGTATATGTGGCAATGCGAGTGCAGATGCTTCTATATAGGTAAAACTATGCAGAAACTCAGGCAACGGATTTACTGCTCTGCATGAAGCAAAAAACCTCTGAACTCCCTTTGGGACACCATGTGGTACTAGTACATGGTGGCCAGCTCCCACGTTTTTCCTTCATGGTTTTGGACCATATCCATCCTAGCTCACATGGTGGGGACACTAACAAGTCCCTACTTCAGCGTGAACTTCGAAGGATTTTAAATCTGGAGGCCACATCACCCCCAGGCCTGAATGAGGCATGTCATTTCAAACCCTTCCTCCAGGGTTTCTCATTGGGAGGATTTGATAGGGACCTTTAAAATATATATGGACCTTCTAACCTTGGTGATTGGTCACCATAATCCCTTATAAATATGGGTTATGGGAACTTCTTTAGACCTGCATATGTGGTGTTTTCTTTTTCCATTTGGGCTCCTCCCTCTCTTTTTCCCTCCTCCCTTCCCCTATTGCTTTTCTTCTCTTACATATAGAAATGCATGCAGTCACGGTTAACAATTGTTAATTATGATAAATGATGCACATGTAGTGTCTACCTTTCATTTAACCATCCTCTTCAGATGTCTTCCATGTTATTCTAACATGGCTGCAAGGGGAAGCCTGGGAGCGAACCTTGAATTAGTGATTTGCTTATTTCATATGTTTCATATATTCATCCTGCGTTTCATATATTGGGTTAATTTTTTTCCTCTGTATCAACATTCTGTATGAGAAGAAATTACATTTTCATTTTTTATTATTCTGGCGATGTAGTAGTGGTTATAAATATAAAAGATATGAAGATATGTTTACACTTATTCACTCTGTCTTATTTATACGTGCTGAAGGAAATGATGTTACTGTGTACAACCAGGATCTGCTCACAATTTATTCAAATTGTCTGTTGTTATTCCATATCTGTGCCTAAACTAAATACAAGTCTTTCCAAACAACTGTAAACATGAGACTCCGTGGGCTGGTAATTTACAGGTTAGGCTCCAAATTCTCCCCTGAGTCATGTGTTTTGATCATATCAGGAAAACAAAAACAGCAGGCTTTGTAATTTATACACAGGGCTAGAGTACAAGGAAGAACACAAAATTCTACATATTAAAATCAGCAAGTATCATATGGAAGAATAGAGCCTGGGCCAAAATATATAATTCCAATTAAAGAAAAATATTTATAAAAAAGTCACAGACAGTGTCACATTTACAAGAGTGCAAAGGGGGCAAATTAATTTGAAATTAATTTAAATAAATTAAAGCCCCCCCCCCCATACAAAAATATAACAAATCAAAAATGTGTTTTTTTTTTTTTTTTTTCTTTTTTCAATACATCTTGGAAAGTAATATTTCACCCTAAGTGATCTGAAAATGTTTTTTACCCTGGTAGACTGTAGCAATTTTAAAGTTTGGTGGCGAACCATGCATAGAGTTTTTACACCATATCCACTTTCCTAACAGTGTAATTCTGAAAATTTTTCACACACATGTTAAAATCTGTAATATATATATATATATATATATATATATATATATATATATATATATATATATATATATATATATGTATATATATTAGATAGAGATAGGTATATATGTATATATATATATATATATATAAAGTGTATATATTTCTATAGGTAATGCTTTACAAGATTTTGCAGAGTATCAATTTAGAGTAATCATAAATTATGACCCTAGAATTATTGCTCTCACTCCAACATTCACGGCAAAACATCACGTGTTGACACATTTGCTGTTAACATAATGTACTGCGGATAGACAACCTGTACAGGCAAAGCCCCGCATGGCCGCTCTGTTTTTAAATTCTGAAATAGGGTACTGGGAGAGGATCCCCCACCTACTGGTCACAGGGGGGGGGGGGGGCAGAAGAGAGGGGGCAGAAGCTGGAACGTGTTCCACCTTAAATATGGGTGGAATATGTAATCTGTTGTAAAGGTAAACTTATTCTTTAAAGAGTACCTCCACTCTTGTTGGGAAAAAAAATATTCCCCTCTGGGTGATCCATATATATTGCAGGCATTTTAACAAACTGTGTTGCAAAGTCCTACCTTTTGGTATTCTGAAGAAATTGTCATGTGTTTGCCTGTGTTCATGTGCAAAGTAGATAAAAATTGTCAGTGACTAAACAGTATACTTTTCTAAGAGTGTATTTTAGTCCTGCCAAAATTTGGCCTCTCTTGCTGTGTTGACTGTGCTACACACAGTGACAACAGTTACTGGCCAATTATTTGTAGAACTGGTGTGATAGACCAGTGGCCCCCCAATAGCACATATTGAAGAGGGGTGTTATTCAACTGTAAACTTTTCTAAGAGTGTATTTTAGTCCTGCAAAAATTTGGCCTCTCTTGCTGTGTTGACTGTGCTACACACAGTGACAACAGTTACTGGCCAATTATTTGTAGAACTGGTGTGATAAACCTGTGGCCCCCCAATACCACAGATTGAAGCAGGGTGTTATCTACCTTTTTCCAGATACACTGCGATTCTCTAGAGACTGTTGTCACAGGGTAATTAAAAACATGACAGGCAGAGGAAGAGGCAGACATGTATGCAGGGTGGCTCACTCAGCCTTCCTCTTCTGCACCCTCCTCATCCTCTCTATCTGCACCATCTTCACTCTCTGCTGTGTGCACCCCCAAAGACACCACCGCCACCACATACCCTCCACTTGAGTCACTGGAATTATTTTTCGATCCATCACAAGACATTTGAGATGCAATGCCATTGTTGGAATCGGATCAGAAAGAGGAGGTGGCAACAGCCGCCACTCAGCAGTCTGACGACAGTACCCAGATCAGCCCAAGGAGGTTGGTCCCCGCTGTTGCTGCCTACTCTGAGATCTCGAATGTTAGTGGTGGGGAAGGTGACGTGGATGATGACGAGTCTATGAATGTCACATGGGTGGCCACAAGAGAGGAAGAGGAAGGGAGTTCAGAGGGAGAAACGGACCGGCAGATAGGGAGGAGAGGCAGGCAGAACTTGCATTGCACAAGAGGTACAATGCAGACTGCAAATGTATCAGGAGCGAGCCATCAACCATGTACAGTCACATCTGGTGCTCCCAAGACGCCGGCACATGGCTCACCAGTGTGGGCTTTTTTTAATGTGTCCATTGCTGACAACAGTGTTGCCATCTGCAGCCTTTGCAGTCAACGCATAAGTCGCGGTAAGCCCAACACTAACCTAGGGACATGTATATTAAAAAAGAATAGCGCGCAAATGCAAAAGAAATTACTACCAAATCTGAAGAGAGTCCATAAATAAAAATGGGGGTTTGGTCCCACCATATGACCATATCGTGCTCAAGCCCACTACTGCGTCAAAGTACCCCATTATCAGTGGGTCCTACACTATCCATGAAAAAGAGATGAATCCAGCCCTTCTAACCCTTGGAGACAACACTCCTTGCTGGGAAAAATGTGCAAATGCACTACAGGGGACTCCTCCTATATCCATTTGATGGTGGACACTGATTGAGTACAGGTGTATGTGGGGGGTGGGGAGGGCTGCTCAACCTCGATAGTCTGGTCAGACCGAATACATAATAAACAGGCAAAAAATTTGGGGGAGCATACCCATGTATTTCCAAAGCTGCTGCAGCTATGAACCAAAAGACATGTATATTAAAAAAGAATAGCGCGCAAATGCAAAAGAAATTACTACCAAATCTGAAGAGAGTCCATAAATAAAAATGGGGGTTTGGTCCCACCATATGGCCATATCGTGCTCAAGCCCACTACTGCGTCAAAGTACCCCATTATCAGTGGGTCCTACACTATCCATGAAAAAGAGATGAATCCAGCCCTTCTAACCCTTGGAGACAACACTCCTTGCTGGGAAAAATGTGCAAATGCACTACAGGGGACTCCTCCTATATCCATTTGATGGTGGACACTGATTGAGTACAGGTGTATGTGGGGGGTGGGGAGGGCTGCTCAACCTCGATAGTCTGGTCAGACCGAATACATAATAAACAGGCAAAAAATTTGGGGGAGCATACCCATGTATTTCCAAAGCTGCTGCAGCTATGAACCAAAAGACATGTATATTAAAAAAGAATAGCGCGCAAATGCAAAAGAAATTACTACCAAATCTGAAGAGAGTCCATAAATAAAAATGGGGGTTTGGTCCCACCATATGGCCATATCGTGCTCAAGCCCACTACTGCGTCAAAGTACCCCATTATCAGTGGGTCCTACACTATCCATGAAAAAGAGATGAATCCAGCCCTTCTAACCCTTGGAGACAACACTCCTTGCTGGGAAAAATGTGCAAATGCACTACAGGGGACTCCTCCTATATCCATTTGATGGTGGACACTGATTGAGTACAGGTGTATGTGGGGGGTGGGGAGGGCTGCTCAACCTCGATAGTCTGGTCAGACCGAATACATAATAAACAGGCAAAAAATTTGGGGGAGCATACCCATGTATTTCCAAAGCTGCTGCAGCTATGAACCAAAAGACATGTATATTAAAAAAGAATAGCGCGCAAATGCAAAAGAAATTACTACCAAATCTGAAGAGAGTCCATAAATAAAAATGGGGGTTTGGTCCCACCATATGGCCATATCGTGCTCAAGCCCACTACTGCGTCAAAGTACCCCATTATCAGTGGGTCCTACACTATCCATGAAAAAGAGATGAATCCAGCCCTTCTAACCCTTGGAGACAACACTCCTTGCTGGGAAAAATGTGCAAATGCACTACAGGGGACTCCTCCTATATCCATTTGATGGTGGACACTGATTGAGTACAGGTGTATGTGGGGGGTGGGGAGGGCTGCTCAACCTCGATAGTCTGGTCAGACCGAATACATAATAAACAGGCAAAAAATTTGGGGGAGCATACCCATGTATTTCCAAAGCTGCTGCAGCTATGAACCAAAAGACATGTATATTAAAAAAGAATAGCGCGCAAATGCAAAAGAAATTACTACCAAATCTGAAGAGAGTCCATAAATAAAAATGGGGGTTTGGTCCCACCATATGGCCATATCGTGCTCAAGCCCACTACTGCGTCAAAGTACCCCATTATCAGTGGGTCCTACACTATCCATGAAAAAGAGATGAATCCAGCCCTTCTAACCCTTGGAGACAACACTCCTTGCTGGGAAAAATGTGCAAATGCACTACAGGGGACTCCTCCTATATCCATTTGATGGTGGACACTGATTGAGTACAGGTGTATGTGGGGGGTGGGGAGGGCTGCTCAACATCGATAGTCTGGTCAGATCGAATACATAATAAACAGGCAAAAAATTTGGGGGAGCATACCCATGTATTTCCAAAGCTGCTGCAGCTATGAACCAAAAGACATGTATATTAAAAAAGAATAGCGCGCAAATGCAAAAGAAATTACTACCAAATCTGAAGAGAGTCCATAAATAAAAATGGGGGTTTGGTCCCACCATATGGCCATATCGTGCTCAAGCCCACTACTGCGTCAAAGTACCCCATTATCAGTGGGTCCTACACTATCCATGAAAAAGAGATGAATCCAGCCCTTCTAACCCTTGGAGACAACACTCCTTGCTGGGAAAAATGTGCAAATGCACTACAGGGGACTCCTCCTATATCCATTTGATGGTGGACACTGATTGAGTACAGGTGTATGTGGGGGGTGGGGAGGGCTGCTCAACCTCGATAGTCTGGTCAGACCGAATACATAATAAACAGGCAAAAAATTTGGGGGAGCATACCCATGTATTTCCAAAGCTGCTGCAGCTATGAACCAAAAGACATGTATATTAAAAAAGAATAGCGCGCAAATGCAAAAGAAATTACTACCAAATCTGAAGAGAGTCCATAAATAAAAATGGGGGTTTGGTCCCACCATATGGCCATATCGTGCTCAAGCCCACTACTGCGTCAAAGTACCCCATTATCAGTGGGTCCTACACTATCCATGAAAAAGAGATGAATCCAGCCCTTCTAACCCTTGGAGACAACACTCCTTGCTGGGAAAAATGTGCAAATGCACTACAGGGGACTCCTCCTATATCCATTTGATGGTGGACACTGATTGAGTACAGGTGTATGTGGGGGGTGGGGAGGGCTGCTCAACATCGATAGTCTGGTCAGACCGAATACATAATAAACAGGCAGAAAATTTGGGGGAGCATACCCATGTATTTCCAAAGCTGCTGCAGCTATGAACCAAAAGACATGTATATTAAAAAAGAATAGCGCGCAAATGCAAAAGAAATTACTACCAAATCTGAAGAGAGTCCATAAATAAAAATGGGGGTTTGGTCCCACCATATGGCCATATCGTGCTCAAGCCCACTACTGCGTCAAAGTACCCCATTATCAGTGGGTCCTACACTATCCATGAAAAAGAGATGAATCCAGCCCTTCTAACCCTTGGAGACAACACTCCTTGCTGGGAAAAATGTGCAAATGCACTACAGGGGACTCCTCCTATATCCATTTGATGGTGGACACTGATTGAGTACAGGTGTATGTGGGGGGTGGGGAGGGCTGCTCAACCTCGATAGTCTGGTCAGACCGAATACATAATAAACAGGCAAAAAATTTGGGGGAGCATACCCATGTATTTCCAAAGCTGCTGCAGCTATGAACCAAAAGACATGTATATTAAAAAAGAATAGCGCGCAAATGCAAAAGAAATTACTACCAAATCTGAAGAGAGTCCATAAATAAAAATGGGGGTTTGGTCCCACCATATGGCCATATCGTGCTCAAGCCCACTACTGCGTCAAAGTACCCCATTATCAGTGGGTCCTACACTATCCATGAAAAAGAGATGAATCCAGCCCTTCTAACCCTTGGAGACAACACTCCTTGCTGGGAAAAATGTGCAAATGCACTACAGGGGACTCCTCCTATATCCATTTGATGGTGGACACTGATTGAGTACAGGTGTATGTGGGGGGTGGGGAGGGCTGCTCAACCTCGATAGTCTGGTCAGACCGAATACATAATAAACAGGCAAAAAATTTGGGGGAGCATACCCATGTATTTCCAAAGCTGCTGCAGCTATGAACCAAAAGACATGTATATTAAAAAAGAATAGCGCGCAAATGCAAAAGAAATTACTACCAAATCTGAAGAGAGTCCATAAATAAAAATGGGGGTTTTGCCTTTTGACTAACCTAGGGACGACCGCCTTAAGAAGGCACCTGAACTCCCATCACCGAGCCCAGTGGGAGCAACACTGTCAGAACCCACAAAGCCACACTCCAGGCTCTCACTGTCCAGCCCCTTCTCCTTCTCCTCTCTCCTCACATTTGCCCTCCACTCCACCTTCCATTATGCCGTCATCACGTTGTTCTGGAAAAAGTCATGGTGCTGGGGGGGATGAGGAGGAGCAAGAAGAGCATGCTTTAAACCTTTCTGGGATGCCTGGTGTTATCTGTTGTTGGGGGGAGGAGAACGAGGACAACATTATCCTGGATCATTAGCTGGAAGCAGGCCACTACACCGCTTCCAGTTTAGTGTGAATGGGGGCCTTCATGCTCCAGTGTTTTAAGGGGGACCCCCGTATAAAACGCATAAAGGCCAAGGAGCAGTACTGGGTGGCAACGTACTTAGACCCCTGTTACAAACACAAAATGGCAGAAATGTTACCACAATCACAGTGGGCGGTCAGAATGCAGGGCTTACAGGCCTTGCTGCGTGAAATGCTGCATTCTGCTTTTCCGTGCGCTGGCAAAGGAATTTCCAGTCACAGAGAGACAGTTGCGGGTAGCAATCCAACAGCGCCTGCAAGAAGAGGGCGATTGGAAGATGTCTTGGTCACTTCAGATATGAGATCCTTCTTTCAGCCGAACCATCGACAGCTGTACTCCGGATCCAGCATGAGGGAACGCCTAGACCGACAGGTGTCCGACTACATTGGGTTAACGGCCGATGTGGACGCTCTGAGGAGTGATGAACCCCTGGACTACTGGGTGGGCAGGCTTGACCTCTGGCCAGAGCTTGCACAGTTTGCAATGGAAATGTTGGCTTGCCCCCCGTCCAGTGTCCTGTCCAAAAGGACATTCAGGGCAGCAGGGGGGATCATGACCGATAAGCGCACTCGCCTAGCTCATGACAGTGTAGACTATCTCACATTTATAAAAATGAATGAGGCATGGATCTCTAAAGAATTCAACACATGTGACCAGTAGACCATGTTTCATTGAAATTCCTCATGCCAGGCCACAAATATCTGCCAGACCGCCTTTCATGTCCATTGAATGGCATATTTTTGGGGCCTTTCAGGGCCGACAATTATTTTTTCTGTGAATGCCTAATGTACCTCCAGCCATCAAATACACTACGTTCTTTGCTGTCAGTTAAACCCATGTGGGCTAATTTTTGGGGCCTATACAGGCCAACACTTCTGTATCCTGTGAATGCCTAATGTACCTTCAGCCACAGAATACCATGTTCTTAGCTGTCAGGTAAACCCACGTGGGCTAATTTTTGGGGCCTATACAGGCCGATACTTACTTTGTTATCCTGTGAATGCCTAATGTACCTTCAGCCACAGAATACTATGTTCTTAGCTGTCAGGTAAACCCATGTGGGCTAATTTTTGGGGCCTTTTATGGCCAACACTTACTTCTGTATCCTGTGAATGCCTAATGTACCTTCAGCCACAAAATGCTACGTTCTTAGCTGTCAGGTAAACCCATGTGGGCCAAATTTTGGGGCCTTTTATGGCCAACACTTACTTCTGTATCCTGGGAATGCTTAATGTACCTCTAGCCATCAAATATTATGTTCTTTGCTGTCAGTTAAACACATGTGAGCTCATTTTTGCAGCCTAACAGGCCGACGCTTACTTCTGTATCCTATGAATGCCTAATGTACCTCTAGCCATCAAATACTACATTCTTTGCTGTCAGTTAAACCCATGTGAGCCAATTTTGGAGCCTATACAGGCCGACACATACTTCTGTATCCTGTGTGAATGCCTAATGTGCCACTAGCCATCTAATACTACATTCTTTGCTGTCAGTTAAACCCATGTGAGCTCATTTTTGGGGCCTATACAGGCTGACACTTACTGCTGTATCCTGTGAATGCCTAATGTACCTCTAGCCATCAAATACACTACGTTCTTTGCTGTCAGTTAAACCCATGTGAGCTAATTTTTGGAGCCTATACAGGCCGACACTTACTTCTGTATCCTGTGAATGCCTAATGTACCTTCAGCCACAGAATACTTCGTTCTTAGCTGTCAGGTAAACCCATGTGGGCTAATTTTTGGGGCCTTTTATGGCGACACTTACTTCTGTATCCTGTGAATGCCCAATGTACCTTCAGCCACAGAATTCTACGTTCTTAGCTGTCAGGTAAATGCATGTGGGCTAATTTTTGGGGCCTGGAATGGCCGACACTTACTTCTTTATCCAGTGAATGCCTAATTTTTCAGACTGAAATTGAAAATCAATGGGTCTGTAAAGGTTCCGCCAAATTGTGGAATGGATGCGGACCCATTTTACAGATGTGTGAATGGACTCTATATGTATTAGACATGTATTTACCGGCTGCTGTCAGTTCTGGCTGATTTATGAAAAAAAAATATATATTTTTTGCTTTAAAAAAAAATAAAAAATTTAGGGCTTTTTTTCCAATTGCAATACTTCTGTTATGACATTGTCCATGTGCTGGGACTATTTGTGCACAGCTAGTACATCTTTTGTGGCTGCAAATATGACCTAAAGATTTTTAAAGTTTGCCTCCCATTAAAGTCAATGGGGCCCGCCGCAAACTTACGGTTCGCGGACTTTTGAGAAAATTTGCGGCTGGCGTTCACGATGTTCATCCATCTCTACCAGCCAGCAGTACCAGCTAGCAGTAGCTGCCAGCATTACCAGCCAGCAGTACCCACCAGCAGTACAGCCAGCATTTCCTACCAGCAGTACCATCCAGTAGTACCCACCAGCAGTACCAGCCAGCAGTACCCACCAGCAGTACCAGGCAGCATTTCCCACCACCAGTACCAGCAAGCAGCACCAGCCAGCAGTAACCACCAGCAGTAGCTGCCAAATGTACCCACCAGCAGTACCAGACAGCATTACCCACCAGCAGTACCCACAGCAGTACCAGCCAGCATTTCCCACCAGCAGTATCAGCCAGCAGTACTGGCCAGATGTACCCACCAGCAGTACCAGCCAGCAGTACCCACCAGCAGTACCAGCCAGAAGTACCAGCCAGCATTTCCCACCAGCAGTACCCACCAGCAGTACCAGCCAGCAGTACCTGCCTGCAGTACAGCCAGTATTTCCCACCAGACAGCACTAGCACCCTGTACCCACCAGCAGTACCAGCCAACAGTACCCACCAACAGTACCAGCCAGCATTTCCCACCAGCAGTACCAGCCAGCATTACCAGCCAGCAGCACCAGCCAGCAGTAACTACCAGCAGTACCATTCAGCAGCACCAGCCAGCTGTACCCACCAACAGTAACAGCCAGCAGTACCCACCAGCAGTACCAGCCAGCAGTACCAGCCATCAGTACCAGCCAGCATTTCCCACCACCAGTACCAGCCAGCAGTACCCACCAGCAGTACCAGCCAGCAGTACCTGCCAGCAGTACAGCCAGTATTTCCCACCAGCAGTACCAGCCAGCAGTACCCACCAACAGTACTAGCACCCTGTATCCACCAGCAGTACCAGCCAGCAGTACCCACCAGCAGTACCAGCCAGCATTTCCCACCAGCAGTACCAGCCAGCAGCACCAGCCAGCAGTACCCACCAGCAGTACCAGCCAGCATTACCCACCAGCAGTATCAGCCATCAGTAACCACCAGCAGTACCAGCCAGCTGTACCAGCCAGCAGCACCAGCCAGCAGTAACCACCAGCAGTAGCTGCCAAATGTACCCACCAGCAGTACCCACCAGCAGTACCATTCAGCAGTACCTGCCAGCAGTACCAGCCAGCATTTCCCACCAGCAGTACCAGCCAGCAGTATCAGCCAGCTGTACCTACCAGCAATATCAGCCAGTAGTACCCACCAGCAGTACCATTCAGCAGTACCCACCAGAAGTACCAGCCAGCATTTCCCACCAGCAGTACCAGCCTGCAGTACCCACCAGCAGTACTAGCATGCTGTACCCACCAGCAGTACCCAGCAGCAGTACGAGCCACAAAATAATAAATAACCCATATACTTACAAAAAAAGGAGGATGTAGATGTGGAAATGGAAGTCCCACGGATGAGGAGGGTTCCCTGTTAGCTTCCCAAAGGGGCATAGCTCTTTCCAGGATTGCAAGTCCTGCCTTTCTGTTCCTCTCAACCAGGCAGAGGGGATCGTGTCTCGTCAAGGTCCCCGGCATCTTCCTCTAAGTACCGGGCATGCACTATATCATGCATAATGCGGTTGGGTCACCGACGATCTGCTCCCAGCTATTCACGCATGCGCAGCCATGCATTGCGCCTATGCAAAGCTCTCCGCTGGAGGCCCACCATTCTCTTCTGGTAGGTGCGCATACACCTTTAAGACCGATGCTGTCATCACTGAGCGCCGCAGAGCGGCTATTTCAACCGCCGGCGTTCTCACTCACATGTTCGTTCAATGTGCCTTGTTGTTGACCTGCCTTGAAGCTCATATGCTTGCAAGCGTACCTCGCTGTCGGAACCTCGCTACTGATCCCTGTATCCCGCTACCGGATCACTCGCTCATACCGAACCTCTCTACTACTGCTTGCTATTAGTAATAAGTACCCCGCAGGGGAATCCTCCATAACCTTCCTACTAAGCTTACACTATCTAGCTCTGCATATTAAGGACTGTTACTATCATCTGCACTAATTAGATTGCTAGCTCTTGAGCCTACTAACATCTATCCTTGCACTGGGTTAGTCTCTCCTGTATGTCATCTGCTATCCTACCACCTACTACCATACATGATTGCTAACCTATCTGCATCCTACCTGTTACCATCTATGCTCTCATGAACATTTCTCTCAACTGCTGTTCACCTATTGTCACTGTTCATACCTGTCTCTTCAGCTCATCACCACTATACTGCTATATACATCTATCACTCCAGGAACATCTTATTGAGTGTGTATATTTGTATGCTGAATCAGACAGACCACAGTGATGAGTCTTGGGAGTTGGAATTGGTATTTCAACGTATCTCTACATGACTGCTGAGTGGAGTTTTTCTGCAGCTGCAAATCCATCTTGTTTCAGAAAAAGCAGGAGCGTTACAGATTGAACGAACCTAAAATGGATTCAGCAGATTTACCCACTCAAGTGACACAATTAAAACAACAAGTGACTGCGTTAATACACGCTCTTACTGAATTAAAAGAAGACAATCAGGCTCTGAAGCAGCAGGTAACCCGTCTATCACAACTTGCCGCTGCTCAGCCCCCTGAACCCAAAATAAATCCTCCTCTAGTGTTTACAGGTGATCGCAAAAAATTTCGTGAATTCAAAAACGCCTGTCAGTTACTTTTCTTGCTAAAACCTCGTACCTACCTTACTGATCATATCAAAGTCTGTACTATTATTTCATACCTAACGGGTGATCCACGGGCCTGGGCAGACTCTCTCTTTGAGAAAAATGATCAGCTTCTCAACTCCTATGCTTTATTCCTAGCGGAACTCGCTAGTCTATATGATGACCCCAATAGGCAGAGTACTGCCGATATTCAATTGAGGTCCTTGAAACAAGGTAGGAGACCTGTAGAAGACTTTGTAGCAGAGTTCAAAAGATGGACCCTTGATTCAGGGTGGAATGATACATCTCTGAGAACTCAATTTAGACTCGGCCTATCAGAAGCCGTTAAAGACGAGCTCGCCCGAGCGGATTTACCGGACACCCTGGATGCTTTGATACAACTCAGTATCAACATAGACAGGAGGCTGCGAGAAAGAAAGGCTGAAAAAATGGGAATGCCATTGTCCAGTCCTTCTCGGATTTCGGCCGTTGACCCTACTCCTATGGAGGTAGGAACCATACGCCCACCTTTATCAACTACTGAAAGAGCCAGGAGACGATCCAGTAATCTTTGCTTGTACTGAGCATCCCCGGATCACATGATAAGCGTCTGTCCCCTTGTCCGCAAAAAAGAGGGTGAGTGTTCACATGTCCTCCTAGGGGGATTGACAACTTCATTTACTAACCCCTATCTTTTTGTTCGTTTGACATTGCAGTGGGACCAGACTAGGATTACCACTAAAGCCATGATCGACACAGGATCTTGCGGAAATTATATCGATATACGTTTTGCTACTTTAAATAAAGTACCTATTATTTCAAAACCTAAGCCTGTCTCTGTGAGTCTTATTAACAGTATTCCGTTATCTTCTGGCCTAATCACTAATCAGACACAAGCACTCCTAGTCACCACTAACGAATCTCATACGGAGACCACTACCTTCGACCTATTATCTTCGCCCCATTTTCCCATTGTTTTGGGACTTCCCTGGTTACACACACATCAACCAACCATAGATTGGAAGAAACGGACCCTAACCTTCCTCTCTTACTATTGCGAGAGTACGTGTAACCTCCCGTCTTATGGAAAGATCCTGTCTGTGGTGTCAGATGAGATTGCACCACTATGCTATCAGGATCTGTCCGAAGTTTTTCTTGAGAAAAATGCTCAAGTACTGCCTCCCCATAGGGATTATGATTGCACTATTGATCTACTCCCAAATAGTAAATTGCCTTTTGGTCATGTTTATCCTCTTTCACAGGATGAACTTTCCCATCTCAAGGAATACTTGGATGAGAATTTGACAAAAGGTTTTATTAGACCTTCCACTTCTTCCACAGCTGCAGGACTTTTTTTTGTCCGCAATAAAGACTCAAGTCTCAGGCCTATTATCGACTATAGGCAATTGAACGCCATTACAGTAAAAGATCGCTATCCTTTGCCGCTTATCCCTGAACTCATTGAACAAGTGCGTGGAGCTACCTACTTTTCAAAATTGGACCTGAAAGGGGCATACAATCTAATCCGAATCCGTGATGGAGATGAGTGGAAGACAGCATTCAGAACCAGATACGGATTGTTCGAATATCTTGTAATGCCATTTGGGCTATGTAACGCTCCCGCAGCCTTCCAACGATTCATAAACGATATCTTTAGAGACTTGATGTCTGTGTTGTGGTATATCTGGACGATATACTTATTTATTCACGATCCTTGTCTGAACATATAAAACATGTAAGACTTGTGTTATCCAGATTACTCACACACAATCTATACGTGAAACTAAAAAAATGCTTATTTCATAAAGAAGAAGTATTATTCCTAGGATACATCATATCCAAAACAGGAATCAAGATGGATATGAGTAAGATATCCTGTATTCAGGATTGGCCTATACCAACCACCCGCAAAGCACTACAGCGATTCCTTGGATTTTCAAACTTCTATAGAAAGTTCATCAAGAACTTCTCTGCCATTGTGAGACCTCTCACACAACTCACAAGTATTAAGAAACCATTCAAATGGTCAGATTAAGCAAATGAAGCTTTTCACTTGTTAAAAACAAGCTTTACCTCTGCTCCCATACTACGCCATTCAGACCCATCCCTCCAATACATTCTGGAAGTAGATGCGTCAAATATGGCAGTAGGAGCAGTACTCTCCCAACGACCAACGAATACTTCACCACTCCATCCAGTCGCCTTCTTCTCTAAATCTCTAAGCAGCCCAGAGGTGAATTACCCAGTGGGTGAAAAGGAACTGCTTGCTATAAAACTGGCTCTGGAGAATTGGCGACATCTACTTGAAGGCACCCGATTACCAATAGTCATATATACAGATCATAAAAATCTTCAATATCTTCAGACTAACAAAACCTTCTCCCACCAGCGATGGTACGATGGTCACTATTCTTCCTGAGATTTAACTTCCTAGTGACCTACACACCTGCAGACAAGAATAAAAAAGCGGATGCGCTATCACGATTAACTGAAGATAATTGCTCCGAAATCCCTTCCGTTCCTATAATACCCTACAAGCGTATTATTGGGGTTGTCCGTTCCTTGAAGGAAGAGATTCTACACAGTATAGGTTTGGATTCACCTCCACCACAACTAAGTGCTGATGCAGAAGGCTTCCTCTACTACAACGACAAACTCTACATACCCCCTACTATGCGCACCAAGATCTTGGAATTGTCACATGATGTGCCTATGGCAGGACATATGGGTATGACAAAGACCCTTAATTTGCTTACCAGGCAGTTTTGGTGGCCTGATATGAAGACATCTATACAAAAATTTGTCTCTTCATGCAACGTCTGTGCCAGGTCCAAAATTGACACTACAAAACCATCCGGTCTACTATGCAGTCTACCAATACCCCAGACTCCATGGGAAGTTGTGTCCTTGGACTTTATAGTAGAACTACCACCTTACAAAGGATTTAATACCATTTTAGTGTCAGTGGACCATCTGACAAAGATGGCACATTTCGTTGCTATTCGCAGACTACCTTCGTCCAAACAAACAGCGGAACTACTGATGAAACATGTCTTTAAGTTACATGGAATTCCAAAAACTCTTTTGTCTGACCGTGGATCACAATTCATCTCCAAGTTTTGGCAAGAACTATGTCACATACTACGAATTGAGCGAAAGCTCACTTCTCCCTACCATCCTCAGACCAACGGACAGACTGAAAGAGTCAACCAGTGCATCGAGCAATATTTACGTTGCTACACATCATACCTACAGGATGATTGGGTGGATCTCCTCCCTCTGGCAGAATTTGCCTACAACAACGCAACCCACAGTACGACCAAACAGAGTCCGTTCTATTTGAACTATGGGTTTCATCCCACTATTCTTCCACCACGCATCCTTCCATCAAGTAACCCAGTAGTCTCAGACTATCTTACCCAAATAAAAGACTCTCTGGGTTTACTTAATACTACCATCTCACACGCTCATAGTCAACAAAAAAAGTACTATGACCTTCGTAGAAGACCTTCTCCTCAGTATGCTATTGGGGACCTCGTTTGGCTATCAACAAAAAACTTAAGATTAAAGATCCCTAGCAAAAAGCTTGGACCTCTGTTCTTGGGACCCTTCCCAATCAGGAAACTTATTGGAAAGGCTGCAGTACAGCTCACATTACCAACAGACCTCAAGATACATCCCATCTTCCATGTGTCGCTACTGAAGCCCCATGTTCCTGACCAAGGAATAAGGCCTACCATCCCACCTCCACCTCCTGTACAAGTTGAAGGCGGAGAAGAATATGAGATAAAGGAGATTCTGGATTCTCGTATCCACAGAAGAAGACTCCAATATCTAGTACGATGGAAGAACTATGGGCCCCCAGACGACACCTGGCTGGATACCTCTGATATACATGCCCCTAGGCTGATTCGCAATTTTCACGCGAAATACCCGGAAAAACCAGTTCTAGAGGCCTTCCGGAGCCGGCCTTAAGGGGGGGGGGGGGTACTGTAATGTTCTGGTACCTCTGGTACCCCTATTCCACTTTCCACTTCAGTGTATGCGTCCCACCATTCTCTTCTGGTAGGTGCGCATACACCTTTAAGACCGATGCTGTCATCACTGAGCGCCGCAGAGCGGCTATTTCAACCGCCGGCGTTCTCACTCACATGTTCGTTCAATGTGCCTTGTTGTTGACCTGCCTTGAAGCTCATATGCTTGCAAGCGTACCTCGCTGTCGGAACCTCGCTACTGATCCCTGTATCCCGCTACCGGATCACTCGCTCATACCGAACCTCTCTACTACTGCTTGCTATTAGTGATAAGTACCCCGCAGGGGAATCCTCCATAACCTTCCTACTAAGCTTACACTATCTAGCTCTGCATATTAAGGACTGTTACTATCATCTGCACTAATTAGATTGCTAGCTCTGGAGCCTACTAACATCTATCCTTGCACTGGGTTAGTCTCTCCTGTATGTCATCTGCTATCCTACCACCTACTACCATACATGATTGCTAACCTATCTGCATCCTACCTGTTACCATCTATGCTCTCATGAACATTTCTCTCAACTGCTGTTCACCTATTGTCACTGTTCATACCTGTCTCTTCAGCTCATCACCGCTATACTGCTATATACATCTATCACTCCAGGAACATCTTATTGAGTGTGTATATTTGTATGCTGAATCAGACAGACCACAGTGATGAGACTTGGGAGTTGGAATTGGTATTTCAACGTATCTCTACATGACTGCTGAGTGGAGTTTTTCTGCAGCTGCAAATCCATCTTGTTTCAGAAAACGCAGGAGCGTTAAAACCAGATTGACCCACTACAGAAGGAGACTGCCGCCAACACAGGAAGTAAATGGCACCCATCCAGATTGTAGATCTGGATAAAGAGGAAGGAACATGATGGTAAAGCCTTAGCCTAACTGCCATAGAGAGTCCCTAGTAACATGACTGGGGCCTTTCTGTGCCGGGTGCAATGATATGGTATTTCTATGGTACCCTACCAGAACCATCTGTAGAATTAGTCTGTGAAACAATGGAAAATATTTATTCTACACAACTATTTATCCCTGTATCCTGCATTGCCGCAGTGCCTTATCCACGCTCGTTAAAAAACAGTGCATACACATGACAACACAGCAAAGCAAACACGGGAGTATTTTAACAGTATTTGTCAAAGATTATTTTCAAAGTTCGAAAAAATTTAAAAAGATAAAAATTACAACTCAGCAGGTAAATTTGTTTCTATTTGTACCCCCAAGGATAGATTCCTCTTAGAAACGATTGCAGAAACAGATCTCTCTGTCCACACTAGCCAAAGATCATAACCTAAAACTCTTGAGAGAAAGCCCCACTTAGTACGCTTAGTAAACAATATATTTATCCTCATATTACAAAGTTTATTTTCCTAGTCTGTTTTCCCTGAGGAAAAACCTTCTAAGAAGGGCCTGAAACTTTCAGCCTCATTAAGTCCTCATTGAGGGATGATATGACATTTAGGCACCTGATCCAGTGCATTTTGCACTGGAGCAGGGTCTTATTCCAATCCCCACCCCTCATGGGTATGTGAAGTCTGTCCAGCAAGTCTGTCTGTGTTTTGTTGTTCAGGATATTATAGAATAAGGAAATACCTCTTCTGACTGGCTTAACTGAAATGTAATAATGCTAAGCAGTGGAATGGACATGCATTACTTTATTCAGGAATTATCATAGCGAGCGAGTGAATAATATTTTTGAAGTCCGTATTTGGTAAACTAAATTCAAAATCAAGCTCCATAAAGCTTTTGAGGGTCTCCCATGCATAAATTGTTGACTCCAGAGATGCCATGTTTATGCCAAGACTTACAGTGCTTTGCGAAAGTATTCGGCTCCCTTGAACTTTGGGACCTTTTGCCACATTTCAGGCTTCAAACATAAAGACATAAAACTGTAATTTTTTGTGAAGAATCAACAACAAGTGGGACACAATCATGAAGTGGAACGACATTTATTGGATATTTCAAACTTTTTTAACAAATAAAAAACTGAAAAATTGGGCGTGCAAAATTATTCAGCCCCCTTAAGTTAATACTTTGTAGCGCCACCTTTTGCTGTGATTACAGCTGTAAGTCACTTGGGGTATGTCTCTATCAGTTTTGCACATCGAGAGACTGAAATTTTTGCCCATTCCTCCTTGCAAAACAGCTCGAGCTCAGTGAGGTTGGATGGAGAGCATTTGTGAACAGCAGTTTTCAGTTCTTTCCACAAATTCTCGATTGGATTCAGGTCTGGACTTTGACTTGGCCATTCTAACACCTGGATATGTTTATTTGTGAACCATTCCATTGTAGATTTTGCTTTATGTTTTGGATCATTGTCTTGTTGGAAGACAAATCTCCGTCCCAGTCTCAGGTCTTTTGCAGACTCCATCAGGTTTTCTTCCAGAATGGTCCTGTATTTCGCTCCATCCATCTTCCCATCAATTTTACCCATCTTCTCTGTGCCTGCTGAAGAAAAGCAGGCACAAACTATGATGCTGCCACCACCATCTTTGACAGTGGGGATGGTGTGTTCAGGGTAATGAGCTGTGTTGCTTTTATGCCAAACATAACGTTTTGCATTGTTGCCAAAAAGTTTGATTTTGGTTTCATCTGACCAGAGCACCTTCTTCCACATGTTTGGTGTGTCTCCCAGGTGGCTTGTGGCAAACTTTAAATGACACTTTTTTATGGATATCTTTAAGAAATGGCTTTTTTCTTGCCACTCTTCCATAAAGGCCAGATTTGTGTAGTATACGACTGATTGTTGTCCTATGGACAGAGTCTCCCACCTCAGCTGTAGATCTCTGCAGTTCATCCAGAGTGATCATGGGCCTCTTGGCTGCATCTCTGATTAGTCTTCTCCTTGTATGAGCTGAAAGTTTAGAGCCACGGCCAGGTCTTCGTAGATTTGCAATGGTCTGATACTCCTTCCATTTCAATATTATCGCTTGCACAGTGCGCCTTGGGATGTTCAAAGCTTGGGAAATCGTTTTGTATCCAAATCCAGCTTTAATATTCTCCACAACAGTATCTCGGACCTGCCTGGTGTGTTCCTTGTTCTTCATGATGCTCTCTGCGCTTTAAACGGACCTCTGAGACTATCACATTGCAGGTGCATTTATACGGAGACTTGATTACACACAGGTGGATTCTATTTATCATCATTAGTCATTTAGGTCAACATTGGATCATTCAGAGACCCTCACTGAACTTCTGGAGAGAGTTTGCTGCACTGAAAGTAAAGGGACTGAATAATTTTGCACGCCCAATTTTTCAGTTTTTTATTTGTTAACAAAGTTTGAAATATCCAATAAATTTCATTCCACTTCATGATTGTGTCCCACTTGTTGTTGATTCTTCACAAAAAATTACAGTTTTATATCTTTATGTTTGAAGCCTGAAATGTGGCAAAAGGTCGCAAAGTTCAAGGGGGCCGAATACTTTCGCAAGGCACTGTAAGGGAGAGACAAGCAAAAAAGGATTCTAACACAGGCAAATGCAATGTATTTGAGCTAAGTTTAGAATGAGATCAAGTAGCAGAGTGTAAAGATCTCCAAGCTATGAGAGATGATTGCATCGAGGGAGCAATGAGTTCACCGGCAGGGGATGCCAACAATCAATCAGCAGATACGTATACAGTACAGACCCTTCCCCTAAGTTACTGACTGTTCAATGTCTAGCCATAATATCTCTGAGGATGGTTGGAACCAATATCTAAATTAGTCCAGATGAACATAAAGAAAAATAATCTGACAAGTCAATATAAACCATCCCACCATATTTTCTGTGTTTCGCCAGTTAAAAGCGGTCCCCTTTGGTTTTCTTCCCTGCCAAAAAGAGGAAATAAATAGTACATTTAAAGTGGTTGTAAACCCACACATCTACCCAGTGAAGTGACTAGTTTCAGATTAAATACGGAGATGAAACAAATCATCCTACATAAATTGTACCTGTGTGTCTGTAACCTTCTCTTCTCTTTATCCGTTCAAGCTGCAGAACTTTCATAAAGCAGGGGCAGGTAGCTAAAGTTACACTCTGCAGATCTCAGTCCAGAGAGCTGAGAGCTGACTGTAGAGAAGGGACACGCCCTCCTTCACACAGCACACAGAAACAGAGCGAAGGCTGTCAATCACAGGCTATGTGCTGTAGCTCCCTCCCCTGTCACCTTTTTACCTCTTGGTGTCAGGAGAACGTGTCAGAAGTGACTTATGCAGATAGCAGAGGAACAAGGCAGCAGACAGAAATTACACTTAGTGCTCTGAATTAAGAAAAGTACACACTATAGAAAGATATCCTTTGTTCATATTTCATGCCAGACATTTAAAATCACTTTAAGAATCATCGTTATTTAGAAGGTAAAAGTATGGGCAGGGTTCTGAAAAGGTATCAGCTATGTGGTAGTATAAGCTTCTTGAAGGACACTAGTCTACCAGACCAGGACAGATTGGATGTGGATAGTTGTACAACATCCTTAGACATTTTTTCTATAAATGATTTGCAGTTTAGATCACCCAGCATTTACATTTTAGAGGCTTAAGTGATACCTAAGTAGGGAACACTTAAGATGATGAATTCTTGCAGATGGAGTTTGGTTGATTTTCTACTCCTAAATCTGGTAACAAGAACTCAGAGAAATTTACTTTGTAATATAACAGAGAGCTAAAGAGAGTCAAAATCTGGAAAATTTACTATATATACCAGCTGTGGTACTGTTACCAAAAATATATGAGAGTTAATTTATCTCAGACAATATTTGGGTTAATAATGAGAGTTCTATGACTGAATGAAAACTTTAACACAGCAATTATTTATTTTTTTATAAGGTTTGAAAGCCTACTTAATTTACATCAATAATAACTATTGTACATACTACAAAATGTAAAAGATTCCTAGTTTAACTCAACAAATACAATGCATAGAGTATAGACTCATATCCACCCACACTATGACCCTTCAAAGAGAATATACAATGTACCTTTATTCCTTCATAATTACCCGTGGTGTGCTCTCTTGCTTTCCCATGCCAAACAGGAAGTCGCTCTATCTCCTCTTTCCTCATATAGACCCATCTCCCATAGCCTTGTATAGGGCAATTCTCATTGGTTCAGCTATCTTGCTCTGTCACTTCCTGTGGGCGTATCTCCTCCCAGATTGGACCATTTCCCCCTCCCATAATTACGCCGCTTTCTAACCACTCCTTTTCTGTTGGGGGGGGGGAATCACTCCTACCTGTTGTGCCCTGGCTCCAGAAAGTCTCGCTTCCAAAGATGTAATCACCGGTTGATACTATCCGTAGTTGTTTATATGTAAACAGCAGTTGCCTGCATTTTAAATGGACTGGTTAAACCGGTTCCTATAACTGACTGCTAAAGGAAGTCACCCAGCTTCATATAATTGACAATCCTATCTCAACTAAATGTAAAATCCAAAACTCAATATCTCATGTATATATATATTTACATAAATATTTACAATCTCTACAATGGAGATTTATACATAATCTCCTCATCATCACAACACGGTAAGGGAAATTACGCCTAAACTCCATATGGCAACAGGTACTATTGGTGAAAATAGTAACCCATTCCATTTATGTTTTATTGTAATTTTTTTAAAATGTTATTATTATAAACATTATTTTTATACAGGATTTATATAGCGCAATCGTTTTTGCAAAGCTGGATAGGTGGAGGTGAGATAGGCTTCCCTGGAGAGATGAGATTTCAGGGATTGCTCAAAGGTGGCCAGAGTAAGAGACAGCCAGACAGATTGAGGTGAAGAGTTCCAGAGGATGGGAGAGGCTCTGGAGATGTCCTTCAGATGAGCATGGGAGGAGGAGACAAGAGAGCTAGTGAGCAAGAAATCTTAGGAAGAGCAGATAGAATGGTTTGGGTGATATTTTGAGACAACGTTTGATGATTTAGCTCAGAGCAGAGTTGTGAATGGCTTTGTATGTTTTTGGAAGTGTAACACCCTTGTCCTTAACAGGGGCTACCAATAAATGTATCTGTGCTAGGTGGTAACTAGCCTGACTGATTTGTAGTGTTTATGATCATTTGGGGTTTTCTCCTAAGCCTGGTTTAGCTGTGGTTCCTCCCTTTTGTCAATAGTTGGCACTGTTACCTTTGGCATTAGTATGATGAGCTACAGTGGAGCTAGGTTATGAATATGCATACTTTTTCCAGCCAATCAGACTGGCCGCTAAGAAGGCTGAGAGAGATAAAATATTTGGGAATTTGAAGGGATTAGGGTCCTCATACCCAGACTGTGGTCTAGGGTGGATGTGTGAGGAAAGGCTGCTGCTGGGTAGGTTTGCTGCCTGGGGACATAGGAGAGGATCTGCCAGAGACCAAGAACCCCTTGTTGCCTGAGGGCATGTGGAGAAGGATAGAGTTCTGAGATGAAGTACCAGAGGTGACTCTTCATGAGCTGGAGACTGTGAAGAGGCTGGAAAGTGTTAAGGGGAAATAATCCAAGGAAACCCGGCATGTTGCTGTGAGTTTTGTTGCTATAGGAGACAGCTGTGGCTACATAGGTACAGAACATAGGGTGCAGGCCTAAGGCCCTTGTTCTATATTGATGTCTACCTGTGCTGTGTGTTTTTGGAGTCTGCTGATCTTTTTGCATATTGCCCTAGGGTGTCCTGTGCCCTAACCCTCTCTCCCACATTTTTTGTTCTGTTGTGAGAAACTCACTTTTGTTCATTCTAAAAGTGACTGACACCCATCTTTTCTGCAAATGTACGCACCCACCATGCCTAAGAACCAGCACCCTGAGGTAAAATGTCAGCCCTCCCTGATACCCCTGAGTCGGGGGGGGGGGGGTGTTACAATTGTATTTGCAATGTTGAATTTGCTGGCAAATCAGAAGCCAGTGGAGAGATTGGTAGAGAGGAGTGGCAATGGAATTTGATGAGTCTGTCTTTAAAATCCTGAATGGTGCAATTGATATAAAAATCATTTAAGGAAAATGAGACATCTTTGTGAAAATATAGCAGGTAGGCAGAAATGGAAACTAAAGAAATATTGACTTCCTTTGACAGTGAGAGTGATATCAACAAGACAGGTGAAGTGAAGAAAAAATATTCCAACAGAGAATAATTTTTATCATTAGCATAAGGGAAGTCTAGAATTTCCATTTCTTTTTCAACTCACTTCATATATAATATATTAGGCTACCCTCAAGAGTTGATAGCATGTACCTACAGTTAATGGGGGGGGGGGGTTGATAGTCACATGCTCTATGTTGCCCTCCTCTTTGAGCACCAAGCAAGGGTCACATGAAAGGCCTACCCCAGGGTGGGTTCTACTGCGCTAGCTAGGCACTTAATAAAGGTCACTTTATTACACATAGGGTACCTTTACTGGAACGGATGACTGGTCTCTAATAAACTCCCTTGATGTTACTGTACATTATCCGGGTCTTTGATGAATTTATGAGAGACACACAGAGCCCTTGTCTTCTCTGCCTGTCCAGCGTGTCACCAATACATCTCTCTCAGTAACAGTTTGGAGCTCTGCCATGCACCTAGCAGTGACTCTATGCATGCACTGCACTTAATTCTTCCTCTTCTGTACCTGTGTACAGGCTGGGGACCTCTGTGGTGCTGATCTGCTCCAGTTGCAATGGAAGATGGATCTGCACATGGAGAGTGTTCCGACAACAACTCCTCCAGCAAGAGGCTATCACATCTGTTACATATACACGCTTACGGCATACTGATAGAAAAACCTTTGTTTTCCTTGGTAACCACTAGTATGTTCAGAATGTATTAACTCTTGTACTGTTGTACAACAGTGCGCCAAAGAGTCTGTTGTTTGCCGGGCGCTCGGGTTCGACACATCGCAAATCGGGTGGACAGATTATTGGGTGGGGCTGGGGAAGACCCAGCTGTCATGGTACACGTGGGTATCAATGACATAGGTAGAGGAAGATGGAGAGTCCTAAACGATTTCAGGGACTTAGGCGCTAAGTTGAGGAGTAGGACCTCCAAGGTAGTATTTTCTGAAATACTACCTGTACCTCGAGCCACACCAGAGAGGCAGCGGGAGATTAGGGAAGTTAACAAGTGGCTGAGGAGCTGGTGTAGTAAGGAGGGTTTCGGGTTCCTGGAGAACTGGGCCGACTTCTCAGTCGGCCACTGGCTCTTTGGTAGGGACGGATTGCACCTAAATGGGGAGGGTGCAGCCGTACAGGGTGAGAAGATGGCCAAAAAGTTAGAGGGGCTTTTAAACTAGGTGATGGGGGGGAGGGTACAGATGTAGAATTAGCCAGTGGAAAGCAAGTTTCAGAGGGCAGAAATGGGGGCATTAGCAGTAGGGTGTTCGGAGCTCCTATACCCAGGGTGGGTATGGGGAAAAATCAAGAGAGCAGCCTAAAAACATCAAATGAGGATATATGTAACCGGTCAAAATTAAGAGGTTTGTATACCAATGCCAGAAGCCTGGCCAACAAGATGGGAGAGCTGGAGCTGCTGATGTTTGAGGAGGACTTAGATTTTGTGGGGATAACAGAGACTTGGTTTGACAGCTCTCATGACTGGATGGCGACCATTCAGGGGTATTCCCTTTATCGCAGAGATAGAGAAGGTAAAAAAGGGGGAGGGGTATGTCTGTATATTAAGAACAGTGTACAGGTAAATATGAGGGATGATATTCATAATGGAGCTAAGGACGAGGCAGAATCCCTATGGGTAGAGCTTCAAAGGGAAGGCACGGTGGGGAAGGTAATATTGGGCATATGCTATAGGCCCCCCAACCAGAGGGAGGAGGGGGAGGCGGACCTCATTTTACAGATAGGATTGGCAGCAAGGATGGGAAATGTCATTATAATGGGGGACTTTAATTATCCTGATATAGACTGGGCAGAAGGAACCGCACACTCAGCCAAGGCTAGGCAATTCCTAAATGTTTTTCAGGATAATTTCATGGGTCAGATGGTGAATGCACCGACAAGAAACAATGCGGTACTTGACCTACTGATCACCAACAATACAGACCTGCTCACGGATATAGAAATACGGGCAACTTAGGAAACAGTGACCATAGGTCAATAAGTTTCAGTATTAATTACAGTAATAGGAAACACAAGGGTAATATAAGGACACTGAATTTCAAAAGAGCCAATTTCCCAAAACGGCGCTCGCTGCTAGAAAATATCAATTGGGATAAAACCCTGGGAACAAAGAACACGGAGGAAAAAGGGGAGTGCTTCAAGAGCATACTAAACAAAGGGATTGGCCAGTGCATTCCAAAGGGAAAAAAATTTAAAAGAGCAAAACTAAACCCTGGGTGTCTAAACTCCAACATAAAAATGCATATTAGTGCTAAAGAAAAGGCCTTCAAAAAATACAAGACTGAGGGGTCATTGGCAGCATTTAAGCATTACAAAGAGTGTAATGAGAAATGTAAAAACGAAATCAGGGCGGCTAAAATGGAACACGAGAGACATATAGCGGAGGAGAGTAAAAAGAACCCCAAGAAGTTCTTTAAGTATATAAACAGTAAGAAAGCAAGGCCAGAACACATTGGCCCCATAAAAGACGACAAAGGAAATATGGCCACTGAGGACAGAGAAAAGGCGGAAGTGTTAAATAATTTCTTCTCTTCAGTCTTCACAAAAGAATTGGGGGGCTACACTAACCCAGCTTGTAAGGCCGAACTAAACAACACACCTCAGGAAGTGCCGCCATGGCTAACAGAAGATAGACTTAAAACTAAACTAGAGAAACTTAACATAAATAAATCACCGGGACCGGATGGCTTGCACCCGAGGGTTCTTAAAGAGCTCAGCCAGGTGATTGCCAGACCATTATTCTTGATCTTTAAGGATAGTTTACAGACGGGTATGGTGCCAGCTGATTGGAAAAAAGCCAACGTGGTACCAATATTTAAAAGGGGCCGAGGTGTATCCCGGGTAACTATAGGCCGGTCAGCCTAACATCTGTAGTCTGCAAGATTTTGGAGGGGATGTTAAGGGACCACATACAAGACTTTAGTAATGAAAATGGTATTATTAGTAGTAATCAGCATGGATTCATGAAAAATCGTTCTTGCCAAACCAATCTATTACCTTCTATGATGAAGTGAGCTGCCACCTAGATAAAGGTAAGCCTGTGGATGTGGTGTATCTGGACTTTGCAAAGGCTTTTGACACCGTTCCCCACAAACGCTTACTGTACAAACTAAGGAAGGTAGGTATGGACCATAAGGTGAGTAACTGGATAGAGAACTGGCTCCAGGGGAGTGTCCAGAGGGTGATGATTAATGGGGAGTACTCGGATTGGGCGGGTGTGGAAAGTGGGGTCCCCCAGGGTTCGATCCTGGGACCAATCCTGTTTAATTTATTCATAAATGATCTAGAGGAGGGGATATCTAGTACAATCTCAGTATTTGCGGATGATACTAAACTAAGCATGCCAATATCTTCTATGCGGGATGTGGAAACCTTACAAGCTGACCTGAACAAAATAACGGGGTGGGCAACTACATGGCAGATGAGGTTTAATGGGGGCCAGAAACCAGAAAGCAAGCTACTCACTAGGGGGGGAACCTCTGGGTGAGTCTAGGATGGAAAAAGACTTGGGGGTACTGGTAGACAACAGGCTTGGCAGTGGCATGCAATGCCAAGCCGCTGCAAGCAAAGCCAACAGAATACTGGGATGTATAAAAAAGGGGATTCACTCCAGAAATAAAGAGATTATTCTCCCACTCTACAAGACTCTGGTCCGGCCACATCTGGAGTATGCTGTCCAGTTCTGGGCACCGGTCCTCAGGAAGGATGTGCTGGAATTGGAAAGAGTCCAGAGAAGGGCAACAAAAATAATTAGGGGAATGGAGGACATCAGCTATGAGGAAAGACTACAAGCACTGAACCTATTCTCTCTGGAGAAGAGACGATTGAGGGGGGATATGATATCAATGTACAAATACTGTACTGGCGACCCTAGCATAAGGAACAAACTAATCAGAGTAAGGGAATACAATAAGACACGTGGCCACTCACTAAAACTAGAGGAAAGGCGGTTTAACCTTAAAATGCGTAAGGGGTTCTTCACTGTAAGAGCGGTAAGGATGTGGAATTCTCTTCCACAAGCAGTCGTATCAGCAGGAAGCATTGATAGTTTCAAAAAACTATTAGATGGGCACCTTAGAGACCACAACATACAGGGGTATACAATGTACGGTTAACAGTAAACACACACACACATCATAGGTTGAACTGGATGGACTGATGTATTTTTTCAACCTCAGTAACTATGCAACTATGTTGTCTTCATACCCCAATGTGCTTAGAAAGAGTCCATTCTTGGCAGAGTCCATAATGGTAGTATTCAGGATTTTCGTTATCAGGGCAGACTGCAAGTCCCGGCAGCTCCTCCAGACTGTAGCAGGGTCCTAATTAATGCTGCTAAAATGCGTCTTCCAAAACTGTGGGGCCCCTCAAATATACGCTCTCTGGCCAAATGGTACACATGAATAGATAAAATAGCAGAAATGGAGGAGCTCATCTCAATCTCAATGGACTCTCCTTCCAAATACTCATCTACTTGGGAATGCTGGAAACATTTTCGTACCACTAGTAAATAGCTGAGAGAGATGGATTCCACGTACCTAATTCTAACCCAGCATTAGATGGATCTCTCTTTCCTTAAAGTATTAATGCCTGCCTTTACTACCAGTGACAACCGGTAGTTGTAGAAAGACATCCGCTTATTCTAATAAGCCCCTATGCTGATTAAAATAGCCATATTACTTTACTTACCCCACATCATTAATACTCTTCATAGTAAAACCTACTCCCCCCCCCCATTTTTTCCCTCTTCTCTCTCTCTTCCCCTTCATTGCCCTAACCTCACCCCCCCCTCCCCCACACACCCAATCCTTATTTCATAAGTATCTAAATTTCTCAAATCTAGTCTCAACAGCCAATATACCAGGCAGGTTATAAAACTAACTACACTATCACTGGTCACTTAACCACATAGTTTTGCTTAGTATCTATCTAGCAACAAACCCATGCCCACATGTAAGGCCTAATGCTCGTAATATCTATACCCAGAGACTTCACCTCAGTCAGTAGTGTTATAGATAAACATACCTTTATATAATAAGAACATGGAAATATAGGACGAATGACTTAACTCTTTCTGCATGACATCATCTTACCAACTACTTAAGAAAACCTAAGACACAGTTTGTTCCCAGATGGTGTATCTGACGGGAGGGACAATACCCCTGTTGTACATTTTATTATGGTACAACATTCAATATTCAAGTTTGAATATGATCTTGGTTCTATTATTGTAGTTATTGATGTATTCCTCCATAGGACATTCCATTTTAAATCAGGAATTGTTATAATTGTTATTACTGTTATTGTTTCCCATTTCCAGTTCTTATTGTACTGATTCTTTTTAAAAAACCTCAATAAAAATTTTATTGGAAAAAAATAAATAAAAGAACTAGGGAACCAGGAAAGCCCAGCAAGAAAAAAAAACTGGAAACACAATTAACATTAGCCTTCATAGGCTGGGGTAGCGTTAAACTCTACCTGCCTACATGTATACTCTATTTGTGTACCTAACTGCTTAAGCACACAGCAAGTCCTAAAACTTTAGTCACTTTATTATAAAAATACCAACTTGATCCCTCTCAGATCTTGACCTCACCATTGTTCTTTAATCACATCAGGTGGCCTAAGAGGTAATTGTGGGGCGCCTTCTACTGGCTTCTGAAGCTTAATATTGAAGTATACCATGAATTTAAGCATAAAAGCCTCTCTAAGGTGCTTTTGGAATTTTCTTTAGCTATAAACATAATCCATTGCAACACTAATGCTTTAAAAAGTAGGTCAAAATGTGGAGTCATTCCTCCCCTTCATAATAAAATAAACATAATCCATTGCAACACTATGCTTTAAAAAGTAGGTCAAAATGTGGAGTCATTCCTCCCCTTCATAATATTGCTGATGTATTTGATCCCTTTTACAAGCTAGGGCAAAGGTGTGATAGATTGCCAGTGAATATTGATTTGGTCCCAACCTCTGTATTTAAGCTCAGGCCCCCTGTCACATATGTCTATTATACTTACCAGAAATGAAGTGCTGCATGTTCTAGTAAGACCTGACACTTTGCTCTGAAGTTTTACATCGCCCATCAGAAAAATGAATTTCAGGGTTAAATTAGATATCATGTTATTTGACTGTTCTGTGCTCTCTGTCCGAGCAAATCATTTTTACATTTTTCCCTGTGGCCATGCTATTTAACATTATCCAATTATTGCTCCTTTCCTTTGCATTTAAGAAATATGGCCCGGATACTTCCATTTTCGAAGTAATGACTCTTAATACATTTTATTAGCATAATGTGTTAGGCAAAAGAAGAAAGATGTGTAGCTTTACATTTCATGTGTTCTCAGTCCCATCAAGCGACAATGACAATTCCATGAATATGAGTTCAGACTGACACTGTCATTTAATGCATATCTTGTACACTGAACAAGAAGGCAAGTATAAATGAACAGTCTAAACAGCCATCTAGGAGTGCCACATTATGATTACACGCATTGAAAACATATGCATATCCTGCATTGATAGCTGTATAAACATAAATACCAATTTACATGGTCATTAAATTGGATATAAATAATGAAATAACCTCAATTCAATTTTATTGGTATTAATAATAGTATCACTGAAAATGACTACTAACGTCAACCCTATACCAGCTTAATGTCAACCCTATAACAGCAAGTGCCTGGGCTGAGACTTTTATAGCAGAATTATAAGGTATTTACTTCTTGAAAACTGAAGATGTAAAAAGATTAGTCTTAAAATGACATTGAAGTAGTTCTACACCCTGTCAATAAAATCCCATATAGGGTTGACCATGGTAACATAGCTAGTAGTAGTAAGTCACATTTACCTGGACTTGTTCTGTTATATAGAATATTTTTTACCACTTATCACAGAATTTCTTTTCATTTCTAATGAGTGTCAGGAATACAGTATATGCCAGCATTTACCTCCACAATGACCTTAATCCAATTACCACGTCAAGACAGAAGGTCATTGTCCAAGGATGCTTGGATAATCAATATTTTCAATGTTTCTGGATAATCAACACCTGCGTTATCACACTGCTGTTTCACCTGTCAGCCGCTACATAACTATTGTATTCTGTAGTGAAGTGCTAGTGAAACACCAGTGCACAGCAGGGGGACAGAGCATCCATCACACCTGAAAATGGTGGAAATGTGTATTGGCCATAGTATTGCAAGTACATTCTCTGACATTCTGATTGTTACATTTTTATTGTCAAGTTATAGGATCACTTTAACAAATTGAATGACCTGCAGATTTTAAAGGTAGACTTTTGGATTAGACTAATAGCAGTGTCAGTGCTAATTATATTATCATCCCAAAGAATAACTCAAACTTCAACCTAAATCTTAGCTAGCCATAGACTAATTGAATTTCAAACGGTTTTTGATGAAAAGCTTAAATTTGAGTACAGACAGTCCCCGAGTTACAAACATCTGACTTACATATGACTTATACTTACAAATGAAGGGAGACAACAGGAAGTGAGAGGAAATCTACCCTTAGGAAGGGAAATTCACTCCTGTAAGAATTATAATGGCAAAAAGGTGTCTCCACTAAAGCTTTTTTACCAATCCTTGTTTCCACAACATCTCAAAATTTTCAAAATTCGATTGTCACAGGGGACAGAAAGTGAGGTGAAGTCTTCTGAACAAAGGCACAGACAACAAAATAAATGTTACAGAGGTGTTTGCTCTTCCCTGTGCCATCCAAAAAACGTAAAATCATTTTTTTTGGCTGGAGTTACACGTACTTGTTCCAACCTACATACAAATTCAACTTAAGAACAAGCCTACATAACCTATGTTGTTTGTAACTGCCTGTGATGGGTGTTCCTGTCAGCACCCTACTGCTTAACTTCCTTCAATCTAAAAATCAAAGAAGTGGGCAAATAAGTGAGTTCAACCAATCAACTGCAGTCACTGTTTAAAAGTGTCCCACTGTATTCTGATAGCCGCCGGGGCTGGCTGTCAGAATACAATAGCTCAGTAGGAGATTTGTCCATGTTCACTGTTTAGCATGTGAGATTTTTTTTCATTCAACCTACCAATTGAATAAAAAAAAAATATATTATTTATAATCTAATCTTTAACACTAAACCCGAACCTTCAACCTGAAATCTTGAACCAAACCATTTTTTAGCTGTATATACATTCCAAAATACAATTAACCAAAAACGTATAACAAATGTTTGCAGTGAATACAGTTCCCTTAATGATATCCCTTTCATTTTTGCAGAAAAAGTACTTTTAGTATAAAAAAAAAAAAAAAACATTTCAGCAACAATCTTGTGTAAGCAAACACATATACAAACATGTAACTACTAAAAAAATAAAAGACAGACTGAGAAAAAGCCTCACTATCATTATCATCAGTTCTCAGAGATACATTTTGAAAATAGACAGCTGAATAATTTTGATATTTCACAGAAAAAAAATGCAAAAAAATAATGTTATCTAAAAGCTTTTCTAAATGTTTTGGAAACTGAGTTACTTTTAAATGCAACAAACAAAAAGCAATCTGAATATGTGCTCTATATTTTCCTTTGAGATAGCTTTTGTTAGTGAAAAACGGAAATATTTTGAAAAAAGAAAAATGCCTTTAACAGCAGTAGTTTGTTTTTATGTTCTAGTACAATTGTTCCTAGACTTTTAATATTTCCTTTTAATGACTTGTATATCTGACCTAGTTTACAAAATACTCAACCTGCAACCTGCACCCACCAAAATAGTTCTGTTTTCTGTGCTTTAAAGAGCCATTGCTCCCAAATTGTTATATCTATACTGTTACAAATAGGGATGGGCCGAACACCCCCCTTTTCGGTTCATACCAGAAGATCTTGAACAGTGAAAAATTGCTAGCAAACATGCAAACTCAATTAAAGTCTATGGGACACGATCATGAAAAAGTCAAAAGTCCTCATTTTAAAGGCTTATATGCAAGTTATTGCCATAAAGTGTATGGGGACCTGGGTAATGCCCTGGGGGGCATGTATCAATGCAAATATTTTTTTTAAACAATTGTTTTTGGAGGAGCAGTGATTTTAATGATGCTTAAAGTAAAACAATAAAAATAAAAAAATCCTTTAAATATTGTGCCTGGGGGGTCCCCTTAATGTGCCTGTAAAGTGGCACATCTGTACAATGTATGGAGCCTGCTGCAGCAATACTGACATTTCAAAAGGAAAAAAATGTAGTTTAAACTTGCTTGCGGCTGTAATGTATTGCCGACTCCTGGCAATACTGATAAACAAAATTAAATAAAAATAAAAATGGCGTCTAGCCCCCCTCCCCCCAATCTGTACCAGGCCCTTTGGCAAAATGTAAAAAAAAAAAAAAACGTTGTAGGGAACGTGCGACTACAGGGACTACAGGTAATAGGGTGCCTTGGTGGGGCCTGTAGATTACACATGTACTGTATTTTCAAATGTGTGCAGACTAAACCCCTGTTTTTAACATATACTGTTAGATGGATCAATTTGGTTGGTCGCAGGCTGATCAGTAAGTAGAGATTGGAATGTTCCCTGGATTTTTTCTTGGCCTTTTTTGACATGTTGCCCTCCAATGCTCCTTGCTGCAAAGGCCAGTTATAGATGGGGGCAGTGGCTAACTTTTTGTACTGTTGATATATTGGTCAGGCAGCACACTGATGCCTTTGTGGCCATTGTGCTATATTCTGGGTGTTTAGTTTGCCCCTGTACCTTTAAGGTGGGGTGGGCTCCCTCAAGCCCATCTGCCGTTTATTTATCCATCAGAATGCATGTGCTTCCACTGTGAAGCCTCTTAAAAGTTAAAGGTAGGGACTACAGGTAACAGGGTACCTTGGAGGGGCCTTTAGCTTACGCATGTGTTTGCAAATGTGTGCAGACTAAACCCCTGTTTTAATGTTTTAATGCATACTTTTAGACAGGTCAATTTGGTTGGTCGCAGGCTATTCAGTAAGTAGAGCTTGGAATTTTACCTTGCATTTTTCAGTAGCCTTTTTTTGACATATCAAAAATAGGGAACGTGATGCGCCAGATCAACTGTGTTAAAATTATATATAAGATATCAAACAATAATGTGCGTGCACATAATTAAAAAAGAAGTGTCCAGTAAAAGTCCATAAATAAAACAGTGCTCGGTGTCCACAATGTGACGTGAAGCCAGGGATTCCACAGATAATCACAAACACCTCTGTGCAAAATCCCGTCACCAGAAGGAATGGCCTCTCACCTTAATACAGGACCCAAACAGGTCAGTATCCACTGTTAGGATCCAAATACACCAGACCAGGGGACCTCAGTTCATAACTCCAGAAGAGGACATATAATGCATGGGGGAATAAAAAACAGATCTAATGCTCTCTGCTTAGGAGTATCATCGCTTTATTAAGGAAACGTACAGGGTGCTCACATTTGCAGGCACTCAGCAGTTCCTGCTTGTATGGCGATATGCAGATATCAAACACGGGAGAGACGTCGGCGTCAGGCACGCAGGCTCCACCCCCTATACATTGACTTCTTCGGTAGGGGAGGAGACTGCGTGTCAAGCCTTTCCTTATATCGGCAAGAACAGGGATGGATTGGATAATCGCTCCTATGCCCGCCCCCTCTATTTTACAAGCTTATGGGACACCGGAACCACAGATTCCCATTCGGATCTGCAGTGTTTCCACATCTAATATATGGCTAATATAAATTTAGGCTGGGCATATAAGTCGGACACTCTCAATATTGTCATATCCCACAACTCAAATCGCGGAGACCAAGCACTTGAGCCGACCTCCCTCCAGCATCTGACATATTCTGCCATAGTTAAAAACATAAATAATTCAAGATTTATGGACTTTTACTGGACACTTCTTTTTTAATTATGTGCACGCACATTATTGTTTGATATCTTATATATAATTTTAACACAGTTGATCTGGCGCATCACTTTCCCTATTTTTGATTACTTTTGGTTGTGACGAGTGAACACGATACAGTGTATGCTGCCGGCTGATTTATCACTTTATGTTATTTTCTGCAATTGATGATTTATTTCTAATACTGGTTTTTGCACACTATAATCACTGAATTATTTTTGTTTGCGCTGATAGTTTTTGATATGTTGCCCTCCAATGCTCCTTGCTGCAAAGGCCAATTATGGATGAGGGCAGTGGCTAACTTTAAAGAAAAAATAAAGTGCATAAATAAGTAAATAATAAACAATATAAGTACAAGTAATATGTGCAATATTCCAACAATGAAGTGTCCATGGAAAATTAAATGAATTAGCTCCCTTCAATAAAACATTTCCAGATAAAAAAATGCTATAAAACTGCTGTCTTTATGCACTTATCAGCAATCCACGATACAAGCACATATTGCATATAAGCAATCTTTGATATCCACCACATAAAGAGAATCAACAATCCTTTGACTCCACCACCATATACAGTATGCAGTCACCAGAGGCACATTACATATATGCCTGTCAAAATCCTCTTGTTAGTTGTCCCATCAGGTCTCCATGTTGTCCGCCCTGAAGATTTAAATGTAAACTCCCAAACCAAGAAACTGCATTTGTTTTCACATTTTACTTTCTTAATTGTTTAATTTACCTGTCCATTTCTCTTTCTTTTCATCTTCCACACAGTCTCGATCTGATGCCCAGCAGTGGGAATACAAGTCCCATGATACTGTGCATGCACGATAAGTAGCAGGAAGTGTGAACTGTCAATCACAGCTTTTAGGCAGGGAGATGTGTGAGCAAAAGGCTGATGCAGTTCCAAGCTACTTGTTCCACTTGCAGGTGTAGACTAGGGATGATCAAATGGTTCGGGTCGACCATCGGTTCGACCCGAACATTAACTGTTCGAAATTCGGCCGAATTCCGAACTTTTTGCTGAAAAAGTTCTGAATTCGGCAACCAGAACCAACCAAAATGCAATGGGACAGGAACTGGGCTTTAAAAGCCAGTGATTGGACCAGAACCATCAGTAAAAGCCAAATGAGGGGGCAGGAGAATGCTAGGAATGTGATTGGAGTGACTAGGGGATCCAGAGGCCAATCATTAGTGAATACGCCCCCAGTATATAAGATAGCCCGGCCAAATCTCTAGCATTGTAATACAGGGACGTGGAAGAGAGTGGAAGCAGTTCTGTTACTTCTGCTTCAAAGTGTCATTTAGCAATTATTGTGAGGAAAGGGATATCTAGTGTATATAGGGTACTATTTTCCACTATAATTAGATTTAATAATCTAGTTTCTGTAGGGAAAGTGTTAAGTGCCAGGGGACTGTAGTGTAGTGTAGGGTTAACTGACGCCCAGGTGTGTTTTTGCAGCAGGCGTTTTTTTTTTGGGCATTTTTTGGGAGTCAGGCATGACATCAGAACTTCTGTGTAGGGGTATATACACACACACACACACACATGTATGTATATATACACATACACATATATAGGTGTGAAAGTAGCAGAAACCTATGCTTGCGCTAATGAAATAATTAACAGGCATATGGCTTCTCTGCTATAACACCTATTTGTGTATGTGTATAAATACATATAAGTGTGTGTGTATATATACCCCTATACAGAGGTTCAGATGTTATGCCTGCCTCCAAAGACCCCCAAAAAATGCCCAAAAAAACGCCTGCTGCAAAAACACACCTGGGCGTTTTTGTAGCTGGCGTTTTTTTGGGCATTTTTGGGCGTCTTTGGAGGCAGGCATAACATCAGAACTTCTGTGTAGGGGTATATATACACACACACACATGTATGTATATATACACATACACATATATAGGTGTGAAAGTAGCAGAACCCTATGCTTGCGCTAATGAAATAATTAACAGGCATATGGCTTCTCTGCTATAACACCTATATATGTGTATGTGTATAAATACATATAAGTGTGTGTGTATATATACCTTTATACAGAATTTCAGATGTTTTGCCTGCCTCCAAAGACCCCCAAAAAATGCCCAAAAAAAACGCCTGCGCCAAAAAAAAAAAACGCCCAGGTGTGTTGTTGCAGGCATTTTTTTGGGGCATTTTTTGGGGGTCTTTGGAGGCAGGCATAACATCTGAACTTCTGTATAGGGTATATATACACACACACATGTATGTATATATACACATACACACATATAGGTGTGATAGGAGCGGAGACAAATTCTTGTTAATTATTTCATTAGCGCAAGCATAGGTTTCTGCTACTTTCACACCTATTTATGTGTATGTGTATATATACATACATGTGTGTGTGTATATATACCCCTACACAGAAGTTCTGATGTTATGCCTGCCTCCAAACATGTCCTCAAAAAAGCCCTATAAACGCCTGCAACAAAAAGCCGGGTGTAAAAGTAGCGAAGCTACTAACCTGTTCTATATTAATTCTAATACAAACAAACTTTTTTTTCTGGTTCTGGACATGCTACAGAGCTGAAACTTCACAGGTACACTTTTTAGACCCCCCAGACACTAAATCCAAAGAAATCTCTTTTTTTTTTTCAATACTTTTTTCAATAATTGGCTCTCTATCAAAAATGACAATTTTTAAGAACTTTGTTTTGTGTGATTAATAGTCCCTGGGGCATGACCCAGAACCCTAGGCACTTTTTAGGGGCATTTATTGGGTTTTAGGGCTTCAAAATTTTGTTTTTTGATTACCGAAGTTCGGGTCCCATTGATTTCAATGGGGCTCTGAAATCCTGGCCGAACTTTCGGGAAGTTCGGGTGTTCTGGTCACACCGAACTTTTGAAAAGTTCAATCATCCCTAGTGTAGACACCCAGAGCAGTAAAGCATCAGTGTAGTCCTTAAGGAGGGGAGCATTCATGCAGGGGTAACCCCATTGAAACAGCACTAGAGAAACCACAGCAAAAAAAAGAAAAGTACCATGAAGACAGTGAGGACAACAGGTCTGAATAAAAAAGCTTACAAATACATATGGTAATGTGATAGTAGTTTTTGAAATTTGGATTTTATGACACTTTAACTTTTCCTTTCAACAGGTAAGGGCATACAAATGCATGCCAATGTGCATTATATGTGTTAACATGCACGGTGTTAAGGCAATCTATTAATGGCACGCCATTGCTTTGAATGCAGTAAAAATGGATAAGTGCCATTTTTTTCTAACACGACACAACTGTGTGTTACACTGTGGTGTGCTGCAATGCATGTGCATCAGAGGTACATTGCCTTAGTGCACTAAAGAGAATGGTATGGCATGAATGGCACCACAATGTGTTAATGTGTGTAGGTGAGTTGCTGGGCTTTATGATGGAGCACATCCAATGGACCGCACCTGACAGGTGTAAATGGACTCTTAAAGTTTGGTCTTCCACTAACTATTAATGATCTAATAATGCTATAAATGTGAAAATGTGTAAATGTGAAAATGTATAAAAGTAAAAAAAACTCCCAATTTACCCTAATCATTGTAAGATTGAAAATGCCAACTCATCACAGTCCACAGCTAAAAACTACCAGCACAGAGAAGTTAGTGCATAAAATAACTGATCCACAATAAATGCTATGGTCACAAGGAAGCCATATTTGAAGTTATTGACAGGTATTGCAAAAAGGATGGCTGCAGGATGAAACAGACAATGTGTAGGGAAATGAAAGTATATCTATACCACATGTTTTTTTAAATTTTGGATAGAATGGGGAAAGGTTAATTCCCCTTTAACATTGTACTGCCACCCAGTGCTCCATTGGAAAGATTTCCCCTTATTTTCTCTTCAGAAGATATTTGTAAGAGGAAAACGAACCACAATAAAAAATGATAGGATAGAGGTACTAGTTACATAGTTACATAGTTAGTGAGGTTGAAAAAAGACATCAGTCCATCCAGTTCAACCTATGATGTGTGTGTGTGTTTGCTGTTAACCGTACATTGTATACCCCTGTATGTTGTGGTCTCTAAGGTGCCCATCTAATAGTTTTTTGAAACTATCAATGCTCCCTGCTGATACGACTGCTTGTGGAAGAGAATTCCACATCCTTACTGCTCTTACAGTGAAGAACCCCTTACGCATTTTAAGGTTAAACCACCTTTCCTCTAGTTTTAGTGAGTGGCCACGTGTCTTATTGTATTCCCTTACTCTGAATAGTTTGTTCCTTATGCTAGGGTCGCCAGTACAGTATTTGTACATTGATATCATATCCACCCTCAATCGTCTCTTCTCCAGAGAGAATAGGTTCAGTGCTTGTAGTCTTTCCTCATAGCTGATGTCCTCCATTCCCCTAATTATTTTTGTTGCCCTTCTCTGGACTCTTTCCAATTCCAGCACATCCTTCCTGAGGACCGGTGCCCAGAACTGGACAGCATACTCCAGATGTGGCCGGACCAGAGTCTTGTAGAGCGGGAGAATAATCTCTTTATTTCTGGAGTGAATCCCCTTTTTTACTAGCATTTCTCTACTTAACCAGTTCTGGACCGGAAGAGATTCAGCACTGTGTTACTTTCACGGACAATTGCGCGGTCGTGCGAGGCTGTACCTAAATAAAATTGATGCTCTTTTTTTCCCACAAATAGAGCTTTCTTTTGGTGGTATTTGATCACCTGTGCGATTTTTATTTTTTGCGCTATAAACAAAAAAAGAGTGAAAATTCTGAAACAAAAACATTTTTTTTTCACATTCTGCTATATAACATCCCAAAAAAAAATTGAAAAATCAAAATGTTTTAACATTTTAGGTCAATTTGTTTTCTGCTACATATTTGTGGTAAAAAAAAAAATTTGCAATAAGCGGATTTTGATTGGTTTGCACAAAAGTTATTGCGCCTACTAACTACGGGAAAGATTTATGTAATTTTTATTGTTTTTTTTTTTTACTAGTAATGGCGGCGATCTGCAATTTTTAGCGGGACTGAGACATTGTGGCGGACAGATCGGACACCTAACTGACATTTTTGATACTTTTGGGGGGACCAGTGACATTGCTTAAAATATGCACTGTTACTGTAATAATGCCATTGGCAGGGAAGGGGTTAACACAATGGGTGATCAAGGGGTTAAATGTAAGCCTAGAGGGAGTGATTCTAACTGTATGGGGGTGGGGCTTGTGAAATGATCACAGTGACCTGTGATCCTATATAGCAGGATTACAGGCACTCTATGATCATTCCAGAGAGAAGAACGGTCAGCTGTATTTACAATAGCTGACCGTCCTTCTCTCTCAGCGGGGAGCAATCGCGGATGGCTGGCGGCAATCAGAGCCACCAGCCCTGTGCATCGGAGTCCCTGCTGCCGAGTGGGGGAGGGAGCGTGCCGGTGGCGGCGCACGCTTGCCCCCTAGCTGCAGGAGTGCAACCGATTTATACCTACGTCGGTTCGTGCAGGAAGGCCAGCCTGCCGCAGTAAAACTGCGGCGGGCGGTCCTTAAGTGGGTAATGTAAAAAAACTATTTTATTTTATAATTAATCTTTTTTGACTGTATTGTTGTTTTTTTCTTTCACTTCCTATCTTGGGGTCAACCTTTTAAGTGAAGGAATCCCTTCTAGAGGATCTCCAAAGGCAGTAAAATCTCACAAGAGTTCTAATTTTTTCCTATCCTGTTCAAAACAAAAAGACAGAATTTTGGCTGTACATGCTGTAAATACACTTTGAAATTGTTTGTGTATCAATTATATGTTTTACCCTTCTTTTAAAAAAACAGTGCAAAAGCATTGATATGGAACGTACAACATTGGCTGTGTGCTTTGCTGTTATTTTATTGTATTGTATTATTTTACTGGCAGCTGACATTTTAATTATGCCCATTCTATAATACGTTTTGTGTATTAAGATTGTCTTATAAATCTGTGTTGCCCTTAGCATCAGCATCTCAGCTGCTGTTGTGCTAGCGCATCTCTGAAAAGCAAAGAATGATTTGGGTTGCTACATCGGTATCTTCATTTTAGGCACTTTTAGAAAAGACATCTAACACATTTGGCATGACATACTGCGATAAAACTGTACCAGAGGGAGGTTGCAGAACTGTAGCCAGACTATCTTTGGAACTGGAACTAAAACAAAATTAATATTGAAATAATCATTTCTTCAATCTCTAAAATTACCAGACAAGCACATTTTTTCACTAATGATATTCACTTGGGCTTTATGTTTGTTACCATTAAATCCTTAGCGTTCCTTGCTTGAGGCTTTTGTTAGAAAATATTTTGCCAACAAATGTGTTTTTTTTGATTTTTCACAGAGGAAAAAGTTAAGTCTGAATTTTGTTCTTATTTGTTACTGTCACAGGGGCTGTAACATCTTCCAGAATATATTGGACAAACAAAGCTCTAAGGCAGGGGTGTCAAACTCAATTTCATTGTGGGCGGCGTCAGCATTATTGTTGCCCTCAAAGGGCTGGTTGTATCTGTATTAGGGTTGCTCTGCATAAGTAGTACAGAGTTTAGGGGTGCATTACCTAATGAGTACAGGGTTCAGGGGTGCACTATGTACAGAGTGCAGTTTTAGGGGAGCCCTATGCACAAATTGCAGAGTTCAGGGGTGCGTTGTGTACAGAGTGCAGCATTGAGGAGTGCGCTACATACACAGTGCAGGGTTTAGGGGTGTGCTATGCACAGTGTGGTGCAGGGTTAAGTTCTCTTTTACAAGCTGTTCACATCTCACTTCCAGCAATCCTCGACTCTGACCTCTGTGCCACTCTTCTTCATTCCCCACCTCTGTACATATTCCCCTCCACTCATCTCGTTCCACCTCCCAAAAGCTTTGTCACATCACTCCTATCCAGCCCAGATCTAGTACCTTCCAGCAGTGTTGTTGGCTCTGCCTCTCTCTTTCTTGCAGGGAGATCATTACTCAGCACAGATCGGGATCACAGTGCAGCTTACCACATGAATACACATTCCACACTCCACCTGCATTCTGCATCTCCCTTGTCCCTGCCAAAAGTGCAGGGCAGGCAGGGATAAGTGAGAACTGCCAAGAGGAAAGCTGTCCTTGTAAACAAGGAAGGCTTCTGTAAAAATATGTTTTTGTGTAGTGCAGAGCTTTTCTTTTCACTTCACATAAAACAAGCCTAATGTAAAATAACCATATAGTATATGAGAAATATGCACTCCAAATAAAATATAATTGTAATAACAAAGCCTCTCTTCACTCTAGTGTCCTTCAAGATATCATACACTATATTGTCAAAAGTATTGGGACCCGTGCCTTTAGATGCACATGAACTTTATTGGCATCCAAGTCTTAGTGCGTATGGTTCAATATTGAATTTTTGACCATTCTTCCAGAAGCATATTTGTGAGGTCAGGCACTGATGTTGGAAAAGAAGGCCTGGCTCACAATCTTCACTCTAATTCACCCCAAAGGTGTTCTATCAGGTTGAGGTCAGGACTCTATGCAGGCCAGTCAAGTTCCTCCACCCCAAGCTCGCTTATCCATGTCTTTATCGACCTTGATTTTTGCACTGGTCCAAATCATTTGGTGGTGGGGGAGGGGGGGATTATGGTGCGGGGTTATTTTTCAGGGGTTGGGCTTGGAAAGGTAATGTTTTAAAATGCTTGGAAAGGTGATGTTTTTCATATGCAATACTAATATTGTAGGCATGTTCTTTTAATTTTTCCTGTAATGTTCTCTTGGTCCTGCCTATATATTGTGTACAGTGCGGGTATTAGAGGGCATATAGTACCCCTTGCGTATGGCATTAAATAAAACCTCTTATAGTATACTGCTTTTAGTATACTCCTTTCCTGTTGTAGCACTCCTAAATTGTTTCAATTTCCCTCAAAGAATACATATTGTCTTTTTGGTGGGAGTGGGAGGGGCAGAGGGGTCAACCACATTTTTAACTTAGAACACTGACTAAGTCAGTGCTCTTCTATACACAAACCTAGGTTTATCTGGAATTAATTCCCTAAGATGTCTATCTTGTTTTAATATATGCGAGTATTTGTATGATGAGTTAATTTTTTTATACAGCATACTATAATTCAAAACCACTGCAGTTGCCTAATATGTTTTTTCTTTTGCTGATAATTACTATGGACCAGGTATTTTCTCTCAATTTTTCTAATTCTCTTTCTTTTTCTATAAACTCTGCATCATAGCCTTTAGCTGTAAACATATTCCCTAATCTTTCTGCTTGTGTTTCAAAGTTTTCCTGCTTGGAACAATTTGTTGTTAGTCTCATAAATTGTCCTCTTGGAATATTCACTAACAATATACAGTATACTGTATATATGTGGATATAACATATACAATATGATAGCAGTTCACACATCACAGCGTATTACAGAAGGCTAATGTGTTCACAAGTGACAGTGATGAGTGAGGAATGGAGGGCAAGAACTAGAGGTGGCAGAAAGAAGTTCTGCCATGTTCTGGCCGAAAAAAGATATGGGTGCCTAGGTTATATGAAATAGCCTAATGGACCAGATTCAACTCATGGGCCTTGTTTTTGACACATGTGCTCTAGGGTTTTACGTGTTTGCAATTGAGTGAATGTTTTAGGTATTTAGATTGTATGGAATAATGCTTATTAGGTGTTTTGCAAGAATAATCTGCCAACAAATGGCAGAAAAATTTTTTTGTCAGCCTTGTCTCCCTACACCAAACCATACATCAACATCAAGAGTGCTATCAGTGGTTTGAAACTGGTCAGAAAAAACTTTGAAACCTACTTATTGTCAGTTTTGAAACTGTACATTTTTAAAGTATAACTAAACTCTTTTAGGCTCCGTTCACATATATGCGAATTGGATGCATTTTGAACTGCATCCAATTCACATGATGAATGTGAACCAAACCGGATTTTTGTTGGGCTGGTTTCCATATATGCAGTGCAGTGGCAGTTTGAATTTACTGCAAATTTTAAAAGAGTCCCATATGTTTGAACACAAATTCAATGAGAAAAAACCCAGCGGGGTAGTCCCCCCAATCCATATCAGGCTCTCTTAGGTCTGGTATGAATTTTAAGGGGAACCCCAAGCCAATTTTCTTTTTTAAATATGGCGTGGGGTCCACTCCAAAATCTATACCAGACCCTTATCTGAGCATTCAGCCTGGCAGGCCAGGAAAGGGGGGGGAGCCAACCTCCTGAACAATACCAGACCACATGCCCTCAGCATGGGGGGGTGCTTTAGGGCAAATGGGGCTCTGCCTCCCACCCCAAAGCACTCTGTCCCCATTTTGATGGGGACAAGGGCCTCTTCACCACAACCCTGGCTGGTGGTTATGGGGGTCTTCAGGCCGTTGCTGTCTCCTGCCATCAGTCCGCTCCGCCATCAGATAGTTCTTAAACAGCTAAGGGTGGGGCCATCTAGAGACCTCACTGGGTGACCCTCCCCCAGTGACATCATTGACCAACCATTTAAGAACTGTCAGATAGGGGAGCGGGCAGACTTCAGAAGCCAGCAACTGCTAGTTTTTTTCCAGGTCATCGGGGGAGAAGTTTATCTTGATTGACACTGGATCTACAATGGGAGACATTGTTTTTTCTTTTTGTTTTTTTAAATAAAGGAATTGTCTCTATGTTTTTTTTTTCTTTTTGACACCTTTTTTGCTGAATGAATAGGGGGTACAATGTAACCGGGGAGCAGGGAAAAAAAATGTTTTCACCTTTTAGATATTGTCATGGGAGGCCTCTAATGCAGAAATCAATGGGTTTTAACAATTTGGACATTTTAGAAAAGTTTTAGGCGAAAGTTGTCTTTTGCAAAATTGGGCCTGTTTGGTAGCAGAATTTTAGTAATTTTACTTACAGTATACTGTCAGAACAAATATAGAGACCAACAAAGGGTTTATTTAAAGGGCTTTCTGGTTATTAAGTCCTTCAACAGTAGTCTATACATGTATACACTAATTATCACAAAATAATAATGATACAAGTAAAATGTTCTCTTTCATTCATCGACTGACACGACGCTCCATAAATCATAACTATTGGGTTATATTGCCTCCTCCAGGAGTGGGACTAGGCAGAACAAAAAACACCTGGCTTTGCCCTTGGGCTGTCCTCAGCTGGTATATAACCCTCCCTCTCTGCTCTAGGTAATACATTTTAATCTGTCTAGTCAGGAGTAGTGACTTAGGCTCCCGGCTGGGACCTCTGGTCCTAGCAATTTTCTCCTTCTCTACATCTTTTTTGTTTTTTCTCTCGGGAGATCTACAATCAACTCCTGGGCTGGGCGATGGGCTGGATAATCTAGATCCAGTGGTCCCCCAAGCCTAGCCAGCAAGCGCATACAGACTACAGCTACGCGCTAGGTCAGCTGCAAAACATCTCGCAGGGCCGCATACGACTGGGCTTGGGTCTGAGTCACAGTGGTCCCTTGGCCGACAGCTCTCCTACTTCGGTGGCGAGGAGTTCTGTCTGGAGCATTACCCGCACCATGAAAGGGTAAGTACAGTCCCCCCTCTCCCCTTTTGGTGGTTTTCTTTGGGGTGGATGCAGGTAACCTCCAGGGATAGTTGGACTGGCCTGCAGGTTCTCTCCTCCCATCCTTAAATCCCTCACTGAGCTGGGCTTCCCCCACTCCCATTCCCCCCTATCTGGACCTAAAGTCTGGTAGGGGTCCCAGGGCTGAGAAAGCAGCAGAGAACCCTGGGATCTCCCCCGCTATCCCCACTCTGGAAGGGTCCTGGAATAGTGTGTGTCCCACCCTGGTAGTCTGGAGGGGTCCCAGTGTAGGAGACCCCTAGGTGCATGTCCTGATATTTGCAGTATGTGTATAGTGCACAAGGATCCCAGTGCAGAGACCGGTGCAGATTGCACAGCAGATTCTCCCCTAAACGTGTGTCCTACCTTTAAGGGGGTCCCCTTGCAGAGGATGCAGCATTGCAGATGGTGCAGGAAAGATCCTGGCGGCATGCTTTAGTGTTTGTAGCTGATGGTGGCCATTTTCCCTTAGTCTGGCTGGTCTCCAGTTGGCGGCCATGTTTGTGTGATCGGGTGATGTCATGGGGGCCATTTTCCCTTAGACTGGCTGGTCTCCGGTTGGCCGCCATGTTTGTGTTTCCTATTTTCTATTCCTTTTATTTATTATTTTTTATTTTTACACAGTTTAAAAAAAAATTATAATTTTTATTCATAATACAAGGAATGTTTACATGACAGGACCTCTTTATTGTGAGATCTGGGGTCAAAAAGTCCTCAGATCTATCCCTAAAAAAGAAAAAAAACGGTTAACCACTTGCCGACCATTGCACGACTATTTACTGCGGCGGTCAGCCCCTACTGGGCAAAGCGACGTACGACTACGTCGCCCACCCACGAGCCTCTAGGGGGTGAGCACGCACCGCCGGAGGCGCGCTCCCGCCCCCGCTCATTCACTAACATCCCCATGCGAGTGACCGGCGGCTCCGATGTCCGCCGGCCACTCCCAATCTCCCGCTGGAGAGGGAGAAAGGCAGGCGGCTAATGTAAAAAAAGCCGCCAGTCATTCTCCCTGGTGTGAAATTGAATAAAAGTGCGCTGATAATATGTGAATATTGTAAAGCTGCAACGAAGAAACTGTGCCTAGTGAAGTATATGTAAATAATGATTGGTGCGCAAAACAAGAAAAAGTAACTATAATGCTCAACTAATTAAAATGTTGACATATAAAGTGACTCTTCTTAAGTGAAATATTAATGAACAATACCAATTCATCAATAATTAAATCACAAATAGCAACACAAAATTGTCTTTTGAGTGATTCAAAACAAATTGAAAGTCCATCAAGTGATAACAAAATTGTGTTCTGAAGTGATATAGTGACTGTGCTTGAAGTATTATTCCAAAAAGAGTGACTTCCGCATGAATTGAGATCCCAACACCAGCTGCTTATCCTGCTTACCAGACATATGTATCTCTTAGGCAATAAATCACCGCAAATGGCATGCAACTCCACCCTGGTGTGGCCACACAATCGAGCCTCTTACCAGATGTAGCAATGTATATGCTAATAGGACATCTCCTCTGGTTCAATCAGGAAGTGGTTATTGGCTATCTGCTTGGTTGTACCCAGATCCCCGGGATGTGTACTCCTCTTGTTGGTCTATTCCTCACTTCAGCAGGCTTCCTTGATCCAAAGCAACTGATCTTTGTAAGCCTCTTCTCTTTGGAGCTCTGTCACACATTGATGTCATCAAGTACAATGCAGGACTAATACAGCAAGGCTCCACCCACAACCCTGAGTATTAGAGCTCTGGTACAGAACGTTAGATCTTGGCTCCTCCTCAGCAGTCCCGGCCAGGCTCAGCACCGGCTCCTATCCTCGGACCCTGGTCTCTATGGACACACACACACATCACACTTAAGAAGAGTCACTTTATATGTCAACATTTTATTTAGTTGAGCATTATAGTTACTTTTTCTTGTTTAGCGCACCAATCATTATTTACATTCTCCCTGGTGTAACTGCAGAGACTGCTATGAAGGATCGTATGTCTCTGTGGTTACATCATAAGCCATGCCCCCCCACAGTTAGAATCATGCCCCTAGGGATACATTTAACCCACTGTTTACCAATAACCCCTTCCCTGCCAGTGTCATTTTTACAGTAACAGTGCATATTTATAGCACTGATTACTGTAGTAATGTCACTTGTACCCCCAAAAGTGTAAAAAATATCAGTCAAGGGTCCGATCTGTCCGCCCCAATGTCGCAGTCCCGCAAAAAAAATTGCATATTGCCACCATTACTAGTTAAAAAAAAAACAATAAAATTTACATAAATCTTTCCCGTAGTTAATAAACACAATAACTTTGCGCAAACTAATCAAAATACGCTTATTGCTAATTTTTTCACCAAAAATATGTAGCAGAAAATAAATTGGCCTAAGATGTTAAAAAACATTTTTTTTTCTTGGGAATTTCATATAAAAAATGTGAAAAATATTGTTATTTTTTCAAAATTGTCGCTCTTTTTTTGTTTATAGCGCAAAAATTAAAAATTGCACAAGTGATCAAATACCACCAAAAGAAAGCTCTGTTTGTGGGGAAAAAAAGGACGTCAATTTCATTTGGGTACAGTGTTGCATGAGCGTGCAATTGTCCGTTAAATTCACACAGTGCCGAATCGCAAAATAGGCCCTGGTCTTTGAGCAGCCAAATCCTCAGGGGTTTAAGTGATTAAAAAAAATTGGCTCTTTAAGCCGGTTGCTAGGCAACAACATTTGACGTCGCTCCGGTCCTCAAAGACCATAGAGTCAAGTGAGAGCCATCTTGCCCTCACTCGACTTCCTGTCGGAGAGGATCCGGGACCGGATCATTTACCCCGTGGGGTAAGCGGGGAAAAGGACCGGGTCGCGGCAGGAGGGGGCACTTCTTCTGCCGCACGTAAGGGTGATCCAGCGGCGAATCTGCCACTGGGACAACCCTTATCTGAAAGCCAATCGCCAGCCGTTGAAAAAAATACCAGGGTTATGGCAGCTATCTGCTGCCATAACCCCGGTATTTAGCTTCAAAGGGTCGATGTAAATAGACAGCGGGTGGTTGGTAAGTGGTTAAAAAAGTGGACTAATCCACCAGTGGTGGACCCTCCTGTTTTCAGGTCGAAGAAAGCAATCGTGTTCCAGTAGAGAAATGCCTGTCCTTTAAGAACCCGGCTGACAAAAAAGCAGGGGCTGAGGCACGCAGCATGTTTACTATGGCTGGTTCGGCATTGCGGCCAGCCTTTGCCTCAGCCCCTCAGACCCTAACTGAATGGGCCAAGCTTTTACGCCTGGGCCTGGGGGTGAACAGGTCCCCGCTGATTATATTGATTTAGTGGACCAGTTGGTCTATGGGCTGCAGTTTATTTGTGATGCAGCTTTGGATATAGCTCCTGTGCTGTTCAAACGTTCTATTTCAACGGTGGCGATTAGGTGTGTGGTGTGGCTTAAGAATTGGTCTGCAGATCGAGCCTCAAAGAAAGCTCTCATTGATCTGCCCTTTCAAGGTGATCGCTTGTTTGGGGCTACCCTGGATGACATCATTAACCACTTCCGGACCGCCCAACGTAGATATACGTCGGTACTTTGACGTTAAATTCCAGGGGTTATGGCAGCAGTTAGTATTTTTTGAAACTGCGGGTGGTCCTCTTTCACTTAAGGGTGGTCCCAGCGGCAGGAGAGGTGCCCCCCCTCCCACTACTTCCCTGACGTTTTTCCCACTTCCCCGGAAGCGGGGATAATGAACCGGTCCACGCTCCTCACAGGCAGGAAGTCGACTCTATGGTCTTGGAGGATCAGAGAGATGTCAAACATCGTCTCTTAGCAACACATTTAAAGAGCCAATTTTTTTTCATAATAAAAAAAATTACTTTTTTTTTTCTCTTTTAGTGTAGATGTGAAGTCTGGGGTCTTTTTGACCCCAGATGCCACAATAAAGAGGTCCTGTCATACATATTTCTATTACAAGGGACATTTACATTTTAAAAAAAACTGTGTAAAAATAAAAAATAATAGATAAAATAAATAGGAAAAAAAAAATGAAAGCGCCTTGTCCCTGTTAGCTCGCGCGCAGAAGCGAATGCATGCGCAAGTCCTGCCCACAGTGTTCAAACCACACATGTGAGGTATCGCCACGATCGTTAGATCGAGCGCAATAATTTGAGCCCTAGACCTCCTCTGTAGGAGCTGGTAACCTGTAGAAATTTTTAAAGTGTAGCCTATGGGGATTTCTAAGTACCAATGTTTGTTGCCATTCCACGAGCGTGCGCAATTTTGAAACATGACATGTTGGGTATCTATCTACTCGGCGTAACATTATCTTTCACGTTATAGAAAAAAATTGGGCTAACTTTACTGTTTCCTTATTTTTTAATTCAAAAAGTGAATTTTTTCCCAAAAACATTTGTTTGGAAGACAGCTGCACAAATACAGTGTGATAAAAAATATTGCAACAATCTCCATTTTATTCTCTAGGGTCTCTGCTAAAAAAATATATAATGTTTGGGGGTTCTAAGTAATTTTCTAGCAAAAAAAAATGATTTTAACTTGTAAACAACAAGTGTCAGAAAATAGGCCCGGTCCTTAACCACTTCAATATAGGGCACTTTTCCCCCTTCCCGCCCAGGCCAATTTTCAGCCTTTAGCGCTGTTGCATTTTGAATGACAATTGCACGGTCATGCAACACTGTACCTAAACCAAATTTATGTCATTTTTTTCCCACAAATAGAGCTTTCTTTTGGCGGTATTTGATAACCGCAAGGTTTTTTCTTTTTTGCTACAAAAATAAAAAAAGACTGAAAAGTTTGAAAAAAAAAAGTTTTTTTGTTAATGTTATAAAATTTTGTAAATAAATACGTTTTTTTCTGCACTGATGAGCACTTATGAGGTTGCACTGACAGGCACTGATAGGCGGCACTCATATGCAGCACTGATGGGCACTGATATGTGGCACTGATATGCAGCACTGGTGGGCACTGATAGTCGGCACTGATGGGCACTGATAGGTAGCACTGATGGGCACTGATAGGCGACACTGATGGACACTAATAGGCGACACTGGTGGGCAATAATGGGCACTGGTGGATAGCACTGAGAGATGGCAATGATGGGCACTGGTGGGCAGCACTGATGGGGAGGGCACTGGCGGGCTCCCTGATCCCTGATTGCCATCCCTGGTGGCCATAGTGGGCATCCCTGGGGTCATGGGTGGACATCTTCGCTGGTTTCCGCCCCGTGGACTTCTTTGGTGAGCATCGATGAGATCTGCAAAATGTTTATTTTTGGGGTTTCCAGAAAGGGGGACAAAGCTTGTCTTTTTCAGGTTTTTTTTAGGTCCTGAGTCTCCTTGTGCAGATTTAATTACTGCAAAGGTTCGGGTGATGTCTGAACTACCTAAGATCCCCCCTATCCCTGTCCAGGTAATTGATTTACATAGGTCTGGTGGATATCCCTTGGGGACTTCTTCTCAGAGAAGACCAGTTGTTCCAAGGGCTGATCTACCATCCTGCTATACAGTTGGTGGTTGTAATGACTTAGCTATTGAAAGCCAGGTACTGAGGGATAGAGGTCTGTCTGGATCAGTGATCCCTACTATTGTGAAGGCGAGGAAGTCGTCTTCCAGCAAGATATACCATCGTACGTCAAAAGCGTACATTTCTTGATGTGAGTCGATTGGCGCTCATCCTCGTGGCTCCGATCTTAACCTTTCTTCAACAGGGTCTTGAGTACCATCAAGGGCTAAGTGTCTGCCCTGGCAATCTCCTTTCAGTCACCCCTAGCCATGTACTCTTTAATTGGTACCTTCATTCAGGGGGTTTGACATGTGGCTCCACCACATGAGATTTAAATTTAGTACTTTCGGTTCTCCAGAAACCTCCATTTGAGAATATTCGGGAGATTTCCTTGCCTACATTATCCCAGAAAGAGACATTCTTGGTGGCTATTACCTTGGCCCGTAGGAATTAGCAGCATTATCATGTTGCAGTCCCTATTTAGTGGTCCATAGGGAAAAAGTGGTTCTTCGTTCCTGTCCATCATTTCTGCCCAAAGTTGTCTCTGACTTCAATTTGAGGACATTGTGTTGTCTTCATTGTGTCCCAAGCTAGCTCATCCCAAGGAATTTGCTTTGCATACCTTGGATGTGGTTTGTGCGATTCAGGTGTATCTGGCAGCTACTGAGTCTTTTCGTAGGTCAGACTCGCTTTTTGTTGTTACTGACGGACCAAGAAAAGGGCTAGCCGCTTCTTCGGCTACCATCTCCAGATGGATCAGACAGACGGTGACTCAGGCCTATTCCATTAAAGGTCAGGTTCCACCTTTCTCTGTCAGGGTGCATTCTACTTGGGCGCTGTGTGCTTCTTGGGCCTTTCCGTCATCTGGCTTCAATATCGCAAGTTTGCAAGGCGGCCACTTGGTCATCCGTGCATACCTTCACAAAATTCTAAGAGGTAGATACTTTGCTTCATATGGCCACACAGTTTTGCAGGCTGCTGTTTAAGAGGGGCTGTTCCCTCTTGAGGGGTGTTTTTTTTCTTTAAACCTTTATTTTTCAGATGGGGCTCCTGTGACCCGTTTAAGGCTCCTGTGTCCTAGTTAAGGGCTCTTATGTTTAGCCTTGGGTTACTTTCCCAAACCCCTCATTTTCCTTTTGGCACTGCTTTTGGACATCCCACTAGTTAGATTAACACAAGATAAAAGCAATGTGGGACTTTAGGTCAGGAGTCTCATTTAAAGTCCCACTTTCCCTCCCCTTGTTTCATGTCCCACTAGTTAGGATTTATGGAGCACTGTGTCCGTCTATGAACGAAAGAAAAAATGTGATTTTTGTACTTACCGTAAAATCCATTTCTCCGAGTTTATCAACGGACACAGCACCTACCCCGCTATGGAGTTCTGATACTTGTAATACTGCTTGCTACTAAATTGATTACCTAGAGCAGAGAGGGGGGGTTATATACCAGCTGAGGACGGCCCATGGGCGTAGCCTGGTGTTTTTTGTTCTGCCTAGTCTTACTCCTGGAGGAGGCAATATAACCCACTAGTTATGATTTATGGAGCACTGTCTCCATCGAGAAATTCAGAGAAATGGATTTTACAGGACTACCTGTGGATGAAATGATGATTTCTTTTAGAGGGAAATATAGCAGCATCAAGCAATGCATCCATGCCCAACCCTTCTGAATATACTTTTTAACCCAGATATTCCAGATAGCCTATCCTACAGTCAGATATACTATTGGTCGCGAGCAGATATTTTCCTGCTTCGTAAAATGATACATTCCTTGCCCTGTAAATTACGCTTGTTTCAAGAAATCCAAAATAAATTTGAGATTCCTAAATGCCTTTTCTTCTCCTATCTTCAAATGAATCACTATTTTTCTTCTAAATCATCATCTCTGACTTTAGAAAAACCCACCGCATTTGAATTATTATGTGTTTAAATCCATCTATAAAATCCTCCATAAATCAACCTCGCTTAAATATAGTTCTCATGCCTATATGCAGAAGTGGGCCCAAATCATTCAGAAACATCTTTCTCTCCCACAAGGGCAGAAAATTTGGGACTCAAAATCTAAAGCTTCAAGATGCGTGGAGCAGAGAGAGACAGCTTATAAAATTATTCTATTCTGGTATAGAACCCCACAGATCCTCCATAAAAAGGATCCCTCAGTCTCCCAGTTTTGTTGCAGAGGACGTGGGTACACAATACCCTGGGATTTTTTGGGATTGTCCCAGGATCTTTCCTTCAGAATCTCTTTGAGATAGATTTTCCCTTGGATCCAGTTCTTTGACCCAGTCCATTTTCTACTGGACCTCCCAATCTTGGGTATTTCCAAAGCTGCCACGAGATTAGTTACATTTATTTTGCTAGCTGCAAAAAAGGTTATACCCACATGTTGGTTATCCTCTAATACTCCTACACATCCCTAACTGCTACAGACCATAGCTCACATACGAAGAATGGAACACTTGACAGCAGTGGTACAAGACTCTCTACCCCCGTTTTCAAAGGTCTTGGATTTGTGGGACAGTCCCCAATTTAACTTAGAATCAACCCCCCATACCCATGATTAAACCCTTCCCTTCTTTGAATACTTTTGTGTTTACTTATCTATACACACACGTCAGCTGTTTTGTTCAAAAACATGGTGTGCACCCCCTCCCCCCCTCTGTTTCCTGATGTTCTTTAATGTTTTTGGTTATTTTATCATGATGTTCGCTAATGGCCAAATCACTGAGCCACAATAGATTTATGAGATATTCCCCTCATGCATACTAAACTGGCTCTACTGGTCTATAACTCCATTTCCTAGCATTTGTACTGGTTATACTTTTTATATGCTCGTTTTTCTGGATATCCATACTTCGATGAACTGCAATGTCATGTGTATACCATTATAATATGCTTATTTATTCTGTTTGTTTAATCATTTTCTTTGTATTATGCTTGAAAACCCAATAAACATACAATTATAAAAAAATAAATAAATAAACAAAAATTAATGGTCACACTACACTCACACTACACTCACACTGAACTATCACTAGATTCATGCTAAACTGATTTTCTGCACTGACAATAGAATCACTATAGCACACTTACTCGCTAGGAGCACTGAACAGAGCCCTGTTCTATCTCTCTACATGCCAATATCACACTGCAAATGGTAGCTATGAGGAGAATATTTTTATAATGGGGGCGGGACTTAGAGCAATAAGCCATGATTGGATAGAGTCTTCATTACTTTCTCCAATCAAGGCTCTGACAGTGCTCTGTGCCCTAACAGGGCAAAACTTTCATTGCTTCAGCCAATCCGGGCTTCCAATGCACAGTGTGGCGACGTTGGGGCCATTTGGCAGGGCGAACAAATGGTTGAAGCCCCAATAATTTGGGTGTTCGTCGACCAGGCAAACAGCCAATGTTCAGCCCAAACTCATGCTTTGGCCGAACCTTTCGCCCAACTCTAGGAAAGACATAAATGCTACACTTTTGAGAGTCTCAGATGTCATCGTCCACTGCTGTGGCTTGTGACTTACCTACTAGAGTTGAGCGAACACCTGGATGTCCGGGTTCGGTGGGTTCGACCGAACTTGAAAAAAAAGTCCGGGTTCGTGAACCGGACTTAACCCAAACTTTGCCCCGATCCCGAACCCCATTGAAGTCAATAGAGACCAGAACTTTTGAGCACTAAAATACCTCTAAAACAAACATGGAAAGGGCTAGAGGGCTGCAAATGGCAGCAAGCTCATCTTAAGAGCATGACAAGTGCTCTGCAAACAAATGTGGATAGGGAAATAACTTAAAATAACAGAAAAAACAGAAAAATAAAAAATATTCATCTTGAATGATGTACCTGCCACCCCGCAAACAAAGGATCTGCCAGCAACACCACCACCTGGGTCACCAACAACCATCTCCACAATGTCCGTGGAAGTACCCCCCCTACCCACTCGCGATCCCTGGCCCTGAATGCCAGCATTTCAAAATACCTGGCCTTTGAAATGCTGTCATTCCGGCTGGTGGAGACGCAGAGTTTTAAACGCCTTATGGCGATGGCTGTCCCACAGTACGTCGTGCCCAGCCACCACTACTTTTCCAGGCAAGCCATCCCTTCCCTGCACAACCAAGTGGGTGACAAAATCAGGTGTGCACTGCGCAATGCCATCTGTGGCAAGGTCCAGCTAACTACGGATACGTGGACCAGTAAGCACGGTCAGCACACTGGGTAAATGCAGTGGCGGCTGGGCAAAAGGCAGATAGCAGTTTGGCGCATGTCTTTCCACCACCGAGGATTGCAGTGCGCTTCAGTTTGCCTCCTGTTCCCAACTCCTCCTACTCCACTTTCTCATCCTCTACCGCCTCCTCATCCGGTTAGCGTAACACCTTCACCACCAACTTCAGCACAGCCAGGGCTAAACGACAGCAGGCAGTTTTAAAACTTGCCTGTTTGGGGGGAAAAACCACACACCGCACAGGAGTTGTGGAGGGGCATTGAACAGCAGACCGATGAGTGGTTGGTGCCAGTAAGCATAGGTGTGCGCAGCCTATTGCATTAGGGTGTGCACCCCAAAGTTTAAATACACATGCATGTGTTTGCCTACATGTACATGGCCCCGATACATTACTCTCCCTGCTGGCAAAGTGAAATAGAAGTGTGTGGCACTTCTCTTATGGCAGAGCAGGTCCGAGGGAGATCTTTCCCATCTCCTCACTGGCAAACAGAGCGATAATTCTAATGTGCCCTAGGTGATTAGGGTGTGCCCAGGCACACCCGGCACACCCTGTGTGCACGCCTATGCCAGTAAGCCTCAAGGCCGGCCTGGTGGTGTGCAATAATAGGCGTAATCTTGTAGCAGCTCTGGGCCTAGTCGGTTTGACACACATCTCTTGCCTGGCACATGTGCTGAATTTGGTGGTGCAGAGGTTCCTTAGAAATTACCACCGATATGTCAGAGCTGCTGCAGAAAGTGCGGGCCGTCTGTGCGCACTTTCAGCGTTCTCACCCTGCTGCTGCTCGCCTGTCAGCGCTGCAGCGTAACTTCGGCCTTCCCACTCACCGCCTCATATGTGACGTGCCCACAAGATGGAACTCCACCTTGCACATGCTGGCCAGACTGTGCGATCAGCAGCAGGCCATAGTGGAGTTTCAGCTGCAGCATGCACGCATGAGTCGCTATGCAGAACAGTACCACTTCACCACCAGTAACTGGGCCTCCATGCGAGACCTGTGTGCCTTGTTGCGCTGTAACATATGCAGATTAGGCCGCAATGTAATATTTTTTCCCTAAATGGGTGTTTATTGAATAGCGGAATAGAACAACAGTATCCAAAGGGTGTATCTCACAGTAAAATATGCAGACTAGGCCGCAATGTAATATTTTTTCTTCAAATGGATGTTTACTGAATAGCGGAATAGAACAACAGTATAGAAAGGGCCACAATTTACTTTTTCTCACCTAAATGGGTTTTTATTGCAAAGCCGAATGCAACAGTATTCAATGGGTGTATTTCACTGTAACATATGCAGCCTAGGCCACAATTAACTTTTTTTTCCCCTAAATGGGTTGTTATTGCAATGCACAACACAACAGTATGCAATGGGTGCATCTCACTGTAACATATGCAGACAGGGCCGCAATTAACCTTTTTTTCCCCTAAACAGGTTTTTATTGCAATGTGCAACACAACAGTATGCAATGGGTGTATCTCACTGTAACATATGCAGACAGGGCCAAAATTAACCTTTTTTTCCCCTAAATGAGTTTTTATTGCAATGCGCAACACAACAGTATGCAATGGGTGTATCTCACTGTACCATATGCACACAGGGCCGCAATTAACTTTTTTTCCTCCTAAATGGGTTTGTATTGCAATGCGCAACACAACAGTATGCAATGGGTGTATCTCACTGTAACATATGCAGACAAGGCCGCAATTAACTTTTTTCCCCTAAATGGGTTTTTATTGCAATGCGCAACACAACAGTATGCAATGGGTGTATCTCACTGTAACATATGCAGACAGGGCCGCAATTAACTTTTTTTCCCCTAAATGTTTTTTTATTGTAAAGCGGAATACAACAACAGTATGCAATGGGTGTAACATATGAATGAAAAGCTGAAAAATAATTGTCCCCTTAATCAGTGCTTGTTGAATAGCAGATTTGAAATGCAGTGTCTGTCTAAACGCTGTAAGTCACAGTAAAATATGAAGAAAAAAAGTTTTTTTCTGTTTTAAATGCAGATTAAGCAGACACATATGCAATGAGGTTGCAGGAAATGGCCGCTACACACCGCATGCCTAACAGGTTGGATACTGCTGTTGTTCTCTTCCGCTATTGAATAAAAAAAAACTCATTTGAATAAAAAACTGAAAAATATTTTTTTTTCCCTAAATACTGAAAAATAACTATTTTCCCCTTACATTGGTGCTTTTTGAAGAGCAGGTTAGAAAAGCAGTGTCTGTCTAAAGACTGTATGTCAAAGTAAAATATGCAGGAAAAATGTTTTTTTCTTTTTTAAATGCACGCCTAACTGGTTGGATACTGTGGTTGTTCTATTCCGCTATTAAATAAAAAAAAAAACATTTGAATGAAAAACTGAAAAATATTTTTTTTCCCTAAATACTGAAAAATAATTATTTTCCCCTTACATTGGTGCTTTTTGAAGAGCAGCTTAGAAAAGCAATGTAGACAAAGTTAAATATGAAGGAATTTTTTTTTTCTTTTTTAAATGCAGATTAAGCAGACACATATACACTGAGCTTGCATTAAATGTGCAGCACCGCACACCTAACAGACTGATAAAAGTTTTTTTTTTCTCCTTTCTCCTCCTCACTGGGCTCAGGTCAGGGCATAAAGATCGTGCACTGCACCCCCACACAATACAATCAAGGTAGATCGCTGTCTGATTAAAGAATATTGTTCCTATGCTTTCCCTCAAAGCAATTTCCAGTCTGACCCTACAGTAATCTCCTATCTCTCACTCTGGGCAAAAAGATTGTGCACTGCACCCCCACACAATCAAATCAATGTAGATCGCTGTCTGATTAAAGAAGATTGTTCCTATCTATGCTTTCCCTCAAAGCAATCTCCAGCCTGACCCTACAGTAATCTCCTATCTCTCCCTCCGGGCAAAAAGATTGTGCACTGCACCCCCACACAATCAAATCAATTTAGATCGCTGTCTGATTAAAGAAGATTGTTCCTATGCTTTCCCTCAAAGCAATCTCCAGCCTGACCCTACAGTAATCTCCTATCTCTCCCTCAGCAAAAGTATCAGGAACCTCTCCCTAGTATAGTTTGAGCAGAGTGACAAGCGGCGCTATGTGACTCCAGCTTATCTAGACTCTGGGTCACATGCTGCACTGGCCAATCACAGCCATGCCATTAGTAGGCAAGGCTGTGATGGCTTCTAGGGCACACTAGTTAAACGCTTGCTGATTGACTGCCTTGCACCTGTTTAAACCGCGCCATTAAAACCGCGCCAAAACATCAAATAACGTTACCGAACAACGGACAGTACCCGAACATACAGTGTAATGTTCTGGTTCGGGTCCGGATACCGAATGCCCAAAAGTCCGGCACGAACCCGAATAATACAGTCGGGGTTCGCTCAACCCTATTACCTACATCACTACAGGTTTCAGTCTTTCAGCAAATTGTAAAGGTCCTATTGCTTACCTATCTTTGCAAATTACTATTTGCCTTTGTAAGTGTTCAGCTAAAAAAAAAAAAAAATGTGACATTTTAGCAGTAGCAGACGCACACTTTGAACAAGCCTAAATAGATGATATTTTATCAGATCATTATTATACCCACTGTAATAACTTTTTAATTATTCTATTATATCAGCAGCCAGGGTCCAATTAAAAAGGTAAACACAGAACATTCCAAAGTAATTTTTGCACATTTACATGACAAAACATTATCACAGCTATAAGAATATGTTTTTTAAGGCTGGCAGCTGTAATATTCTGCACAATTTCTATCTATTTGGTAATAATTACATAAGCCATTAGTGAGCCTGTGTTTATAGGAGACATATAACAGGAAATTAATCTTTGTATTATTCTTCTCTTTCATTAGAATTGACCAGACAAGATTCTGCAGGAATAATTACTTTGATTTATTACAGTGTTAAACGGTTGGTTAATCTGCCCTCTATATTCACATTATTGACATAAGGTTACAGCTACACCTTTACTGGTGCTGTTTGTACAACAGCAGCACAGGACTGATCATACTGATTTATCCCATTGTAGCCCTTTATTGAGCCCTTTATGCCTTCGTCATTGATACAAGGCAATAATGATGTTATTTATTTATGCCTCCAGTTCTGTTGGCCCCTAGTGTCTAGATTGATCATTGTGACATTCTGTGTTTTATATCATCCCAGAATTATCCATTCATTATCATTGGTCAAGGGCTGCTTATAATTTCATTTGTCTGTTGTTTACCTTTCTTATCAGTTCTAAGTGACATAATGATTGATTGTGGACATTTGTGTTTGTTTATAGCATTGTTTCCAGTTGTGTTTGATTATTTTATCACAGATAATATTGTTTGGGTTTCCATAATTAAAATGTGGATGCTTTTTTTATTTGTGTGAAAATGTTATTAAGAGACAAATTTTATTGCACCATGTGGGCCTAAAAAATAGTCTATAACAAAATGATTATGACATTGCTGATGGTATATTTGGACTCCGACCGCATATTGTCAAATGTTTGGGTCTCTCATATAACCTGCCCATGTTTGAAATGTTTTGCAACTTTTACTTAGTAAATGTACACTGCTCAAAAAAAATGAAAGGAACACTTTTTAATCACAGTATATCATCAAGTCAATTAAACTCCTGGGATTATGATCTGGTCAATTAAGTAGCAGAGAGGGTTGTTAATCAGTTCCAACTGCTTTGATGTTAATAAAATTAACAACAGGTGCACTAGATGGACAACAATGGGATGAAATCCAAAACAGGAGTGGTTTTAAAGGTGGAGGCCACTGACTTTTTTTTCCCTACTCATCTTTTCTGACTGTTTTTCACTAGTTTTGCATTTGGCTAGGGTCAGTGTCACTACTGGTAGCATGAGGCCATACCAGGACCTTATAGAGTTTGCACACGCAGTCCAACTCCTTCAGGATGGCACATCAATACGTGCCATTGCCAGAAGGTTTGCTGTGACTCCTAGCACAAGAGGTACTGTCTTAGTCAGGTGACTCCCAGTCTCAAGAGCATGGAGGAGATTCCAGGAGACAGGCGGTTACTCTAGGAGAGCTTGACAGGGCCATTGAAGGTCCTTAACCCATTAGCAGGACAGGTATCTGCTCCTTTGTGCAAGGAGGAACAGGATGAGCTCTGTCAGTGTCTTTCAAAATTACATCCAGCAGGCCACTGGTGTGAATGTCTCTAACCGAACAATCAGAAACAGACTTCATGAGAGTGGCCTGAGGGCCAGACATCCTCTTGTGGGCTCTGCCCTCACTACCCGGCACTGTGGCACTCGATTGGCATTTGCCATTTAACACCAGAATTGGAAGGTCTGCCACTGGCGCCCTGTGCTTTTCACAGATGAGAGCAGGTTCACTCAGAGCACATGTGACAGACGTGAAAGGGCCTGGAAATGCCATGGAGAATGTTATCCTGTCTGCAACATCGTTCAGCATGACCGGTTTTGTGTTGGGTCAGTGATGGCCTGGGAAAGCATATCCATAGAGGGACAAACAGGCCTCTACAGGCTATACAATGGCATCCTGACTACCATTAGGAATTGGGATGAAATCCTTGGACCCATTGTCAGACCCTACACTGGTGCAGTGAGTCCTGGGTTCCTCCTGGTGCACGACAATGCCCGGCCTCATGTGTGGAGAGTATGCAGCCAGTTCTTAGAGGATAAATGAATTGATAACATTGAATGGCCCCCATGCTCCTCTGACCTAAATCCAATAGAACACCTCTGGGACATTATGTTTCGGTCCATCCGATGCCACCAGGTTGCACCACAGTCTGTTCAGGGGCTCAGTGATGCCCTGGTCCAGATCTGGGAGGAAATACCCCAGGACATCACCAGTTGACTCATTAGGAGCATGTCCCGACGTTGCCAGGCATGTATTACAAGCATGTGGAGGCCATACAAACTACTTAGCACCATTTTGAGTTGCTACAATGAAATTTCAGCAAAATTGACTAGCCTGCTGCATCATTTTTCACTTTGATTTTTGGGGTGTCTTTGAATTCAGCCCTCTGTAGGTTGAACGTTTTAATTTCCATTAAACGATGTGGCATCCTTTCATTCCTAACACATTACCCAGTCTATATCAGTATTAGATATCCAGTCCAAATATCCAATTAGGTTTTTCCCAATTGAGATCTGATGTGTTTTCAAAGTGTTCCCTTTTTAAGCAGTGTTCAATAACTAAACTTTCATTTCAGAGAGTTTCAAACCAGCATCAAATAGGCAGTGAAGGAAACAATTAATGCCAGCTACAATCAAGTGTTAATTGAACCTTAAATGATGCAAAATGCATTTTAAGTAACATACTAAAGCCATTCTTACCATATTAATGCAATATTTTGACTTCTAACATTTTAAAGCAACAATGTATTCCTAAAATGGACATGTACATTTTGTTGTTTGTGCAGTATGCAAGTTTGTTGTTAAATCTAGGTTCTCCATCCATAGGATGTGGGGAAATGTTCCTAACGGCAAAACCAGCATATTTATAGGACAGGTAAACAGTAAAGGAGATATATGAAAATAGGCTTCTAGTCAAAGAATAATTTCAGACCCCTCACCCTATACATTATTCAGAAATGTTTGTAAATACCCTCTTTCCATGGCGCTAGGATCTACAACAAAGCACCTACAATATGTTGGGCTTACAGTTCCAGCTAAAATATATTTGCCTCTAATTTCACTGTTTCCAGTTCACCCCAACTATTTTCTTACATCAAAACCTCCAGTTCCAAGCACCAGTGGACTCATTTCAAGGACATACCTGTCAAACAGCTAAGCATCCCAAACGGCATCCAATGCCTGCATATCTGGTCTAGATAATTAGCAGAAGAAAGCAATGTCTTCCACCCCCTGTGGTTAACTTTTATGTTAACGTAAAAAGTGCCCTTTTTCTTTTGTTGGAAGTTCTATACCAATATATGATGTCTGAACAACTTTCTGAGAGACCTTTATGATGATATGCAGGATGTAATGGAATCTCTAGCTCAGAAAGTGGTTACTTGTATAGGAAGTTTTTGGGTGCTCCAACAATCCTTTCCGAGGTGGTGTAAAGAACAAAATACATTTTCTAGTACTTCTGTTGTCTGTGCTTTTGTGTCATTGTTTGCTTACTTTTTCACTTTGAATGCTTATCAAATTATTAAAGAGCTTGAATAATAATAATAATAATACATTTTATTTATAGGCATCCTTCAGAACACCCAAGGACACCAGAGCGTGTATGTATAAAGTAAAAATTTTGGTATGGCAAAATAATTTTTACATTTTGGATAATATATGGAAAAATCCTGTCAGGTTGTTTGTTTTTTTTTTTTTTTTTTTTGTAATTTGTGGCCTTGTTCTTTATTTGTGCTCTAATTGTCCTGGTGACCATATCCATAACTGTAGAATGGTCACCAGAGGAAGAGATGAAGGAAAATCTGCCAATGAGGAGAGCTTTTGTAGTGACATTTGTCTAAGAGTGGAATTTCACCCACTTTGAAGAGATATTCTTTCAGTTCCTGTTGTGTCTCTAGGCTGAAAGTGAAGGGAAATCCTCCGAATGGTACTGCCAGGGGCTTTGTTTTTCAAATGTAGCTGTACAAGTTGTTTGATATTGGGATGAATAAATATTTTATAGATCCACAATTCTACAAGCTTCTGCTCACTCTAATGCCTTTTTTTTATACGATGACCATCAGGTCCTAGTTCTTTCTGTGCTTTCATTCAAACTGCTGCGGTCAATGCCCTCTGCTGATTGATTGAGAACTGTTCTGACCATTTAGCTGTTGGGTTGGTAACTAGTTATGCAACTGGTAATGTATATGGTTTGACAAAGGAGCGTTGCAGAGCCCTGAAACATGTTACCGTCCACATCCTACTGACGCCATCATGTCCAATGATACTTACTATTTCGGCACTGCTGCTAGCTTGAGTTCTAGATTGATTATGGCTCTCGCTGGTGGCACTGTTCAATCCTTGCATCCCTCCTCAGCTGCATGTCTCCTGCACAACACAGTTGCTTCCTGGTTCCATCTGCCAGCATTTTGGCCACTTTCTATCGAGTCCTACTAGTGACTAAAGACTGATTATGAGCCTGTCTTCTACTCTTGTGACTTTATTTTTAACCCTTTTTTTAAACTGTTTTTTTATAAACTGAAACACTTAGAGGGTGGTGCCTTCTGCTTTTTTGTTTATTGCAGTGCACAGAGATCACCTAATGCTCTACTGGAAGAGTTGCAGACATCATACAAGTGATTCTTCCTAATTCGACTTGTTTACCTTGGGCATTCCGTCCGCGCGCCAAGCCACGCCCCCCTTTATTATTATTTTTGTGCCATTGTGTTTGTTTTTTGTACTAGTGGTGTAACTGCCTCTTTTGCTGGACAGCTTGACCTGTGACAGCGGAAAAATTTGGAATTTACTAGCAAGATAAACTGGATAGAAGTGGACTCCCTAAATGGTATCCTATGTTCCCAGGCTTAGTTTTTCATTTTATCAAAACTGACTAACAAACATTAATTATGTACAAAAATGTGACAACTTTACTAACAAACAGCTTGCAATTTACGCTCCTACAAACATATTAATCATTTTATACTAGTATAAATCTAGACAAACAGCATTTTACAACCAAATAACTGTACTATTATTAACACTGCCCACATTTATTAAATCATGTGGCATTGGCAATAAAGTATAGCTTTGAGGATAAAGCTCTCTAGTCTTAGTTTTGTAACTGAATATATGAGTCAGCTTAGTATTCCTTTGTCCTGATTTTGGTTTTAAAGATGTTGGCATAGTTTTTGATATTTTATTAATTTGAAAGAGTCACTTTTACAATTCCTTTTTATATAGCAGAGTTTCTGGGACATGTACGTCCTTGACAACTAAAGAACAGGAGCTTTTGTCCAGATCAGATTATTGCCCTCCTGTTACCATTTGTCTTTTGCTATGTGTATAATATAATCCAACATCCATATGAGAAAAGGACATTTTCTCAGCTGACTGCTAGAAAATAATCATATCTTGATAATGGCTACTGAATATGGTAAGCTTTCATAAACTGACAGGGAGATGCACAGCCACTGCTGACCATCAGTTCTATGAGCGTTTTTTACTTTCTCCCTGATGTGCACTTTAATAAAATATTCACTTCCAATTTTTTATATTATTGACAACCTGATAAGTGTTGCTAAGTAACCTTTGAGTGTCGGTTCACACTAGTGTGACGCCAGACTTCGCATGTGATTTGCACCGCATTGCTGTGCAGGTCACATGCAATGTCTGTGCGATGCAATTTCAGCCATGCAAAATGTATGGCTGAAATTGCATCGCATTCACACTAAAATGGATCAGGACCCTTTTTTTGGTTTGCACTGGAATCGGATCGCATGGGTGTTCACACCTATGCGATCCGATTTCTGCACCATTTCACAGTTCACACAGTGATCTGCGAACCAATCTGGGGGTGTCATTAACTTTACATTGACAGCCCCAGTGATTCGCAGATCTCAGTGTGAACCATTGTGCGATTCTGGTGTGATGCGGGAACCGGCACTGATTCGCAGGGTTTCCCACATCACACCAGTATGAACCGGGACTAAGACTTTCAGCTTCCCTGCTACTTCAGAATCCTTTAAAGTGTATGTAAACCCTAAACCCTAACAATGAACTTTTCATATTTGGTCTGTTAAATATATCATACCATTGAAAGCATTTGCTGTATTTGTTGGATAATTCCAAAAAATCTTGTTGATCCTATAGAACCCATCCCTCTATGTTATCGAGATGAGGAGGTGTTCTATAGTCCTGAATAAGCCCAGATAGGAAGGATAACTTGCCACAAATTTGTGGCAGGTTGACTTGTAATTCATGTTACCTTGCTGCAGTGAGGCCTGAGCTCAAATTTATAGCCTCTTTTGGCGTGGTGGCATGTGCGTCGCACTGTAGGGAGTCTATTGTTATTTCGAGTTCTAGATGATACATTTCAAATCTGTAGCAATTTGCGTGGCAAGTCTCTAGCAAGAGCAAAGTTGCAGAGGTGAGTCTACAGCAAGAGCTCTGCAAGTCACAGTAAACCCCTGTGGTGGGATGAATATTGCACAACATAACTGAACCAGAACTTGCAGCAGACTTGCAGAATGTTCGCAAAGAAAGTTGATCTGGAGTCATGCAATGCAGAGTTGCTGCAATTGTGCAACAAACTTGTTAAGCCTGGCAAGCCTAGAAATAGCTTAGCAAGTAATTTTCAGCTCAATTGCTTGCTATCTGGGTTGCTTATTATCCACTTGCCGACTGCCCCACGCAGATTTACTGCACCAAGGCGGCGCGGCTGTGCATAATCACGTAGATCTACGTGATTATGTGCACGTGGTCTCGGCAGGGTGCGCGTGCCGTTGGAGCCGCGCTCCCGCTGTGATTAGACACAGCAGGACCCAGACCACAGGAGGAGTGGGCACGATCGCCACTGGCCTCCAGCAATCTTCACAGAAACTGACAGAAAAGCCTCTTGCCTATGTAAACAAAGAAGGCGGCTCTTCTGTCACACAGGCAAAGAGAGAGAGAAGCTGAAACACCGATCTCTCTGTGCCTGTCACAGAGCCCCCCCCCCCTTACAGTTAGTAAGCACAAATAGGGAACACATTTAACCCTTTGATCACCCCCAGTATTAACCCTTTCCCTGCCAGTGCATATTATTTAGCACTGATTACTGTATTAATGTTACTGGTCCCCAAAAAAGTGTCAAAAATGTCAGTTAGGGGTCCAATCTGTACGCCGCAATGTCGCAGTCCCAAATCGCTGATCGCTGCCATTACTAAACTAGGAGACGGGGGGGGGGGCTCAAAATTAGAGTCAGGAGGCAGGGAGCAAAGGACAGAAGGCAGTAGTAGAGTCAGCAGCGGCAGTAGTTCCATAACGTCAATTGGGGGGTCTGTGCGGGAAAACCTCAGACCAAACAGGAATAAAAATAATCACCATTCACTATCACCTTCCACAAAACTAAGAGGGGTATATGCAAATGCCAGGAGCCTAGCTAATAAAATGGATGAGTTGAAAATGTTAGTACATGAGGAGGACATAGACCTTGTGGGAATAACGGAAATTTGGTTCGACCCCTCACGTGACTGGCTGGCCAATATCCAAGGGTATTCGTGTACCGGAAGAACAGGGTAGGAAAAAGAGGGGGAGGGGTATGTCTCTATGTCAAGAATAATGTAAGGTTGTTAGAGAGGAGTGATATTATGGAAGGGATGAGTATGGAGTTAGAATCCGTGTGGGTAGAACTCCATAGGGAAGAAGAAAAGGGAAAAGTAATTGTGGGGGTTTGCTATAGGCCACCCAATCAAAGGGAGGAGGTAGAGCTAGAATTTATATCACTGTTGGGTAAAGTGGCAAAACCTGGATCAGTCATCATATTGGGGGACTTCAATTATCCCGACATTGACTGGGAAGAGGGGACTACACACTCACAGAAGGCCCGTCTATTCATGGAAATCTTACAGGATAACTACATGTCTCAGTTAGTGGATTCTCCTACTAGAGAAAATGCAGTCGTGGATCTATTGATCACTAATGACCAAGACCTAGAGGTAGGAGTCCAGGACAACCTGGGCTCTAGCGATCACAGGATGATCACATTTAGCGTAATTACCAATATAACAAAGCAAGAGGGGAACATAAGAACCCTAAACTTCAGAAGGGCAAACTTTCCCAAATTGTGCTCAATGATGCTAAGGGTAAACTGGGACCAAACCCTGGGAACACTGACCACAGAGGAAAAATGGGAATGCTTTAGGAACATATTAAACAAATGCATCTTGCAGTGCATTCCTATGGGAAATAAATTTAGAAGAGACAAAGCCAAACCTGGCTGGCTAAACCGTAATGTTAAAAAACGTATTAGGGGAAAAAAATTGGCCTTCAAGAAATATAAATCAGAGGGCACAGTATCGGCTTTCGTGCAATACAAGGAGGCAAATAAGAAAAGTAAACACGAAATCAAAATGGCTAAAATCAATGTTGAGAGACAAATAGTGTAGGATACAATGCGATTAGAGGAGAAGCGCTTTAACCTCAGGCAACGTGGGGGGTTCTTTACTGTTAGGGCTACAAGATTGTGGACTTCTCTACCACAAGAGGTGGTTTCTGTGGGAAGTATGGTTGCTTTCAAAAGACTCTTAGACGTACATCTCAAGGAGAAGAACATTCAAGGGTATGAGAGATGATTATGGCCACACACACCTACACAGGTTGAACTGGATGGACTATTGTCTTTATTCAACCTCACCTACTATGTAACTATGTATGTAACTAATAAAACAAAAAATAAATAAAAAGTCCAAACATCTATCTCATAGTTTGTTAACCCTATAACTTTTGCGCAAACCAATTAAAATGCATTTTTTGGGATTTTTTTTACCAAAAATATGTAGCAGAATACAAATTGGCCTAAACTGATAAAAAAAATAGATTTTTAAAATGTTTTTATTGGGAATGTTTTATAGCAGAAAGTAAAAAAATATTGTGTTTTTTTCAAAATTGTCGCTATTTTTTTGTTTATAGCGCAAAATCGAAAACCCGCAGAGGTGATCAAATACCACCAAAAGAAAGCTCTATTTGTGGAGAAAAAAGGACATCAATTGTATTTGGGTACAGCATCGCATGACCGTGTAATTGTTAGCTAAAGTAACGCAGTGCTGAATCGCGAAAAAAAATGGCCTGGTCTTTAAGGGGGTAAAACCTTCCAGAGCTGAAGTGGTTATCTGGGAGGCTGGCAATGCTGCTCCTCCATAAATATAGTAAAAGGTTGTTAGACTAGAGCTGACATGATGTTACAGATAAAAACAAAGGAAATGGGCCTGGAAAAATTAAAACGAATGCAGTCATCACATCTAAGGCTGCATTCACATGTCAGCTTATAATCGCGGGCAGAACCGCCGCGGTTCCGCCCGCGATTCGGAGATTTATTGCAAATCGCGGGACGCCTAGCGTTGCCCGTTGATTTGCAATAGCCCCCCAAACGGCGAGCAATGTTGCCGCGATTTACGCCCGCCGAATCGCGGCAACATCGCGCAAAAAAAATCGCAGGATGCAATACGCTCCAAAAAAGTACAAGAGCTTCTTTGGAGCGTATTGCGTCCCGCGATTTTGTTTGCGCGATGTTGCCGCGATTCGGCGGGCGTAAATCGCGGCAACATCGTTCGGCGTTTGGGGGGCTATTGCAAATCAACGGGCAACGCTAGGCGTCCCGCGATTTGCAATAAATCTCCGAATCGCGGGCGGAACCGCGGCGGTTCTGCCCGCGATTATAAGCTGACATGTGAATGCAGCCTAAGAACTGGAAAGCTGCTTTTGCTCCTGATTTTTAATTTGACATTTAATAAGTGGAACTTTTATTACCTAGCTTCCAGATGAGTTGCCGAGTAATTACAAAATTGCTCTAGAAAACTTACCAAGAAAATATTTGTGAACCATTTCAGAGAAGTGAAGTCCAACCTAGTTATGGGAAATGTATCCTCCAGATAAAATCCATTACATTTATCCACTAAGATAAATGGTAGTTTGCAATTGGTGCTAATCTATAGTTCCTGCCAAAACATATTTTTTGTAGTTTTAAATAGGCTAGGGTAGGATAACGCCTGCCATAGATAGTTTAAATCTTGGCCAGTTCCTGCTAAATCGAACCATGTATGGGCAGGCTAATCGGTCAATCAACTTGGGTACAACCAGCCTGCCCGATTTTACATGCGATTATTGCTAGCGGTTAGAATACAATGGCTCGACTGGAGTGATTCCCCCGTCAACACTGTCTGTGGACATGAGTCTTTCTTGCAGGAAAAAAATGTCTTTGTATATGGCCTGCCTAAGAAACCCTGTAAGGGTTTATTGCAGTCTGAGGCCTTGTTAGATTTTTCCTTTCACAGTAAGAAATGAGGAAGAATCTCCAACAAGGACAGAACAATAAAAGCTAATGGCCTACTACACTGTGTTAACAAGGAGTATCATTACTACTGTCTGTATCCCTTTGCAGATTCAATATAATCTTCAGTCCAGGCAATATGCTATGGTCTCAGACCACAATAAAATTGACAGAGGTTTTAACTTTTCCTAGCTCTCTCCAAAACCAAAAAATAGTTTGGCTGGAAATACACATTAAGGCCTCTTTCACACAAATGATCCGATCAGATCCGCCTGTCAGTTTTTTAAGCGGATCTGATTGGATCCTCCATGCTTCCCAATGGGGCAGCGGATGTCAGCGGAGCCATGTCCGCTGACACCTGCTGCTATCCGATTCCGATCCTGTCCGTGAAATCTGGACGGATGGAAACCCTATTTTCCATCCGTCCAGGGGATCGGATCGGATGGGATCGGATGAGAGAGGACAGGCGGTCCAATCCACCGAATCACCCATATAGAGCAGCGGAGCTCTGACACCTCCCTCTCCGCACACAGAGCGGAGAGGGAGCGGTCACCTGCCTGCTCAGTGGGGATCGGTGGATCGATCCCCCGCTGAGCAGAGAACAGACCGCACTGGACAGGGGATCGTGTGAAAGGAGCCTAAGTCATTCTGACCGGTCAGCAATCAACCTTTCATATTTTTAGGTGCTGCATACTTAACTGGTTACTTTAGTTCATAGCAATTTCAAATATATATTTCTTTTTATTTTTCATTTCTTTTTCAAATAAATTGGAACTTTGGTAACTTTATAAGTCTGCAATAATAATTATTATATACTATTTTAAATATTATTATTATTATATTAAAACATTTTACAACAACTTTTAAATAGCTTTACCTTTTATCTTTAAAATCATAAATAGAGCTCTGGTCTGGTGACTTTGCCTAGGCTGAGATGATCTCCATAGTCTGTTAGGAGGAAACATTTCCCCTCGTCCACAGTGATCAGAAACTTTGTAAATTTGAAGCAATTAACAAAATGAGAGGCTTCCTCAGAAGCTAATCTGTGTTAGGCCCCTTTCACACTAGCGGACCGTTCAGATCCACTTGTCCGTTTTTCAGGCAGATCTGAACGGATGCCCCATGCTTCTCTATGGGGCATCGGATGTCAGCGGAGACATGTCCGCTGACATCTGATTCGATCCAACAAATCTGGACAGATGGAAAACCTATTTTCCATCCGTCTGGCGGATCAGATCGGATGAGAACGGACACATGGTCCGTTCTCATCCGATTCCCTCATAGAGATGCATAGGGACCTGACAGCTCTGTCTCAGCACACAGTGCGAACACACAGCTGCCATCTTCCTGCTCAGCGGGGGATCGCGGATCGATCCCCCCACTGAGATAAACAGAGTCCGCCTGACGGACAGGACTGTGTGAAAGGGGCCTTAGACATTTATAAACACAGCCAAGCACCATGATTTATATTAGGATGTCACCTGTGAGCTAGCAGATTATTCCAAGAAGTAGATGCTTGATTGATAGTCTCTGAACAAAGATGGTATTATGCTTCTCAAGGGAAAAAGCATTATAGTTTTGCCACGTTTTGGAGCATTTTTGCAATAGTGGTTTTTAGCTTTTTTGTGTTTTGTGTTTTGCAGCGATTGCGTTTTATAGCAAAACTATACTCCCACAAAAGCTTATGGCTTAAAAATACTCATTAACACTGAACAGCCACATTTTTCAGCATTTTGCAGCGTTTTTCAGAATTAGAGCATTTTTACAGCTGAAAAACTCTTCTTCAAACGCAGTAGTTCTGTTTTTTTTTTTTCATCCTGAAAACGTCCCTGCTATAAAACGCTGATAACAGCCTATGTGTGCATGGACACATAAGATAAAATGTTGGGGAGTTTACTGGCTTTAGAAAAAAAACGCCTGATGCCCAAAACAGCAGCTGTAAAAACATTCAGTGTGCATGAGGTCTAATGATTCAAAGCAAAAAATTCACTGTGTTTTCAGCTCAAACAGGAAGTTAGACTCTCACTGGATATGTGGCACCTCATAGGGTATGTTTATGTACTAGCAGTGTTTTGATGCAGGGATAAAACATGGGGAAATGTACAATCATTGGAAATAAGTACGGAATAATGGAAAATTGATATCAAATATTTACCGTAATTTTACTTTCCTGATGGACTCAATGGCAGCATACGTTCGGGTAGGCCCCGCCTCCTCTCCTACCCTATAGGACCCCACTCCCATAAATCTTTGCTCCTTTTCAGCATCCATGTTCTGTAACTAGCCTACTCAGGAACTGGGAGGGAACTCCTGCTGCCATGGAGTCCATCAGGAAAGGAAAATTACAGTAAGTATTTGATATCAATTTTCCATTTTCCTGACAGACTCCATGGCAAAATACGTTCGGGAAATAACTCGCAATACACTCCCAGGTGGGAAGATGCTGACCAAAAGCTTTAATTTGTACCATCAACCGATAGTACTTGAATGCCAAAATTAACAGATGATAAGGCAGCTGGTTCAACACAATAGTGAGACATAAAAGTGTTGATGGAAGACCAGGACGCTGCCCTGCAGACCACTTCGGGAGTGACATGTCTGGAAGCTGCCCAAGACGTCCAGACACTTCGGGTTGAGTGTGCCGTTACCACTTCTGGAGGATCCGAGCCCCTAGATTTGTATGCCCATTGAAGCTCTAGAAGAAGCCCACATTCCTTTCTTCTTTCCGTGAAGAAGGATGAAGAGAAAGTCTGTTTGACGAAAGGCAGCTGTGATTGTCAAATATTGCTGTAGAGACTTGCCTACATCAAGAGGATGAGAGTCTTCATCTGTCCAAAAGGTGGGAAGGACAATTTCCTGATTTTCATGGAACACTGAAGTTACCTTAGGAGTTGATCCTAACATAGGTATTAGAACTACTCTGTCTGGAAAAAAAGGTTAGAAATGGTTCTTTTACCCACAGACTTTGGATCTCGGAGACACGTCTTGCTGAAGTAATTGCCACCAGGAACATGGTTTTAAGCGTAATCTCTCTAATTGATAGAGATCTACTTACAGATGATTCAAGAGATGAAAAGAAGTCCAAAACTAAGGAAAGATCCCATTTTGGAAATCTCGGCTTCCTCTGGGGCTTAAGTCTTATAGCGCCTTTGAAAAATTGGCAAATTAGTGCATGTCTCGCCCAAGAAACTCCTGTGAAGGCTGAGATGGCTAAAACCTGAACCCGTAATGAGCTGACAGATAAAGACATATCTAAGCCTGATTGTAGAAAACCAAGAACATAGTAGGATTGTATGGTAGGAGTCATGTTAGGATCACTTCTAGGGGATAAAAAACTGGAGAATTTTGCCCAGAATCTTTCATAAACCCTATTGGTGCTGCTTCGTCTAGCGCTCAGAAGGGTAGGAATAGCCTCTGCTGGACATCCTAGGGCCTCCAGTCTCCCACTCTCAAGAACCAAACCTTGAGGTGCAGACGAGCTGGGCATGGATGAAGAGTAGAGCCTTGAGACAGAAGATCCGGCCTGAGAGGTAGAGAGACAGGAGCCCGGTAACTGAGAAGTGTCAACAGAGGAAACCATGGCCTGTTGGGCCAGTATGGAATCACTGCTAAGACTTCCACCGCCTCCATCCTGAGTCTCCGTAGGAACTGGAGAATAATCAGAACCGGGGGAAAGGCGTAGGCTCTGTGAAAATTCCAACGGTCCATGAGACCGTCCAGCCCAATGGCTCGGGGCTCTCTGAACCTTGTGTAATATTTTGCAAGCTTCTTGTTGCCTGGAGCTGCAAATAGGTCAATCTCCGGGAGAAAGTCTAGGGACTGAACTCATCTGAAGAATTCTATGTTGAGGGACCACTCGTTGTCGAGTGTGACTCGGGAGAGAAAGTCTGCTTGCAGGTTCTGTATCCCCGGAACATATGCCGCTGACAGATTGGATAGGTACTTCTGGGCTCAGAGCATAATCGGTTTCACCTCCTGAAGCTGCGTGTTCCGCCCTGCCTCTTTACATAGGCTACTGCTGTAGTGTTGTCTAATCTGAGGATTACAGATGATTCCTGAATCAGATGTTGAAAGGCCTGAAGCGCCTTGAAGACTGCCCTGAGTTCCAGGATATTGGAGACAATCCCGAAGGTAGAGAAGCCCCACCTGCCTTGTGCTGTCTCGGACAGACAGTGAGGCATCTGATGTCACCGTGACCCAGGAGATGGGGGCTATGGAGTGACAATTCAGAAGGTTTTCTCTTAACAACCACCATGGAAGACACCTTTTCATGGCTGCCGTCAACAAGATGCGCTGGGTCAGATCGTCTGACTGCCATTGCTGGAGAAAGCCCCTCTAGAACGGTCGTAGTTTCCAAATGGCCCACTTCACCATGGGAACTGTCGCTACCAGAGTCCCAATTATCTTCAGGCACTGACGAGAAGTGAGATGAGAGAAGGAGAGAGCCAGAGAAACCCTCTCCCTGATCACCGGAATCTTCTCCACTGGAAGAGAAATGGTACCCTTTTCTGTGTTGAACAGGGCTCCCAGAAAAATGAGAGACTGAGTGGGAATCAGGTGGCTTTTTTCGATGTTCAGGATCCATCCGAACTCTTGAAGAACCTCAATGACGCGGTCTCTGTGCCTGAGGAGCTGCGACTTGTCTTAGGATAGGAGAAGCAGGTCGTCTAGGTAATGATGTAACCTGATGCCCTCTACTCTGATCAATGCCACCACTGCCAACAAGACTTTGGAGAATGTGCAAAGTGATGTGGAGAGTCCAAAGGGAAGACAGACAAACTGGAAGTGACTTTCTCCTATAGCGAAGCGAAGAAACTGCTGAAGATTTTCTGCGACGGGAACATGAAAGTAGGCGTCTTTCAGGTCTACAGATACTAGCCAGTCTCCCAGCTGAACTGAGTGTTGAATCATCTGGAGAGACTCCATCTTGATTCTCTCTCTGAGAATATACCGGTTTAAGTGTGTTAGGTCTATGACGGGTCTCCAGGAACCGTTCTTCTTCCGAACCATAAAAAGGGGAGAGTAGATACCCTGACCCTTTTCGATGTCTGGAACAGGAACCACAGAGCCCTGGAGTAGTAGGGAATCTATGTAGGTGAGAAGGACCCGTCTTTTCTCCTCTGATGCAGGAATGGAAGTTGGAACAAATCTGAGCCTTGGGGTGCGGTCGAAGGTCCAGGAGTGACCGACCAAAATCGTATTGACAACCCAGGTGTCTCGGATTTAGGCCGCCCAGCTCTTGCCTGGTTTGTAGCTGCGTGCGTCTCTGGATCGGCCAGCGTTTTGTTTCCTAGGAGGAGCCCTCTTGAAGTTAGCTTGACGCCTGTCCTGAGGAAGGAATCCCGACCTACCGCCAGTGGCCTTAGAGATGGCACTCTCCAATTTGTTACCAAAGAGGGAAGAACCCTCAAATGGGATCTGACACCACACCTGTTTAGAGGCAGCGTCAGCTACCCAAGGCCGAAGCCAAAGTGCCCGTTTGGCAGTCACAGAAGATAGCATCACACGTCGGGCTCCAGAGCTCAACCTGCCATCCTGGAGGCATGACAAAGATCTAGCCCCACAAAGCTTCCACAGCAACACAAAGCGCGTCGAGACAACTAAAAGATCCCATGCACCTTCACTCATTCCAGTCTGAGTACTTAAGCTATTTTATTTAATTATACACAGGTTCACGTTAACAGTTGATCTGCAGTTATTTGAATTGGACATGGGTAGATGACACACTAGACTTTCCCTAACCCAACCCTTTATGGGCCACAGATATTTATCCACACAGAAGTGAACTCTGATCCTTCTGATTCTATCTCCACTAAAATTTAGTTGCCCTATGTGACGGTACACACTGTCACTGGGAGTGAAAGACAGATACTTATGCCCCTTTCACACTAGTGGACCGTTCAGATCCGCCTGTCAGTTTTTCAGGTGGATCTGAACGGATGCCCCATGCATCTCTATGGGGCATCGGATGTCAGCAGAGACATGTCCGCTGACATCCAATCCGATCTGGTCTATCAAATCTAGATGGATGGAAACCCTATTTTCCATCTGTCCAGCGGATCGGATGGGATGAAAATGGACAGGCGGTCCATTCTCATCAGATTCCCCCATAGAGAACAGCGGGGGGGACCTGACAGCTCTGTCTCCGCGCACAGCGTGGAGACAGAGCTGCCATCCACCTGCTCAGCGAGGGGTCGGCGGATCGATCCCCGCTGAGAAAAACGGAGTCCGCCGATGGACTCCCAAGTGTAAAAGGGGCCTTAAGGGACACTGAGAAAATACTAAAGGGACACAGGTTGAACTGGATGGACTATCGCCTTTATTCAACCTCAACTACAATGTAAAATGGTTTGGATAACTTCAAATGGGAGAGTAATTTAAGTAAGTTGTATTTATCCACAATATCTCTCAAGAATTATGAAGATTTAATACCACTTTACACTGTGAGACCTATAGCCTGTTGCCATGAAGTCTGTGACACCTAGATGTGTATTCCATGTACTTCAATGTAGGAGATGAACACACTGTCATGGGCAGTCCTATTGTCTGTTTTGAGGTAGGATGTGTATTGTGTTAGGTCTGCCTGTCCCATTGTTAAATGTTAATGACCTCACATTGTTCTGTCCAGATGGCTAAATAATTAGTTCAGGTTAATTCTGTTTCTGTATACAATTTCATCTGCATATGTTACTGCAATCAGGCAGATTAATCATCAAAGATGAGGAAGGTGGGAGCCGTGGGCAGCTTATGTGAAGGTCCGGCTCTATTGATTGTATTTCCTTGTTTCCTCTCTAGGCAGCTTCTTTGAGGGATGGTCATCCCTGGTCAATGTTCTCTTCTCCTTTCTTCTTTTTCTGTTCTTTCCCTTTCTTTCCTTTCTTCCTTCTCTTGGTAACTCCATGTTTGGATGTTAATGGTTACAAACTGTTGATATCATTCCTGGTTTATTATATAGTAACTGACCATTAACAGGTACTACATAAACTTGGCTCAGGTCTAGACCTGCATGTAGCCGCCATAGGGTGGTGGGATGCTTAGTGGATTCTAAATACCTTTTTCTCTTATAAGGCCTCCGGCCTGGGTGATTCCCTCCCTGCGCACAGCTGGTTCCCAATAGGGGTGCGCGGGCGGGTCTCCCCTTGGGGGTGGTCGAACATTCTCCTTTGTTTAGCCTAAAGGTTGGGTATCCCTTGCTAGATATTCCCACTGTGCCCCATTTACCTGTTACAATGGGGGTTTACTGTGATTTGTAAGGTATCGGTTATTAATTTTTTCAATTCTTGTAGCTACAAATGTAATTCTGACAATGTGTTATTCTGTACTGTTGTTATCTCAATAAAAATTATTGAAAGAAAAAGATGAGGAAGGTTGTTACATTTTTGTCAAAGGTGTTCTACATGGAAGACCCATTATACTTGGCAACATACTGCATATGCTCCAAATAAACAACTAGTCCCCTTTTTTCACTCCACGTTGCAGACCCTTACATCTTTCCAATCAGGAACACTGGCATTGTGAGGAGACTTTAACCTTGCGCTCTCTCACAGCCAGGATATCTCCATGGGTACCTCCTCCCTCCCGCATAGAGCCCTGAGAGCAATTAAAACTTTGAGTTTTGAGTTTGAGAATTTGAGTAACTTACTTTTGCACGATACCTGGCACACTATGCATCCTGACACAAAAGATGATATCTTCTTTTCAGGGCTGCACAATAGATACACCAGAATAGACTACTTTTTCATTATCCAGCAGGACCTCCTACTTATACAGGACACATCCATTGATCTAATGTCTCTATCAGATCACAACCCCATCTCTTTGACTTTGTCATTACCAGATAAGGTTACTCGATTGCCTATTTGGCGTTTGATGCGTCCCTCTTAACAGACCCTGCAATTCTCTGAGCAGTACATTAGAGTCTAAAGCATTACTTCCTAGATAACGATTATCCAGAAACCTCTCCACTAACACAATGGAATGCACACAAGTGAGTAATCAGAGGGGAACTCATTTTCCTAGGTAACAATCATAGGAAAGAAAAACAAGGATGCATTGAAGCGGTCTCCTCGCATATTCACTCGCTTTAAAAATCGCATACGCAACTTCTGGACCCTCAAACACTCCAACAGCTAACCTTAGCCAGAAACAAGATTCTGGGGGAAATAGGGAAGAGAGTTAAATGTAATTACATCCTTTCCCAATAAATGTTTTATAAACACGGAAATAAATCTGGGAAAATGCTCACCAAAACTCTTCAAAAACCAAAAAACAGCCGCTATAGTTCACTCCATAACTGACCCCACTGGGCATACGATAACCACGAACAAAGCTATCACTAACCAGTTTGTTCAGTATTATTCCAAACTCTACAACTTACTCTCCACAAAACAATCTGGGGCTAACTGACTATTGGCTATTGCAAAATCTTTTCAACCGTTCTTCCACGTTTCCTGAAGGCATTTAATTCACTGTCCAACTCACACTCTCCTGGTTGAGATTTACTAGAAGCCCATATCGCCGTAATTCCTAAGCTAGATAAAGATCCATCAACTGTCTCATATTATAGACCTGTCACATGGATGTAAAAATATATGCGAAAATCCTTACCAACCGTTTACTTCCCCTGCTTCCTAGCAAAATTTCACTGGACCAAGTAGGCTTCATTCATACCCATAAAAGAAGCAACAGGTAATACCCTGAAAACCATCATAATTTACCACTGGCTATCTTCTTCCCACCAACCAGGCTTTTTCTTATCACTTGATGCAGAGAAGGCATTCGACAGAGTGGCCTGGGATTATATGACAGAAACACTTAGAGCACTTGGTTTGGGAAACCAAATGCTTACCTTCATTTTAGCCTTATGCTTTAAAACTATGGCTAAAGTCAGGGTTAGAGACCAGCTGTCGGACGCCTTCTCTATATCAAATGTGATGGGCTAGGGCTGCCCACTTTCCCCCCTTATTTTTGTTTTAATCCTTGAGCCATTACTCTGCAGGCTAAGAGCAACCCCTGATGTCAAAGGGATTACTGTGGCGGGTCATTCCTATAAACTTGTTGCCTTCATAGACAATATATCCGCACTCTCAAACCTATACTCCAGTAACTATCTCCCGCTGTTGAAATCCATTCAACAGGACCTACAGAAATGGTTTTGAAGAGCATCTGTTATAAAAATTAACATCCTACCCAGAGTCCTACATCGTCTACAGACGATCCCGATCAGAACACCAATGGCCTTTTTCTCCTCTTATAAGAGCGCATGCACACAGTTTATATGGCGATCTAATTGCTCTAGGCTTAGCTTTGACAAGCTTACCACCCCCAAATTGAGAGTCGGCAGAGGCCTCCCTGACATATATAGATACTACTTGGCATGTAACCTTACCAGGACAGTGGACTGTCATGTCCACTCACAATGCAAAGCTTAGGCCAAATTGGATTGCTCATTCTCTAAAACACCTGTCTAGGGGATAGAAGCAAGAAAAAAAAAAAGGATTGCATTATAAATAGGTCCAGGCATTTTTACTAACTTTATGACATGGACAGTTTGATGTTCCCATTGCTGCTCCTTCCCAACCACTCAACAAAAACTTTTGTCAAGCTGATTTCTAGATCCCCACCGGCTTCCATTATTGTGTTCTCTTTGTTAATAAACCTATTGAATAAACTCAGTGTAAAATCACAGCTTATCATTTTATTTTACTCTTGAGTATAACAATCGAGTCCTATTTACTATACAGCTAACTGATGATTAAAACTATTACTAAAAATATTTTTATGAATGAATGTCTTAATCAGTAAGAAGGGATGAGAAAATCTGCATGGGTTCATATAGTCAAGGGTACAACAAATCCTTTTTAAAATTTCTCAAACCCAAACTTTGCATCAAATCCCAATTAAGTTTAATTATTTTAAACTTATTACAGGATATTGCCATATTACAGGATACATAAAGGGTGAATCTCCTATAGCGGGGGGACAAAGACAGCAACAAAAACTTGACAGAATTGCTGTCTTTGTCCCCCGCTATAGGAGATTCACCCTTTATGTATCCTGTAATCATTGTCACCAAAACAGGAAAATAATTAAAATTCTATACAGTAATCCAAAGCACTCTTATAACAAAGCAAATTTCCCCCATAAGAAATAATGTTAACTCAGATGATTCGTTCCCCAACCATTTATTCATAAGTCCATCAGTTTATAGTCATATAAAAAGATTATAACAATGTGATAGGTTGTGTAACCATAAAAGGGATTAGAAGCAAAATCCAGCAGGAGCTACAGAGTATAAAAGAGAAGAGAGGTGCCTATATGTAGCAATATGGTACATTTAAAGAAAGGTTCAACATTTAGCAACTCCCATGGTTATTGATTAAAAGAGGCACATCTAAGTATGCAAGCATCCGGGGTAAAGCTGTCCACAAAGACCATCCTCTGCACCACCGGCTCTCAATGCCATCAGTCTGCAATCGTGACCGGGCTGACTACCCTGCAATAGAGTGATCTGAAAGTGAGGCTTGAAGTGCTCATGGAGCGCAGTGTGAAAGGGATGACGTCGATGGCAGTGTGGAGGACAGTCTACGTTGACCACTTTACCCCGGATATCTGCATACCTAGATGTGCCTGTTTTAATCATCAACCATGTGAGTTGCTAAATGTTGAATCTTTATTAAATGTAACCATATTGCTACACTTGAGGCACCTCTCTTCTATTTTATACTCAGTTGTGCCATGGCGCTACTTGTATATCAAGACATCTCCTGTTTATCAAGTCAAAATGTATTAAAAATTTTGCTTGTCTTGCAAAACGCACTCAAACCAAGGTACTGTCAATCCAGGGTTTTACTGTATTTTAGAGTTGTCATGAGGGGGGGGGGAGGAAAATCTTCCAATGGGGCCAAATGATCTGATAACAACTGTATTACTGTATATTGTAATTTTCCTCACTTTGAGGAGATTTTCTCAAATTTCCTGTTGCATCTCCAGTAAAGTGAAAGTGAAAGGAAATCTTCCCAACAGGACACAGACAGCAAAAATGACCTACTCTTTCCAAAACACAATTTTCACAATACCTACTCTTCAACATTAATTAGATTTTATGAACTCTATCCTTACCTTTTTCCATTTGCATAAACCTTTTTCATTTTTACCCATTTTTGAAGTACTGCTAGACAGACCCAAAGACAAACACACCACATTGCAGATAGATGGATAGCTAGATAGACAAGACTTACAAACCTTGATTTACCTCCAAGCCACAGCTTACTAGTTGTGATTTACAAGTTCACTTAAGTAAATTTATGCCCCCTATAGCCCATAAAATTTGTGAAATATTTATTGCGTGTATTGGATAAAAATGTAGACAAAATAGACATAGGATGATATAATATTAGGTGCATTTTGCTTCCATGCATTAAAAAAAAAAAATACACAAATTCTAAATAAACAGTGTCAGTCTGAATTTTAAAAAATCTCATCTCATTTTTTTCTTTTTAGTAAGCTGCTGTCTGACCTTTTTTTTTTTTTTTTTTTGATATGCGTGGAAGCAAAATGCACCCAATAGTATATCATCCTATGTCTATTTAGTCTACATTTTTATCCAATACATCCAATAAATATTTCACAAAGTTTATAGGCTATAGGGGGCATAAATTTACTTAAGTGAGCTTGTAAATCACAACTAGTAAGCTGTGGCTTGGAGGTAAATCAAGGTTTGTAAGTCTTGTCTATCTAGCTATCCATCTATCTGCTATATGGTGTGTTTGTCTTTGGGTCTGTCTAGCAGTACATTAGCTCAAGAAACATTCATGTTATTTTGTAGTAAAAAAATTAAATGTTTAATTAATTTTTTTCTTTCTGATACATTGTAGTATGAAGAAACCTAGGACATATCATTGTATGTAAAATGTTGAGGAGGACAGTAGGGGAGGTAAATTCTGTTTTATTTTTCATACATTTTATGAGTTATTACCACCTATCCTTATAGTCGCTTGTTTTTTATCCTATTGTTTTTACGTTTATCAGATTATGCTTTTTTTCCTCACCAGATTAGGCATTTATTATATTGGCATCCATAAATACTGTACACAATATATAATCATACAATGGATTTATTAATAAACATATATTTATTTCTATGCAATCTCAATGCTTTGTTAGTAAAATATTTTCATGTATATGGATAGATGTGGATGGGATTCTTAATAAATTGAGCATACAATTGTTTTTATTTTAATTATCATTTTTGTAATCACTTTTCAAATGTGCATATACAGTCACACATCAACACAAATGGGCATACCATATAGTGCATGTTTGCATTCTCCTTAATACATACATCATGGTATTCTTGCACTGGCCCTATGTTTCTGCTATGGAGGCAACCCATCAGCCAGGCTTATGAAAGGGAGGTTCTCCTGACAACACTTGCAGGGGCATGCACCAGAGGATGTGCTCTTGACTGGATTCTGCATGTTGGTTCCTTCGAATATCCAGTGCTACCTCTCACAGGCTGCTCAACAGGTGTGGTGCTGCAGAGTCTGTAATGGGACTGCAGATTATAAGACAGCAATAGTGCATGTAGCTACTGGTGTCTTGGTCCCTTTCGGTCCTGAAGAAGGAATCAACCAATGCAAAGAGTCTCCTCGTTTGGAAATGTAGCATCAATTAAGTGCATATGAAAATCCAAATAAAAAATATGGAGATACTCATAGTGTAGCAATCAATACAAAAGGTCTTTAATTAAAAATGCAAGGTCACAAAAATAGCTAAAATCACACTGACAAATCGCAGTATAAAAACAAAAGAATGAGGTCCAAATAAAATAGAAAAGGCTAAAATGTATCTGACCACTTACATCAGGAGCCACCACCTCAGACGTTAGAGTGGTGGCTGGACCTCAGGCATGTCTCAATAGCTCTATGGCTATTTTGTGTCACACGCATCATCAGGAGCATACCAGTAGCTACATGCGCTATTGCTTTCTTATAATCAGGACAGCAATTAGCTCTGGTGAGTGTGCATTTTATCTAAATGGTGGAGAACAATGTTCACGAGTGACAACACTTTTTTTTGTTCTTTGCACTGGGACACTTTTTCTTGCCTTTAATGACATTTAATTTACATATATTTTTTGGATTCACAAGTTTCTATACAGTATATGTTTTTTAATAAATGTTACAATGTTACAATGTTTTTATTGATTCCTGTGCTCTGGCCACTTTGTTGTCCTCTATATGCTACCAAGGATCCTTCCTTGATCTAATGTGCCTGGCTGCGGAACTCTCTGTGCATTCATCCATCCATCCCCTCATCCATTCATCCCTGAGTCCTACTATGCACTGACTGTTTCCAAGCCTGCTGACCTTTTAATCCCATCAACTTGATCTAAGAATTTATCTTGTCACCAAATCTGGAGCCACGCCATTATACTTAAGTACTTTACTTACATTTTATTGTTACTGCCTTTCACCACCACTTGCTCTATTATTACTCGGGATTCAGACTAAGAGCACTGAGAGATTTTTCTTTGATGTTTGTATAGGGAAAGTGTCTGACCTGAAACCATATTTTATAAATGCCCATAGATCATTATAGAGTGCTTGAATCCAAGCAAGGAAGTTATTTCCGAATCCCCCTTTATTGAGAACAAAGAAGAGATGTTTTCATGAAAGATTGTTGAAAGCTTTTTGATGTCTAAAGAGAGTAACAAAGAATCTTTTGGAATTTAATTATATTAACAAGGCAGTGAAAGCAACCTAGTATATAATATCCCTCTGAAATATGAGGCTTGCTATAATAGATTTTAGGTGAGTGGTCAAAACTTTTGCCAGAAGTTTTACTTCTTACTTGTATTTTTAAGGCATGTGCCTAAAATTAGACCAATCAGTATAATTTGTTAATGGTTCATTAGCTACCAATAGCTGCTGTGAGATATTCAGGGCAGATATGGTCTATATCAGACTTTTTCAACCAGGGTGCCTTTTGAATTCTTTAGGAGTACCCTCGCAAAATGCTTAAAAATTGCCACAAATTGCCCAACAATTGCCAGCAATGCACCCTTTTTGTTACTCAAAGCCACAGGTTTTCTTGTGCAGCATTATAACTTTGGGCACCATGCGGTCCAGCCACTGCCATCCTAACAATGACATCAGATAAGGATGGACATTGGGAACCTGCACAGCATCCTTGTTTGCCCCTCTCTGTCAGCACTGTGGTCATGTTAGCAAGGAGAAGGAAAGAGAAAGTGAGGGAGAAGATACATGCTAGAATACTAGTCAGAAACAGTGTGCAAAAGTGGAGGAATAAATCCCCTCTAATGTTGGGTAGCCCATGTGGGTAGATACTGCTGCGATATGTAAAACTATTAGTTTTGTTTTTTAACTTTTTAGAATGGGGTGCCTTGAGATTATGTCGAATTTTAAAGTGTGCCTTTACTGAAAAAAGGTTGAGAAGCACTGGTCTATATCAAGTAGAATTATATATAGTGGTAAAACTGTCTGGACCAGGTTGCTAATTGGTTTTAAGAGTTTTGTTCATGATTTGGACTTCCAGGAGAGAGCTAAAATCATATTCATTAAAAGTTTGCAAAGATGAATAAACTACCTGACTTTTTTTAATTAAGGCATGGGGGGATAAATATGTGGTGCTTTGGTGCTCTCTACTTTCCTGGATAAATATGTGATGATGAGCTGTATACAAGGGTATTGTTGCTTGTGCCAGCAATAGATGTACGCTCTGTGGCCCAAAATGAGAAATAAAAAAGTTAAAAAATATATACCTCTTTCCAAAAATTCAAATTTTTGGGAAACATGGCCAACCTTTAGAGTGCAGGTTTTCCTCCTGTAAGTATGTCTCCAGAGGGGGAAATCCATTCACCATGAGGAAGTTTGGCGACAATGTTCTTCGCACCACTTCCTCAAACGCGTTTCAATTCATCCAAAATCTTCATCAGGGGGTACACTGTCTGTGTCTAAATATAAATACAATAATAATAAGTGTATAATAAAGACATGGAGGTTATCCCATTAGTTACACATAGATGAGAATTAACTTTTACTTATGCCTGTGGTACGTAATACTCAATGTGAAAATTGTAGATAGCCCATCCCAGCAAAAAAAAAAGTATGCAAGGGCTTTGTTTTCCAACAAGGCAACTTACAATCCTTTACGCATCATCACCATTTTCAACAATCAACATCAATTGGTTGGAGGATTTATAGAAAGATATTGGCATCTTTTAGCAACAGATCCCAAAACATCTCAATTTATTCCCTCAAAACCTTTAATTACATGCAAGGGTGCTCCTTCACTTAGGGACAAATTAGTCTCCAGTGTTTTCAGGGCTAAGGGTAAACAAGATCCTTGCAAAGCCAGGGAGACTTTTCCCTGTGGTTCAAGCAGATATTGTCATTTAATTTGCTCCCAGAAATCTCTACTCTCCAACTGTCAAACACAGGGGACTGTCTATATATTAATATGTCTGTTTGGAGCTTTTTAAATAGGCAAAACCAAAAGAGAATTTTGGAACAGGATTAATGATCATAACCATGCAGGAGAAACGTCTGACACCGAGTCCCCCATAGGTAGGCATATTGACAATCGTCATGATAAGAGAGTGCAGGATATCAAATTCTGGGCTCTTGATACAATATACCCAGATCCTAGAAGAAGGTGATTGGAATAAACTTCTCCTTCAAAAGGAAATGTGATGGGTTCATATGTTAAAGGCTGTTGAATTTCCTGGTCTTATTGACGTGATTAGCTAAACTGTAAACCATTCATTGATGGTTTTGTGTCAGGTTGTGCTGAAAATGCTTTATAAACTTCCCTGCTTTCTCTGTTGTTCTGATCATTACAGTATACATTTATTTTTTCCACAAGCTTGGTTTTATTATATGTACATGTGTTTTTGTTGGTGTGTTTTTATTTTGGTTTCACCTTCTCACAACTCCCCCCAAGATCGTGCTGTTCTAGTGGTCAGCTGCCACATACAGGCTTTACACACTTACACTGGTCTGGTGTTGGGTGTTGGGTGGAGTAGGGGAATTTCTTCCCTATGCGATAATTGGCCCTTTAATTCACCTGTGACTGGTCTGGGTGGTGTTTGCTGTCTAGTGTTGGCGGGTGTGTCAGTGCTTCCTCCCTGGCCCTGATGTACTGTCAGTGTTATGTAATTTCCGCCTGGGAAAGGCAGAGGGCATAGAAGAGCTGGCTTATGCTATGCTCCAATCAGAATTCCTGGGGTTCTCACCGGATTAGTAGAGCATTGGTGCTCAACCTGGATGATTATATTGATTGTCCAGTTTGAATTAATTGGCTGATCATTATGGGTATTTAAAGCCCTGATTGTTTAATGATCTTTGTGCTCATTGATTTCCCTTACTGACTGGCAGCATGGCATGTTAAAGCTCTTGGCGGGATGCTGCGCAAAGTATTTTTTGCATTACTCTTTTTCACTTTTTTTATTGATGATTATTGAACCTTTTTTTGTTCATAGTTTCTAAATTGTTATATCTCTTTTTATTTTTATATCTTTTACTGTGGACGGCTTAATTAATATCTATTGACTTTTGGATTGTGACTCTTGTCTGTCCACTGCCTTAACTTTTACTTATATAAGTACTGGCCAACCATAATATACAAATGACATAAAGTACGGTAACTTAAGTAGTGAAAATCCACTGTGATCCACTTATAACCCTTGCTTCAGTCAATACGTCTACAAAGCTGACAATATATACAATATTATGGTACAGTCAACCTCAAGGTTCCAAAATATGACATATACTAGAGCTATGGGTACTTTCACTTTTTTTTTTGTTTGTTATCTAAGTAGTAAGGAGCACCCTTAAAAGTTAACAGGATGTAACTTATACATCGTTTTGACCTTTGTAGTATTTCCAAATTTTGAACCACCTCTAGTCTATGAAAGGGTAGCAAAACCATCTTTTTGGCCATATGCTTTGTAAGCTTGGGAAATTTTCTCAGTCCGTTTATCATATTAATTTTATTATTTAGTAACTGAATTTTCTTCTTAATGCTTTATACCTTGGCATGAGTATTGTGTCTCCAGCAGAGATTGGTGCTGTAAATAATTTCCTTACCTTATATAGTTGATTGCTAAACATTTATATGCTCTCCGGTTATTGCTACATTTTTGCATTTCTTTTTCTCTTTTATAGACATCAAGACTGTTCACCTTTGGGTTTCTCATGCCCTTTGTGTTCCATTATTTCAGCCTCTTGTGGATTCTGGGGTAGGCTGTCCTTACATTTTTCATATTGAGTATTATATACTACTGGCGTAAGTAAATGTTCATTCTGCGTCACTAATGGGATGACCTCCATGTCTTTTTAATACACTCATGGTTATTGTATTTATATTTAGACTTGGACAGTATACTCCTGAAGAAGATTCTGAATAAGTTGAAACTCATTGTGGTTCAAACATTTTTTGTTTTGGTCATATGTTGTGATGATATATTATGATCACAATATGACTTTGTATTTTTAATGTCTCTACACTTGGTGTGATTTTTAATTTATATACAATAAACTTGCTATATTTTAAACGTTTTTGTTGGGTGCCATCAAAGTCCCAACCAGCTGCCAAAACGTTTTTCTGCTATGTTTTAGGAATGAGGGCACTTTGCAATTGCATCAGACCTATATAAATTAAGTATAAACTATTAGTTTATTTTATATGCATTATGTCAGCAAAAGGTTAATCATCCACAGGACTAACAATAATATTTTTCAGGTATTGCATATGAATATACAGTATATTGTTACCACTTGCAGTCAGCAGGTAGCATCCTTGAGGCTACTCTGTGGTACCTTCCTATGCTTGCTTACTGCTGTGCGTAAAGCCTGTGTTGTGAGTGGGTTTGAAGAGCAGAAGACTGAATTTCACACATAGTTGAATGAGACAGAAAAAAGACAGCACTCCCTTTTATTCAGCTATGAAATGGCATGTAATGTTTAATTACAAAAGACAGTGCTGAGCTTCTTATTATAAAGTCTAAAATTATTTTCAAACAAAGTGTATTAAAATGTTATTTTGTAGAAAAAGTTCTAGTGAGAAATTATAAAACAGATCAGTTAACAAACTTGTAAATATTCCAAAAATTACCATAACATCAACTAAAACCCATGATTGTTTCCCTTTCTCTATCTAGTAAAAATGTGCAATAAATCCAGCCTAATAGGGGAAGAAATCAGTTTTAATTCTGCTTCAGACCTAAATTATTGTTAGATTCTTCAGAGCAGTCCTAGAAATATCAGTTTGCTTTTGCCTTTTAATATAAGTATAATGTTTAATGCATTCTGAATGGCTTTCTAAATTACGATCAACCATTTTTTTTTTGCGTTTTTGAAAAACATGATATGAAACATTAAGCCAGCATTTGGAGAGGAGATTCATTCACGTAGCACATCATCTGGCTGATTATACATTTTAAAGCTACTGTACTGTTTGCAGTAATTACCATTCACGCTAGTAAAAATCAAGCCTGATGACTTTGCATATTTGTGATCTTGCTCTGAAAACATCTTGCACATTATGGACAACAGACACGAACAAACAAGGCCGCTATTTATGTTTAATGAGGCTTTGTATTAATAAAGTCTCCCTTCTGCTATCTTGTTTGACCAGGAGATTATGTTTTCACTTTGTATAAATACTATGTTTTATCCTAGTGGACAAGGTGATTTTAGATGCTGCACATCCCACCTTGTATTGGAATTGTTAAGTAGAATGGACACAATCACATAATCACAAAGGAAAAACATTATTACCCTCCAAGGACAGCAATGCAGGGCCACACGTCACACTGAGAATGACAGATGAAAAGACATCTGCCCATCCACTAATGAGTTGTACGTGGCTGAGACCCACCATGACCTTTCAACTTTTTAGTTCTGGAGCTAATGGGGCATGTGTCATAAAAGCTTTATTCCTTTTTCTCTATAGAAAAAGGAACGCACTGCAAGAAATCACAATCATTTACCAACATAATGAATTTATTTCTGCAATGATTGTTCCTGATTGTTGAAAGTGTACACTAATGTATCCCTATTTATCCCAATGGTCAAAGCTTTTATAGAGATGGGTACCCAAACAATATTTGCTCAATCCAACTTTGACTTAAGGGAAAACTCAAGGCAAACCTTTCTATTTTAGATGAAACAGGGAAGAGTTAGAAACTCTGTCAGGTTTTTGTTTTTGTCATGTATCTCATGTATCATTATTCTGTTATTTCTAGAGCTAGAGAGCTCTTTTTCACTGTGAGGGTAAATCCAGAATTTGATGGTTATCACATCAACACTAGAGGAAGGGGAACCCTTTAAAATGTTACTACACCTACAACAGTAAAATTAGTCTGTGGAACATAAGGGGTTAATCCACTGTCTTGTGTATAAAGGCTGTGTGATTCTGTCTCTCTGATCCTCCTCTTCTTTAACTGACTCCAACCCATCTCCTGATAGAAAAGAGCATTAGGAGTCAGGCTGCACATGCTCAGTTTGGTGTGTATTGCTAGAGAACTTAGTTTTTTTTTTCCTTGAGAGAGTGCATGTGATCAGCAAAGGGCCAATCAGTGCTGTCAAGACAGAGGGTCGAGGGAGAATGAAAATCTCCCTACAAGCTTTACTGGGAACAGATACAAGTCACAAGGCTGCTATATACTGCTGAGGAGAAAAGGTATTTAGCAGTTTATATTTACTAAAATAATTGCATTTCCATGTTCTGTGTACTGCTGGAGACCAGATAGAGTGAATGCAGGTTCTGGGTTTAGTACAATTTAATGAGGAGGTTGCAGTAATCATTTGGGTTCATCCTTACTGTTGAGAGATTTAATTACAGTTTTAACTAAAGTCCCATTTTAGCCATTCTTTTCAATGTTGACTGCAGTCACCATGTCTAACTGTAAACGGTTATAACCCTTTTTTGGGGAGTTATGAGAAATGGTCCTTCCAAACCACAATATTGTGTTAAAAGTGTGGGTAAACGGGGGGCGTGGCCTGGCGCAGCATGTGAGAGGACGTGTGTGAGAGGAGCTCCGCCGGACCGATATCCTTCACCGCTAATCCTGCAGCCCTTCGGGCACGATAATCCTTCCTTCACCTCCCGCACACCCGCGGCACCGACCTCCGCATGTCTCCGCCGAAGAAAGGCTCTGAAGCTGCGGCAAAACTGGCTGCATTCCGGAGGCTGGAGAAGGAGGCCCCGATCCAAGATGGCGCCGGCCCGTCGCTCGTGGTGGAGGAGCCTGAGAGCCCTGCTACATCCAAGGTTTTGGAAGCGATTGCTACTTGCCAGACCATGCTGACAACTAAAATCGAGGAGGTGAAGGTAGATATATCTTTGATGCGTCAGGATATGCAGAAGCTGAGGGACAGAGTTGGTGAGGCTGAACACAGAATTAGTGAGGTGGAAGACTCCCTCCCCCCATTGCAAAGCTCCTCAGACAGGCTGCAGCAACAAGTACACCTTATCCTCCAAAAACAAGATGACATGGAGAATAGGCTGCGCCGCTGTAACCTGCGGTTCATTGGCCTCCCGGAGGGCTCTGAAGGTGCTGACCCCTCATCATATTTGGAACAATTGCTCACTCAGACTTATGGCAGAGAATCCTTTTCACCCACTTTTGTTGTGGAACGTGCACATCGCCTCTCAGGGCGCCCCCCCCCCTCAGGGTGCACCCCCCCGCACGTTCATCGCTAAATTCCTGAACTATCGGGACCGAGATGCCATATTGCGCCTGGCCAGGGTTAAGGGGAACATTCCATTTGGAAATCACAAAATAGCGATTTTCCCCGACTTCTCTGCTGAGGTCCAGAGGCGCCGCAAGAGCTTTTTGGAGGTCAAACGCAGACTGCGTATCAAGAATATCAAATACTCCATGTTGTATCCGGCCCGTCTTAGAGTGGAGGGCGAGGACCGAGCCCACTTCTTTGAGGATCCGGAAGCCGCCATCTCCTGGCTAGAAGGACTGGAAGCTAGAGCCTGACCACCTTGCCCTGGCGACTTCATGATACTTTCTCCCTGATGGCCTATACCTTAAGCTGCTGCAAGGGTGGAGGAGGGGTTTTGTAGATCCTGTGGAACTCAAGACTTTGCATCCCCCTTCCCCCCCCCCCCCTCCCCCCTCATTTTCCTGCACTATTGCTCCTGTGTTTGACCGGCGGAGCGCCCTAGCTCCACAGATGGAACTGATTTCTCTGTTCTCTTCCTATGGACTTCCACCTGCCCATAGGCTTTGCTACCCAGCGATACACCTGTTGGTTTTCGCCCCCTACACCCGCTAAGGCGTGTGTTTGTGCCCAACTCCCCTGTTGCCCCCTGCGACTTCTGCTGGACCTGGGCCCCCGGGCCCCCTTGTTTATTCTATTTGTATTTTGTTGTATTTTTGCTGCATACCTTGGGGGTCCCTGGCCTCCTGATCTTGCTCTTTCCCAGTCGCATGTGGGCCTGTTCTGGTTGAGGCACTTGTTTGGGAACATGCCCGCACAAGTTGGGGTTGGTGCAGGGCAGGGAGGGGGGATTGGGGTGTTACCATTGTTTATGGTTTATATTTGGTACAATCTCTATACTGTTTCTGTTTTATGCACATTGACCTCAAGTAATAATTATTTGCTCTTTTGCTGCCGTTTATCGCCGCTGGTGTGTGGCCGTGGACTTGTTGGTTCCGTGGCCTTACTGCCTGAGATCCTGGGAGCCTCCGCTCCGCGCTCTGTACTACCCCTGCCATGGCCGCATTGAAATTGTTGACGTGGAATGTCAGGGGTATGCGTGATAAGATTAAACGAACGGCTGTCTTTAATGTCCTACGCCGTGTACGGGCTGATATTATAGTTCTGGTGGAGACACATTTGGAGGGCCGTGTACAACAGTCCCTCAAACGTCCCTGGGTTGGTTGGGTGCAGCACTCTGCTTATAGCTCACACTCCAGGGGTGTGGCGCTACTGGTGGCCAAATCGGTACATTTCCAGCTCCTAGGATCTCAGGTCGACCCAATGGGTAGATATGTTTTTCTCAAAACGTCAGTCTATGGGGAATTGATGCTACTGCTGGCTTTCTATGTGCCCCCCCCTTACTCTGCTGTGATTATTATGGAGGGACTGGCGTTTATGGCACAGAGCCCAGGGGCCCCGGTGATCTGGCTGGGTGACTTTAACAATGTGATGGACTCGGGTCTGGATAGGTCCGGTGGCGCCTCCCAGGTGCCGCCGGGGTCGTCCCCGACCAGGTTCTCCCGATTGTTGGAGAGCTTTGGTTTGGCCGACTCTTGGCGCAGCAAATACCCTGCGCAGCGCGCGTACTCCTGTTTTTCGGCTGCGCACCACTCTATGTCACGCATTGATCTGATATTGCTGTCTCGAACCCTGCTCCCCAGGTTACTGACGGCAGGCTTCGCCCCACGGACTCTGTCTGATCACTGCCCTTATTGGATACTGTTGTCCTTGCCCTGCAATAGACCTCCCCCGGCCTGGCGCCTGAATCCCGCCTGGCTCCCCTTGGTGTCGGATGGGAACGACATTGAGGGGACCTGGACACAATTCTTTTCTGACAATGAGGGCACTGCCTCCCCGGCTGCGGTGTGGGAGGCGTTTAAACTGTTCGCCAGATCCACTATGATTTCCAAAATCAAGGCTGTTAGAGCGCGGGCTGCCGAGGAGATCTCCAGGGCAACGACAAACCTAATTGAAGCTGAACAGGCCTTTATGGGGGACCCGACTCCGGCACATGAATCTCAGTATAAATTGACCTCTAAAGTCCTTTCCCAACTTGACTACGAGAGGGCAAAATCTAAGATGTTTTTTCAGAAGCAGAATCTGTTTGCACATGGTGAGCGGGCGGGGAAACTCCTCGCATACTTAGTTCATTGTGAGGATAGGCCCCCGGTAGTTATTACTTTGAAGGATGACCTGGGTAATGAGATCGCTGATCCTGCTGCGGTGACACAGTGCTTCCGCTCATTTTTTAGTACTCTTTACACCTCTAGGGCTCCCGCTGACTGCACTGACATGCATGACTTTTTGGACTCTATTGACTTTCCCACTTTGACACCCGACCAGTTGGCGACCCTCGAGGCACCCATCTCTGTGGAAGAGATTGCAGCAGCCGTGTCCAAGTTCCCTAGATCTAAGGCCCCCGGCCTGGACGGCCTCCCGATTGAATTTTTCTCCCAATATTCGGAACTCCTTTCTCCTAAATTATTGGCTTTGTTTCACTCTCTATTCAAAGATGCAACCCTACCCCCTTCTATGCGGGAGGCGCTAATTGTGCTCATTCCCAAGCCGGGCAAGGATGTACACGCCCCAGAGTCTTACCGTCCCATCTCTTTGCTCCCAGTAGACACTAAAATCCTTGCGAAAATTTTATCCCTCCGCCTTAACAAGGTGATCCTTTCACTCGTACACTCGGACCAGGCCGGGTTCATGCCTGGGAGGAACACCTCATTTAACCTTCGCCGGTTATTTATGAATCTCCAGGCACGGCACGACGGAATGGGTGGCAGGGTGGTGGTCTCATTGGACACGGCTAAAGCATTTGACTCGGTAGAGTGGCCGTTTCTGTGGACCTGTCTGGACCGGTACGGCTTTGGACCTAATTTTATTAAGTGGGTCAAACTTCTATATAGCGCCCCGGTAGCTAGGGTCCTGGCAAATGGCTGGCAGTCGACCGCCTTCCCTTTATCCCGTGGCACTCGACAGGGGTGCCCCCTCTCCCCCCTGCTGTATGCCCTGGCCGCGGAACCTCTGGCGATGGCCATTAGAGCACATCCCGGGATTCGAGGCCTACGTAGGGGACCGTTGGAGGAGAAGATCAGCATGTATGCAGATGACACTTTGTTATATTTGGAAGACTCTCGGGAATCCCTACTCACGGCCCTTTCTTTAATTGAACGGTATGGACGATTCTCCGGTTTTCAGATAAACTGGGATAAGTCACAAATTCTCCCGCTTGACGAGAGCCCACAGGCAATCACCCCCGCAAGCCCAGCCCTACAATGTGTATCCCGCATTAAATACTTAGGGATTCAAGTGACAGCTAACTCAGCAGATTATGTCCCGGATAACGTTCAACCCCTGTTCCCTCTGCTTAAGGCTAAAATTCAAGTATGGTCCAAATTACCTCTGGGAGTGATGGGTAGAGTCAATTTAATTAAAATGATTCTCCTTCCCAAAATACTTTATGTTGTATGGCACTCTCCTATTTACCTGCCACTCAAGCTGTTTAAGCAGATGGAATCACTCCTCAAGACCTTTGTTTGGGGTGCTAACCGGCACAAGATCTCCTGGCGCAAACTCAAGAATCCTACAAACCTAGGGGGATTGGCCCTGCCGGATTTTAATCTGTACTATCTGGCAGCTCAGTTGTCCCAGTTCTTTCACATAGATAAAACAGATAGAGAACGTTTTTTGACCCTGCTCTGCCCTGGGTGGGCTCATCCCCTCGGGGACCCCCTCCTAGTTATCCTTAGGGGTGTCAGGGGCTCGCCGGAGCCCTTGTGCCCCAGATCTCTTCTATATCACTATTGTCGGATCTGGGAGGTGGTAGCGTCCAGGCTTCGGTGCCCTCCATTTCACACATTCACCCCTCTGTGGCATAACAGCGCATTACGCGAGTTCCTTTCCATCCCTGACCTGTCGATATGGAGCGGGAGGGGTATTCTTCTCCTTAGCCATATCTCCACGACCACTGGTCTGCGGTCTTACGAGGCCTTGCAGGATCAGTTTGCGATCCAGGGCCCCATGCACTACAGATACTTACAGCTCTCCCATGCCTATAGATCTCAATTCCCTGATGGCCCTCCTGAGCTAGAATCGGTTACCACCCTTGAGATTGTTAAAAGTACAGCACCCAGTCACCTTATTTCCATGTTCTACTCTGAACTTCACACACCTTCCTCGACCACCTTGGCTTTTGCACTTAAGACCCGCTGGGAGCGCAGTGTGGGGGCCATGGAGGATGAGGAATGGGAGGATGCCCTGGAGACGTGCCGCAGAGTGTCGCCAAAACTGTCGGATCGCCTAACTCAGACCTTTATAATACACCAGGCTTATCTCACCCCACTTAGACTGTCCAAATATCACCCTGACTTGGTCCCTTCTTGTCCTATGTGTGGAGACCCTGACGCCTCCTTCTTTCATCTCTTGTGGAGCTGTCCCCAATTACAGACTCTATGGCAACAAGTAGTCACATTCCTCCATGACAAGATGGGGTCTCCTCTGCAACTCTCCCCTAAGGAGTGTCTCCTGGGGGTTTACCCAGATGGAGAGATGCCCAAATCCACTGTCATATTTCTTCAGGAAACTTTGTTTATAGTACGTAAACTGATAGCCAGGAGGTGGATGAGACCTACTCCTCCTACTCTAGGTTTGTGGATTAAGGAGGTTAATAGTGTCATCCCATTTCATAAACTTTTATATAAACATAGGGGGTGCCCTCAGAAGTTCAACAAGATTTGGGACAAATGGGTGCAGTGCCCTGATACGGCTCGGTAATGAAGTGGGTAACTAGTTTATGTTGACCGCCCCTGGTAAATCAATATTTTCTGTTCGAGGGTTGGATCGACGGAGAGCCACTGACTACTGTTTTGTTTTTTACTATGTCTGTTCTGTCTCTCGGTGCTGATCATTTTGTATATTTGTATTTTTTGTACCCCAATGTGTTATGAACCTGATTGCAGTTTCAATGCACGGTTTATTTTTGTATTGTACCAAAAATTTCAATAAACCTCACTGTTTTGAAAAAAAAAAAAAAGTGTGGGTAAACAAGAGAACCAGAACCTTTGCTAAGTAGAAGAGTGGTTTTGATAATAAAGTTGGAGGTGCCTCCAACCGGGACAGGGCTTCTGTGAACAGAGGCGATTCGCTTCCTGGGAAATAATACGTAATCTAATCAAAGTAGTTGAGAGTAGGGATGATCAAACTTTTGAAAAGTTCGGTTCGACCAAAACACCTGAATTTCCCGAAAGTTCGGTTCGGATTCCAGAACCACATTGAAATCAATGGGGATCAAAAAACACCATTTAGGGATGGTGTTACCCTGCTTTCACACCTGGGCGTTTTTGTTTCAGGCGTTTTTCAGGCGTTATTTGGGCGTTTTTTGAAGGCGTTTGGAGGTGGGCATGACATCTGAACTTCTGTATAGGGGTATATATATATATATACATATATATATATATATGTGTGTGTGTATATATTGTAATATTTGGGGGTTATTTTAGCTTAAATGTAGAGCTTACCAGTGAGCTGAGTCCACTCCAGTTGTGCCTTTCAAGGGCTTGTTGGCCCACTTTTATTAAAGAAAAGGAAAACAGTCCATCCAGGATTTCCAACGCAGGGGTTTCAACTTTACACAGCAGTAAAGAAATAATAAGAGAATAATACCAAGCCACCTGGCTCTCTGGTCAGCACTGCTCCTCAGGCTTTGACCTTGGTCCTCTTGACCCTGTAACAGTGTCCCTGTATGGTACACACTCTGTACCCTTCCTGACACTCTCCTTTTACAGCTTCCTTGCTGCTCAGGCCCACAGGTTTTGGCCCTCCGTCTGCTCTGTCAGACTGCACTGTGCAGACATGCACACTTCTCCCTTGCTTGCCAGGACTCCTTGGGAGGGTGGAGCCCAGAACCCTGGTCCTGTCTCTACTAAAAGACCCAGATCCACCTGCACAATCAGTGTGCTGGCTATTCCTAAGACCTGGTCCCAGGATTGGAGATTTCCTCCCACCCAGATCGCTGCAAAATCTCCAAGCTCCAGGTCCCCAACTGGACTTTACAAAACAGCAAGGAAACTTAAAAGCCAGTTTCCTGCAAATAAAAGAATCCTCCTGGAGCCTTTCAACCTGTCTTGTTGACAATCCTGGGCGACAAACACCCTCACAGCTGACTGCACTGTCACATATCCTCCCCCCCTGTTTTGACCCCGGAGGGGGCGTAACACACCAGCCTACCTTCTTCCGTACCAGCTATCATTTACAGGAGTCCACACCTGTCTGACCACACTTTTCCTAAAGGGGAACTCTACCCAATGCCTCCTTTGGTGTTTCTCACTATGCCCCACTGTCACTCTGCTATGGGCTTTAAAGAGACCTTCCCAACTCTTCTTGCGGGTGCACTTCCATAAGCATTTCCTCTTCTGAAATTTTAAAGGGGTCCCCCTGGCTTTTCCATCAACCCTTCTGCCTCCACGCTTCAGGTTTCCAGGTTTACGTGTACCTTTGGGCACCACATTATCATGTACGACCAACACATTTTTCAGTTTATCAAGAACAGACATATTCAAACCAACATTACACCTCTCAATGTTGCAAATGTCCTGCACTCCCCAGTTTCCAGCATTTGCTAGGACAGCGTCTGCACAGGGTACACACAGTGGAGGGTGGCTATCACCCATGGGAACCTCACAAGATGCCACCTCCCCTGGTGTCACCCACTCAGCAGGCAGCTGTCCTAACACAACTTGAACAGGCGAGCTCTCGTCTGACCCACATACAGCTTTCTCCACAATTCTTATCCAATTCCCTGTTTCAGGGACCCTATCTGGTTTGTCACATAAACCTTTTGTTGAACTGGTGTCCCCAGTCTCTCTAATCACATCCGTCTGATCCCGGGACAGAACCTCTGCCGTTTCCTGGTCCACACTTGGCCCTTCCAGCTCATGTGATTTGGCCACTGGTGCAGTATACGTGCCCTTCACCGCCCACTGACCAGCACCACCTTGGACCATAGCAGCAGAAATGCTTTCCACCTGGCTGTTAGGAGGTGAAACCTTGGACGCATTTTTTGTTTCTCCAAAGCGTCTCCCATATACCAAACCTTCAGGAAATAATCCAGCAGCATACCCAGAGGCTACTTTTAATAAAAGTAGTAAATTTAGAAATAAACCACTTTTGTCTTGTCTTTCTTTGGGCTGTACACCCTGCCACTCGGTGCTCCACCTAGTGGTACTTCGCAGTACCAGACTGTTAGACTGTGGAGGAGACACCCCAGTATAGATAGGCTGTACATCCCAAAGTTCAAGCATCTCCTCTAACACTTTTGCAATGAACCAGACCCCTGATTCTAGACCCAAGTCCTTCCTGGGGTATTCCATGACACTGGGAATGCAGAGAGACTCCCTTGCTGAGACCTGAGAAGTTGTGAAGTTTAACAAAATCTCTTCCCCGCTGGAGGTTACCACACCCTGGTGCTCTTCCAGAGCGCTGCCAGGTGCTGGACTCATACCCAAGTTCTCAGGTTCATCATCATGGGACTGCTCTAGATCATCAGCAGTGACAACATCACTTCCGTGGGTAACAGACAAAGTCTCTGCTGTTTGCTTGCCCTTATCTGGTCCTTTCTCATGAGGGTTACCCCTTGCAGCAGCCACCACATTCTCAGAAATATACACATCCTCCACATTGTCAAAAACTTCAAGAAACATTGTCTCATCGCTTGTTAGGACAGTGTTTGTGGAGGGACCGCATGCAGGAAAGCAGTTACTCTCTTTGGGACCTTCCAATAGTTTCACATTGCTCCCTGTTGTCCAACACTCCATCAGCAACTGTTCTACCAAGAAACATTTTTCCACACCAGTCGCTCTAAGCACTTTGGTTACCGCTGGTATTTGCAACACATCTGACCTGTCCAACAGTGCTCCAGAGTGCCTCTCATACACAACCTCTTTATGAAACCATTCAGCACACTGTGAGACAACTTTCCATAACACCAAACATTGCATTAAATGATTCCACCATTGGTTATCTCTGCACAATATAGCCTGCAATATCCAGTGCCAATCAGCCATACCCCGTGGTACAAGCTTTCCAAACGCAGGAGAGGACGGCAAGATATACACCGGCTGTACACTGCATGATGCTAGCATTTCTTTTAGCATGTCTGTCACAAAATACACATAATTTTTCTCAGTATGCATTGTGGACAAAACTTCTGCTGTGCGTTCACACTTGTTCGGACCTTCAGTCATAAGAGGGTTAATTTCTGCAACAGCCAATGCACCTGTGAACACTGGCTCTGCAGCCTCTCCATTTGTCACAGCAGCCATAGTGTCCACCTCACTATTATCGTCAGAAATTTCTTTCCACCATGCTAATATCCTTCTAGCCATACTATCCCAGTCTGCCTTGTTTGTGCACCAATCAGCAGCACTCCGCAGCACTGCTCCGTCTACCAAAGGAGACACAGGACAGAGTGGCTAAGCATTGGACACATTGCACCCATCACTTTGGTTTAAACCACACTGTGGCAATACTTTGTTAATCATAGCAGGTTTCAGTACCTCACTCTCATCACTGTGAGCAGATGGAGCTTCATTCAACACATCAACCTTTCCAATGACAGACTGCATTAACCCATTATCACCATGAGTATTTTCACATATTTTAGTTTTGGCATTTTTACTCTCAGTAAACAGCACATAATCATTTTCATCCCTGGTCTTCCTGCTACACAGCACACTGCCTAAAGACCAGTCCTTATCAGACCTCAGTCTTGTTGCAGGTTCAGCATTAACCTGTGCTTCCCCATTATGCAGGGTACTACACAGCAGCAAGTCTCTCTTGGCAGCGGATCTCCCCACCGGACTTGACACCACTTCACCGGGATATGACAAATATTCAGTCTCTTTCACACAAGAAACAGGAACAATCTTACCAGTCCAAGCGGTGTGTTTTGCACTTTGCATGCGTCGCTGCAGGAACCATTCCTCTATGGCCCTTTTCCTGGTGTATTTTCCCATGCGGTCACAAGGTGAAACAACAGATGCTCTCCTAGGCATCACCAACTCTCGGACATTATAGCCCTCTCCTTGGGAATGATCAGCTGCCTCTCCACTAGAGCTCCACCATCCAGATGACACTTCATCCTTTGTTGCCATGGGAGACCGCACTCTCCCCACAGCACTTCTCCAGCATTCTCCCACTGGCTGTAATGGTTCCTCTTGAGCCCACAAGCCACGAGTCTCATCAGGATCACTCCCCCATCCACCATAGGTCTCACGATTGACCTTGACTTTGTTGTCACGGGCAACAACATTCAACTTTGCAGATACCCCCACATGGATATAGGGAGACATTGCAGCCTTCTTGGACTCTCCAACATCCACTGCAGACCAAACAGGTTTCCTGTTGCCAGTGGTAACAGCCGACACTTTTGCACAAACATCTTCACTGCAGCTTCTCCTTTTTGCAAACAGACTTTCCCTCTCTAGTGTGGCCATATGCATCTTGCACTCTGCTGCGGCTTGTTCGGTCGGTAACAACCCCTCCAGCCACAGAGTTCTGTCTCTCATTTCAGCAAGCCTCGCTTCCTTTTTTTGTTTTGACCGCCCCATCTCTGCAGTCAGGAAAACACAGTTCCTTAGAGAAAAGTTTTTTTAAGTGTACTGTCTCCTTAAGGCTGAGACAACACACAACTCTTACTCACACAGCAATAGCAATACAGACAGCCTGGCAAAAGCTCACTGGTATATGCGAGGATCGTCGGGTATGCCCGCATCCGAGCACCACTTGTAACATTTGGGGGTTATTTTAGCTTAAATGTAGAGCTTACCAGTGAGCTGAGTCCACTCCAGTTGTGCCTTTCAAGGGCTTGTTGGCCCACTTTTATTAAAGAAAAGGAAAACAGTCCATCCAGAATTTCCCACGCAGGGGTTTCAACTTTACACAGCAGTAAAGAAATAATAAGAGAATAATACCAAGCCACCTGTCTCTCTGGTCAGCACTGCTCCTCAGGCTTTGACCTCGGTCCTCTTGACCCTGTAACAGTGTCCCTGTATGGTACACACTCTGTACCCTTCCTGACACTCTCCTTTTACAGCTTCCTTGCTGCTCAGGCCCACAGGTTTTGGCCCTCCGTCTGCTCTGTCAGACTGCACTGTGCAGACATGCACACTTCTCCCTTGCTTGCCAGGACTCCTTGGGAGGGTGGAGCCCAGAACCCTGGTCCTGTCTCTACTAAAAGACCCAGATCCACCTGCAGAATCAGTGTGCTGGCTATTCCTAAGACCTGGTCCCAGGATTGGAGATTTCCTCCCACCCAGATTGCTGTGAAATCTCCAAGCTCCAGGTCCCCAACTGGACTTTACAAAACAGCAAGGAAACTTAAAAGCCAGTTTCCTGCAAATAAAAGAATCCTCCTGGAGCCTTTCAACCTGTCTGGTTGTCAATCCTGGGCAACAAACACCCTCACAGCTGACTGCACTGTCACAATATATATATATATATATATATATATATATATATATATATATATATATATGTGTGTGTGTGTGTGTATATATATATATATATATATATATACCCCTAACCCGGAATCTGCATAGTGGGCATGGCAGAGTGGGGTCACCCTGGCATGGCAGAGTCAGGTCACCCTATTTTTGGTTCAATCACCAATACTTTTTACAACAAAGGGGTGTGGCCATGGGGGCGAAGTTCGCCCCTAGTTTGGCCAACCTCTTTATGGCCAAATGGGAGGAGGATGTCGTCTTTCCTTATGACGCACCCGAGCTGGTTCTCTGGGTGCGTTATATAGACGACATCCTCCTCCTGTGGAAAGGGGACACCTCATCTCTCGAGACATTCATGTCATTCTTGAATGATAACACGAGAGGTATTCATTTGTCTTTGGAATATAGTTCCACCAATATCCATTTCCTAGACCTCAATATTTCCATAGTGGACAATCAGTTTGTCACCAGTACTTTTTTCAAAGACACAGACCGTAACTCGTACCTGCCTGTTGACAGCTGTCATCACAAGGCTTGGTTGGGTGGAATACCTAAGAGTCAATTCATCAGACTTAGGAGGAATTGTACTCATGAACATGAATTCCTCCAACAAGCCCAGCTGCTAAAGGATAGGTTCTTAGTTAAGGGTTATAATTCTGATGCTCTTGAGTCCACTATAAGGGAAGTAACCCAGATTGATAGAGCACAATTACTTTCTGGGTCTAAAAATAGAAATAAAACAAAAAACCAGTCTGATTTTGCTAAATGGTCCTTTTTTACCAATTTTTCTATTCAGCATAATTCCATCAAGAGAATTATATCCAAACATTGGGATGTACTTAGAAATGACCCCATTTTGGGTACCGTTTTACCTGTACGACCCTCGGTCACTTTCAGAGGTGCACCTGCATTAAGAGGACAATTAGCTCCCAATGTACCGGATGAACCAATTAAACCAAAAAAATTTTTTGCTGATCTTATTGGTTTTTATCCCTGCCGGAAGTGCAGAGTGTGCGAATATAATTGTGATAAAAGAAGGAAATTTACATCCTTTCAATCTTCTGTCACAGGGAGTCTTCACCATATCAAATTTTTCGCCACTTGCATAACTACTCATATTGTTTATTTGTTAACGTGCCCCTGTAAAAAGCAGTACGTGGGACGCACTATAAGGTCCTTTAATGTGCGTGTTAATGAACATATTACGAGCATTCTCACAGGCAAGGATAAGCATACTGTAGGTAAACATTACCTTCTTTATCACCATAAAGATCCCACTGGCACTTTATTTCAGGTCATAGACCAGTATGTACCTCCCTGGAGGGGTGGCTCAAAAATTTGTGGTGTCTCTAGGAGAGAGACATACTGGATCTATACTCTGAAGTCCTACCATCCTTTTGGGTTGAATATAGAGTGGGATATAAACGCCTTTATAAACACAGCTTAGCGTACCAAATATCCCACTCCCATCTGCCTTTCTGGCTATCTTTAGCCTTATATGTTCCCTTTATCCTCATTCGTTCTTTTATGTGATTTTATTATTTTTATTCACGATATTTTTTAAAATATTTTTATTATATTTGTCTTTTGGCTGTATACATCATGTAGTTATGTAATAAAAATATTTTTTGTTATAGATATCCTGTATTAAGGGTCACCTAATATGGAGATAGACTATGGACTGTATATAGACAAAATTTGTTATTATGTCCCTTCAACTGTGGACAATTGACATTTTTGTTTTTTTCAATATACTGGTTTCTCAATAAATGAGCCCACTATGTTGATATATTATGGTTTAGATAACTAAACCGATTTTTTCCTCTCCCCTTTTTGTTGGCGCTGTTTAACTATAACGTCATCTTTTTATTCTCCCCCTTTTTTTGTTCTCTTATTGGCGATATTCACTACTCGCTGAATTGGCCAATCTGAGCTGTCTCCATTTCTGTTTTGTCGACCTGGTGCATTGATATGCTCCAACTTCCGGTAAAGCGGTCCGCCTTGCCGTGCTGACATCACTTCCGCCCAATCCCGGATGTGATGTCGGCATACCCGGTCTTACACTTCAGATGGAGGCTTGGGGTTGATGATGGTTAAATGCCGTCCCCCCTCGATGTTTTGACGCTGACATCACTTCCGCCTATTCCCGGATGTGATGTCAGCACTTCCTGTCTTACAATTCAGAAAGAGGCTTGGGATGTATGATGGCTAATGCCATCCCCTCCAGGCATTTCATCACTTCCTGTTTCCCCTTATGATTTAATAGACTTCATTTTTGGCGCTATACCATAGTGAGGCTTGGAACGCACGCCGGTTTTACTTCCGGTTTCCATGCAGTCCACCGCCTACTTCCTACAGGTGTACCCAATTAATTCTACCTCTATATATATATGAACACTGGCTACCTGCTGACTTTATCTTTTGAAAAAGGCATTTATGCCGAAACATGTAAAGAGGACTTGGTCAGCCCAGCTGTTTTACATCTTATATGCCTGTCTTTCACGGATGTCTGTAAGTGTATCAGCTTTATTGATATTAAATTGATTTTAGCAATATTACGCTATATGTCCCTCCATTTTTTTCGGTTTTACCACCCACCATGTGGAAGGGGACTATTCCATCTACCGGAGATTTGCATGGTTGCCGTTGGAATCGGTGAAAAATCTGTGGGGACACTCCATCATTTTTAAGCCTGTTTGACTCCTACACTATAAGGTGTTTTGGGGTCCCATCCATCTGGTGAGCGCAATATATTTCTACCTTCACTGGTGACGGGATTTGCTGCACTTATATATGATTTGCACCATTATATATTGGACTTTTTCTCACCATCAATTGTTTACGTTACTTGTGGAATGTTTCCTGCGATTGGACAATTTATTTTGTTGGGAATTTTTTTCTTCTAGCGCTGCACATATTTTTGTATTTATTAAACTACACTACGGTCACCCTGACATGGTGGCAGAGTTCGATCACCCTGGCATGGCAGAGTCAGGTCACCATAAACTACACTACGGTCACCCTGACATGGCAGAGTCAGGTCACCCTAAACGACACTACGGTCACCCTGACATGGCAGAGTCAGGTCACCCTAAACTACACTACGGTCACCCTGACATGGCAGAGTCAGGTCACCCTAAACTACACTACGGTCACCCTGACACTTAAATGTATCCCTACAAAAATTTGATTATTGAATCTAACTATAGTGGTATATAGTACCCTAACTACACTGCATATCCCTTTCCTCACACTAAAATAACAGCTCCATGCAGCAGAAGATAATTGCAAAATGACACTGGAGCTTTACAAGCAACAGGAGAAACACAAATGCTTCCACTCTCTTCCACAGCCTCTGTATTACAGTGCTAGAGGTTTGGCGGGGCTATGTTATATACTGGGGGGCGTATTCACTCCTGATTGGCCTCTGGACCCCGTAGTCACTCCAATCACATTCCTAGCAGACTCCTGCCCCCTCAATTGGCTTTTACTGACGTTTCTGGGTCAATCACTGGCTTTTAAAGCCCAGTTCCTGTCCCATTGCATTTTGGGCGGTTCTGGTGACCGAATTCCGAACTTTTACCGCAAGAAGTTCAGAATTCTGCCAAATTTAGAACACCCAATGTTCGGGTCGAACCGATGGTTGACCCGAACCATTCGATCATTCCTAGTTGGGATCAGATAAACCGCTGCAGCCAGCAGAGAGCATTAACCATAAGTACATACAATTGTACTTATAAGTTTACATACCCTGGCAGAATTTATGATTTCTTGGCCATTTTTCCGAGAATATGAATGATAACACAAAAACTTTTCTTTCACTCATGGTTAGTGTTTGGCTGAAGCCATTTATTACCAATCAACTGTGTTTACTCTTTTTAAATCATAATGACAACAGAAACTACCCAAATGACCCTGATCAAAAGTTTACATACCCTGGTGATTTTGGCCTGATAACATGCACACGAGTTGACACAAAGGGGTTTGAATGGCTATTAAAGGCGCTGTTGGATTGGTACCCACAACTGTTTCTCTTAGAGTGGAAATTCCTCTGGCAGCGCACGCAAAAGCAGAATGCAGCATTTCTCGAAGCAAGGCCTGGAAGTGCTGCATTCTGACAGCCCTCTGTGATGGTGGTAACATTTCCGCCATTTTTTGTTTGTACCGGGGGTCTAAGTACGTTGCCACCCAGTACTGGTCCTTGCCCTTTATGCTTTTTATACTGATGTCCCTCTTAAAACACTGGAGCATGAAGGCCCCCATTTGCACTAAACTGGAAGCAGTGTAGTGGCCTGGCATCTGCTCATCACCCAGGATAATGTCGTCCTCGTTCTCCTCCCCCCATCCATGGACAACACCAGGGATCCCAGAAAGGTTTAAAGCATGCTCTTCTTGCTCCTCCTCATCCGCCCCATCCTCCTCTGACTCCTATTCAGACTCCTGTTGTTGACTTGTCTCAGATGGAGTAGCCCCTGCTGGGAATTCATCCAGCATTGCGACTTCCTCATCTTCCTGCTCCTGCTCCTCGACGGCTTTATCAATGACACGACGCAATGCATTTTCCTGGCCTACCGCAAGACGTCCTGGACCCCAGGGTATTTGACAATGAATCGCTGCACGACCAAGTTCAGGACGTGTGCCATGCATGGCATGTGTGTAATTTTGCCCTGTTTCAGCGCGCTCAGCAGATTGGCACTCGCACACCACTTTACCAACTGTCAAATTGTGTTAGCCACTGATCTGCCTGTGAACGCAAAGCTGAGTGCAGTACCAGTGTGGCTCTTGGCTTCCAGGCACAATAGACGCAGCACAGCATGGCAACGTCTCACCTGGCATGTGGAATAGGTTCTGGGGATCTTGGGTCGCGCAGCAGAAGAGATGGTAGCAGCGGAAAAGGAGGAGTCAGCCAAGGAGGAGAGGTAGGATGGAGTAGGAGGAGGAGAAGAAGGGGCAGGCCTGCATGCCATCCATGGCGGTAAAACCAAATCTACACGGGTGCCACAGGTTACATGCTTGACGGCCGTTATAAGTTTCACCTAGTGGGCAGTAAAAGTTATATACCTTCCCTGCCCGTGTTTGCTAGACCACGTGTCTGTGGTCAGATGTATCTTGGCATTGACACTGTGTGCCAGAGATAAATTCACTTGCCGCTGAACACGGCCATATAGCTCTGGGATGCTCTTCTGCGAGAAATATTTCCTTCCTGGAACCTTCCATAGTGGTGTTCCAATGGCCACAAATTTCAGAATGGCCTCCGAGTCCACCAGTTGATATGGCAGTAGTTGGAGGGCTATCAGTTCCGACAAGCCAGTGGCCAACCATTGGGCAAGAGGGTTATCCGGCGTCATCATTTTTTTACGCTCAAACATTTGGGCCACGGAAGCCTGCCTTTTTCCAGAAAAATGTGACGATGGCATGATGGAAGGTGGAGTGGGGAAAAACTGTGAGGGGAGAGGAGAAGGAGAAGAGGCTGGACAGTGAGAGCCTGGAGTGTGGCTTTGTGGGTTCTGACGGCGTTGCTCCCACTGGGCTCGGTGATGGGAGTCCAGGTGCCTTCTTAAGGCGGTCATCCCTAGGTGAGTGTTGGGCTTACCGCGACTTATGCGTTGACTGCAAAGGCTGCAGATGGCAACACTATTGCCAGCAGCAGACAAGTTAAAAAAAGCCCACACTGCGGAGCCATGTGCCGGCGTCCTGGGAGTGCCAGATGTGACTGTACATGGTTGATGGTTCGCTCCTGATACATTAGCAGCCTGGTTTGTCCCTCCTATGCAATGTAAGTTTGGCCTGCTTCTCCTCCCTATCTGCTGGTCCAGCTCTCCCTCTGAACTCCCCTCCTCTTCCTTTCTTGTGGGCACCCACGTGACGTCCATAGATACGTCATCATCGACGTCACCTACCCCACCACTAACATTAGAGATCTCGGAGTAGGCAGCAACAGTGGGGACCAACCTCCTTGGGCTGATCTGGGTACTGGTGTCAGACTGCTGAGTGGCGGCTGTTGCTACCTCCTCTTCCTGATCCGATGCCAAGAATGCCTGCACATCGGAAATGTCTTGTGATGGATCGGAAAATAATTCCTGTTACTCAAGCGGAGGGTAAATGGTGGTGGTGGTGTTGGTGGTGGTGTCTTTGGGGGTGCACACAGCAGAGAGTGAAGATGGTGCAGAAGAGGAAGGCTGAGTGAGCCACTCAACCAAGTCTGGTGCGTCCTTTGATGTAATCGAACGCACCTTCTGCAACTTCCCACTTTGGCTCTGGCCTGGTGCTCCTGTCCTACCCCTACCACCCCTGCAGAAGGGCCTGCCTCTTCCTCTGCCTGTCATTTTTTAAATGACCATGTGACAAAAGTCTCTACAGAAGCGCAGTATATGTGGAAGAAGGTATATAACACCCCGCTTTAATCTGTCGTTTTGGGGGGCCACTGGTCTATCACACCAGTTATAAAAAAAATTTCTAGTAACTTTTGTCACTGTGTGTAGCAGAGGTAAAGCAGCAAAAGAGGCAACATTTCTGCAGTACCCAAATACACTATTATGAAAGTATATTGTCATACAACACCCGCTTCAATCTGTCGTTTTGGGGGGCCACTGGTATATCACACCAGTTATAATACTTTTTTTCCAGTAACGTTTGTCACTGTGTGTAGCAGAGGGAATGCAGCAAAACAGAAAAAAAAATTCTGCAGTACCCAAATACACTATTATGAAAGTATATATAACACCCTGCTTCAATCTGTCGTTTTTGGGGGGTGACTGGTATATCACACCGGTTATAATACTTTTTTCTAATTGCGTTTGTCACTCTTTGTAGTTGTAGTATCACTGCAGAACCGCTCACCAGTCACAATGCTGCACAATCCATATATTAGAAAGTATATTATAAGTGTATTACACCCCTATATACTGCTCACCAAGCAATAGTACACCTATATCAGTCCTTAAAAGGATTTTTGTGGACCTATTAGCTAGCGATTTGTGTCACTAACAGTCTGTCCCTGCTCCACAGAAACCTCTCCCTACACTGACAAAAGACATCATGTAAAATGGCAGCCAGATCAGGTCTATTTATAAGGTAGGGGGTGTGTCCATGTGCTGAAATGTCTCAGTTGGCTGTCCTGTACCACCTGATGGATGTGTCATGGGTCAAAGTTCTTCACAATGTAAATGAATATGGCGATCGCGAATATCGACATATGTTCGCATGTTCTGCGAACAGCAAACGAGCAAAGTTCGCCGCGAACTGACTGCTGGGGGAACCGCAAGGCCATCTCTACACATGACTACTAGGGATGAGCTTCAGGTTTAGGTCAACCATGAATTCAACCTGAACCTGAGCTGTTCAAGGTTCATCAAATGGACAAACTTAATGACCAGATTTGGCCAGTTTGCCCACCCAAACCTTTGGCTGTTTCACCCAAAAGTCATTTACTTAGTGAAAGTGTACTATTACGACTAAATTAAGAATTTCCTGCCCACTTGGCTTGTAGTGGAAAGGGAAATGAATTGGTACGTAGCTGTTCACTCTGAGATACCTGTGCACATTTATTGTGTTTTTTTTTGGGAGGATTTTTCTTTAATGTTTTCTGTTTATGGTCTTTTTTTTTATTGCTATTTATAAATATATGATATCTTTTTTTATGCAAAAAAGGAGTGAGAGAGAACCAAAGTTCCCGTCCAACCCACTCAGCGCTTAGGTGTCATGCAATGCTCAATAAAATAGACACTGAACACCTAGCAACTCTGCAAGGTGTTAAATCACATAAAGCCAATATCAGCAGGAAGCAGCTGCTATATCTTACCAATATCTAAAACAAGGTGCGTACAAGAGCAAAACCCACATAAGCACTAGCCGCGCTAAGTAACCTATCTACAAAAAGGTCAGCGGATATATAGCTATATACATTAGCAAGTGGATCCTTATGGACCAATGTTGTTAAAGTCCATAAAAAGTTTTTTTGGGGTGGGAGTCCTGCAGAACACAAGGTGTATGGAAGATTTAGTGTTCAGATGTAAATGGTAAGAACCAGTGCTGTATAACACAGAATCTTCCTTGCTGTTCCCACAGCAACCACCAAAATCCTTCACCACACCGCTGTGCTCCCCCCTATAGTGTGCACACGTACCCTTAGCACTTGGGTAAAGCTCTTTATCCAACCAGAGATCCTCCAATTTAAAATGGCGATCCTCCTTGGGATTCAACTCCAACTGATAGAGCAATGGTCAGCACCTCCTCCTCTCCTCTCACATGCAAAGAGAACGACAGGGACCCATAGCATAATATGCACACACTAAACTTTTATTTATAATTAAAATCACACTCACATGGGATGAAACATAATCAGGCAGAAGTACATGTCCAAGGCAATATCCCGGTCTACCCGCCGTCAACGTTGTCCCCACTGAGCCGCACGATATGGGTGATCCTGCCAGCGATAGTAGAAGTCCGTGCAGACGAAACGCGTCAGGGCGTGAGCACGCGGTCTAGTTTGGTACATTTAGAATATCCGGGATATTGCCTTGGACATGTACTTCTGCCTGATTATGTTTCATCCCATGTGAGTGTGATTTTAATTATAAATAAAAGTTTAGTGTGTGCATATTACGCTATGGGTCCCTGTCGTTCTCTTTGCATGTGAGAGGAGAGGAGGAGGTGCTGACCATTGCTCTATCAGTTGGAGTTGAATCCCAAGGAGGATCGCCATTTTAAACTGGAGGATCTCTGGTTGGATAAAGCGCTTTACCCAAGTGCTAAGGGTACGTGTGCACACTATAGGGGGGAGCACAGCGGTGTGGTGAAGGATTTTGGTGGTTGCTGTGGGAACAGCAAGGAAGATTCTGTGTTATACAGCACTGGTTCTTACCATTTACATCTGAACACTAAATCTTCCATACACCTTGTTTTCTGCAGGACTCCCACCCCAAAAAAACTTTTTATGGACTTTAACAACATTGGTCCATAAGGATCCACTTGCTAATGTATATAGCTATATATCCGCTGACCTTTTTGTAGATAGGTTACTTAGCGCTGCTAGTGCTTATGTGGGTTTTGCTCTTGTACGCACCTTGTTTTAGATATCTTTTTTTATGTTGCGGGGATTTATAAGACAGATTTATATATATCAGGCTAAAAAGGCAGGAGAAAGAAATAAAGCACTCCAGCACCACACTCCACCTGAGGTTGATCAGAGTTCATTCTCTCAGCCTTAACCCTCACCAGGTTAAAGTATAACTAAAGGCAATTTTAATTAGTTTTGGAGAGCATGGAGATGGATTAGAACATCTGCCAGGTTTTTAATGCTGGGTGTGCCCATTAGAGAAATTCACCATATCAGTTTGTCCTGTTTACAGTGATCACTGAAAGTAAAAGACAATCTAACATTTTTGGTTGTCATTAGAACAGGAATATAGAAGAAAACTTGCAATGGGGTCACTGATTTTGGCTGTGGGACAGGGAGTAAAAGAAGATATCCCTAAAGGGACACAGATGGCAAAAAAAAAAGCCAGGAAAATATAAATGTCAACAGCTTATTCAACAGTAAATTAATTTGCAGCATATCAGTCCACCCAGATTCACTGATCAAGTGCGATATTAATATATGGCACAAAAGCATACATTTTAGGACTTTATATACCCCTCCAGTGATCGCACAGATACATTCATATATAGAAAAATACAACTTTTTATTTCTGACAATAAAATGTCTAAAAACTCATAACAAATATCATATTACTACCAACAAACATTGTCCACTGGAAATATGCATGGCTATTGGTCTAAAATCAGAGCTTAGGTTGACGTGTTTTGCGGAAAACACTGCTTCCTCAGGCCCTCCTGTCTCTCACATAAGTGCACATGACCAAAGAAATATATTCTAAAGACGAAGGAAACATACATACTGTATATGTTACAAATCATCAAGGAACATAATTGTGTTTGTTTATAATAATCATTAAGTTAGAAACGTACATGATATCTATCCCAAAAGAGAAGATTGGGGTGGCGAGGAAAGGAGAAATATATATATATTTACACACTCTACCTTTTCCGGAATGATTTCATACATGTATAATATATATTTATCAGTTGCCACGAGCTGGCGAGACCTTTACAAACACCACATGGTTTTCCACTAACATATCTCTGTATACAATTTGGCAGCTGAAAAATATATATTATACATGTATGAAATCATTGCCGAAAAAGGTAGAATATTTATATATTGTTCTCCTTTCCTCTGCACCCCAAGCTTCTCTTTGGGGATAGATATCATGTACCTTTCTAACTTAATAATTAATATAAACAAACGCAATTATGTTTTTTGATGATTTGTAACTTCTACCTATGTTTCCTTTGTCTTTAGAATATATTTCTTTGGTTATGTGCACTTATGTGAGAGACAGGAGGTCCTGAGGAAGCTGTGTTTTCTGTGAAACGCGCCAACCTAAGCTCTCAATTTAGACCAATAGTCATGCTTATTTGCAATGGACAATGTTTGTTGGTATTAAAAACTTTTATGAGTTATTAGACCTTTTATTGTCCGAAATAAAATGTCATATTTTTCTATATATGAATGTATCTGTGTGATCACTGGAGGGGTATTTAAAGCCATTTACTCTTTTGTGCTATATACTATTAACAAGGATGATACCCTCCACTGACACATATTTAGTCGAACCCCCCCCCCCATATACATCCAACAAATAAACTTTTGTTAATATCAGGGGCGATATTAAAAACTAGACATACAGAGGCTGTGCTGCTCTCTGAATCTTAAATAAATGTTTTGTAAACTGCCACAGACAAAGTCAAGTGCCCAAAGATACAGTCTATTCCAGATGGGAAAAAACACACTTGTCAGACTATATGGTTTTTAAAGACTGGGTCACAGTGTGAGATGTGACAGGGCACATTATATTGAGGTGAGGATATGGTATAGAGATAAATAAGCAAAGGTCACAGACAAGAATGTCACATTCCCCAAGGGTCAAATTCCAGACTAGTCCTGCAATCTTTAGTCCTGTGAAGTTCAGGCACTGCCTCCAAAACATTTTATGAGGACACGCTGATCCAGATAGCTACTATGAACAGACAAACTCACGCAGTGTCATTGGAGTCTTGGTTGAAGTTACTGAAAAAAGAATATCCACGGTTTAAAAAAATCTTAAAAGAGGCAAAGAAAACTGTAAAAAAAAAAAAAAAAAATAGACCTAAGGAAAAGGCATCCAGCTTCCATGACAGCTGGAGGAAGAGTTATATAGGGGCAGGCATAACAAAATTACATAGTTACAAAGTAGTTAAGGTTGAATAGAGACACCAGACCATCCAGTGCAACGTGTGTGTGTGTATGTGTTTGTCACTACCATTTCCCATATCCCTGTATATTTTGTTCACAAAGATGCCCATCTAAAAGCTATTTGAAATTTGTGGAAGGGAGTTTCAAAATCCTTCCTGCTCTAACAGTAAAGAAGCCCTTAAGTAGTATTAAACCACTTCTTGTCAAGCTTCATTGAATGGCCGCGTGTCTTCTTAAAGCAGTAGCAAACCCCAAAACAAAAATAAATGAATAAATTGGGCCCTTGCAGCATAATGTTAAAATTTGCTAATGTGCATCACATACTAAAACATTATGACAGACTTACCTTAAAACTAAGCCCTCAAGCGGTGCGATGTCAATGCTGACAAGGCTTTTATTTTCACCCGGTCTTTCTTCTGGGTTCGTAGGCTCTGACAGTTTATATGGCCTTGTTCGCCTTGTGCAGCTAACACTTTGTACACCAAGCACTTTACTGTAAAAAATCTTCCCGTGTCAATGTACACCCTCTCCTCTCTTATGAATGCAACATTTCTGAGGGGACACAGCAGAACCTGTGCCCCACTCCAACAGCATAGCTATTATTGACACCTCATTCCCAGTGACAATGTGAGAATGAGCTTGAATACTTTACGTGGATGAAACTTACAGTATATAAAACACAAGAGGCCACCTCTATCTAGGTGTAAAGATATATTAAAAATAATAAGAGACAATAAAAATGCACTCACTAGTTAAATAGATCAAGGCTTGGCATGAACCCATACAGACCTTCATAGGATCACCATGAGGCTGCAGAGCTTGGCAGGCAAGCAGCTGGCTGAAGCAGAATTTGGGTGGGAAGGTATTGATGGAAGTACAAAAATAATTTTTTAAGGGGTAAGCCTATGCGCTACCAATAGAAAGAAGGAAATGGAAATGAGGAGCAGAACTGATGACATAATGGAGCACCAGAAATATGCTGCTAATTCTGTAGTGTCACCACATACAACAATAGTAAGAAAGAAATAAGGGAATCAGTGCAAGATATCTAAAATTGGTGAACCATAAATATTAATGCATAAATAAAAACATAAGACAATCTTCTTAAATCTTCTAAAATATGATAAAATGTAAAGTGATCAATAAAGTGCTCATGTGCCAAATAAATATCAATAATTATGATAAACAAAGATATTCCTATTAGGTGATAATAAATGGTGATAAATATGAGAAAATATGACAAATAATAAATTAATATCCAACTGAGTGAATGCCTTGTGAAAAGTGAACCACTGCGACCTTTCAGTTGCACAAGTGAATAAACAAAGTAAATTAAACCATGTGTCAATAATAATTGGTGACAATAAAAAATCTTTCAAGCGTTGAATAAATGCCTTATGAAAAGTGAACCACTGCAATCATTCAGTTGCACAGTGGGTCTAAATTGAATCAAGTACCAGAGACAATAAGGATGCAAGTAGTGACAATAAATCTATCTTCACGCGCTGGATAGATACACCGTGAACAGCACAATATAATATAGATAAGTCCCAGAATAAAGGTGCAAAAAGTGCACAAAGAATGCCAAAAGTGACAAAATATTGATAAAGTCACGTGAGATTGTGACTAGTGTTGAGCGAACACGGACTGTATTATTCGTGTTCGTACCGAATAATTGGATTTTTGTTACCCGAACACAGACCAGAAAACTTTAATGGATGTTCGGGTTTAAAATCCGTGTTCGGTCATTTTATTTCCGTGTTTGTATGTATTGGCGCGCTTTTAATGGCGGGCTTTCAACAGCCAATCAACAAGCGTTTAACTGGTGTGCCTTAAGCCATCCCAGCCATGCCTACAAATGTATTAGTAGCTGTGATTGGCCATCCGAAGCATGTGACCAAGTCTTTATAAGTTCGAGACCGAGCGCCGCTGCGTCATTCTGCTGTAGTACAGGGACAGAGCACACATCATACGTGCTGGCTGCTGATTAGGGACAGACAGTCATAAATTATATTGTGTCCGAAAAGAATTCAGAATCAGGGACAGGTCGGAGTGCTGCAGGCAGGGCAAGTTGTTAGGGCATTTTAGGGCGAGGCTGGAGATAGGCAGGGTCAGTGTTCTACAATCGATTTTGCTGTGTGGGGGGGTTTGCAGTGCCGGCAGTGACCGATCTTATCGATCATCTTAGGGCGAGGCTGGAGATAGGCAGGGTCAGTGTTCTACAATCGATTTTGCTGTGTGGGGGGTTTGCAGTGGCGGCAGTGACCGATCTTATCGATCATTTTAGGGCGAGGCTGGAGAATAGGCAGGGTCAGTGGTCCACATCGATTTTGCTGTGTGTGGGGTGGTGTGAACACAATCTTTTTGCCCGCTGAGGAGGAGGGAGAAAAAAATCTTTTTTATCAGTCAGTTGTGTGCAGCGTTTTTCCTTCAGTGCTGCTGACTGTGATAATACACTGCTGTGTTCACATGTGCTATTATTGAGTGATTTCAAAATTTATACACTTTTTTCTATTACACTATTCAATATACACCCTTTTGGGTTAAAAAAAATTAAATTCTGGCATAGTCTGTACTAATCTATTTAAAAATTACAAACTTAAAAGGGGAGTTTTCTTTTTTTTTTTCCTCCATAGCCTGCAGCAGAGCTGACTGATATAAGACACTGCTGTTCACATGTGCTATTGAGAAATCACCAATTTTATATCATATTTTCAATTCCGCTATTCAATCTACACCCTTGGGGTAAAAACAATTAAATTGAGGGATAGTCTGTATCGGTACGTGTGAGATACACCTTTCCAATTTTTGGGGCGCATCTCATACTGCCGAGGATTGCAGGGTGCTTCAGTGTGCCTCCTGCCTGTTCCGAACTCCTCCTACTCCTCATCCTGCCGTTGAGGGTACAAAAAATAGTAATTTGGGCCTAGTCTGGGTCTGTACGTGTGAGATACATACACCTTTTGATATCATATTTTCTATTCCGCTATTCAATCTACACCTTTGGGGTAAAAACAATAAAATTGCGGGATATTCTGTATCGGTACGTGTGAGATACACCTTTCCAATTTTTGGGGCGCATCTCATACCGCCAAGGATTGCAGGGTGCTTCAGTGTGCCTCCTGCCTGTTCCGAACTCCTCCTACTCCTCATCCTGCCTTTGGGGGTACAAAAAATAGTAATCTGGGCCTAGTCTGGGTCTGTACGTGTGAGATACATACACCTTTTGATATCATATTTTCTATTCCGCTATTCAATCTACACCTTTGGGGTAAAAACAATTAAATTGCGGGATAGTCTGTATCGGTACGTGTGAGATACACCTTTCCAATTTTTGGGGTGCATCTCATACCGCCGAGGATTGCAGGGTGCTTCAGTGTGCCTCCTGCCTGTTCCGAACTCCTCCTACTCCTCATCCTGCCTTTGGGGGTACAAAAAATAGTAATTTGGGCCTAGTCTGTACGTATGAGATACATACACCTTTTGATATCATATTTTCTATTCCGCTATTCAATCTACACCTTTGGGGTAAAAACAATTAAATTGCGGGATAGTCTGTATCGGTACATGTGAGATACACCTTTCCAATTTTTGGGGCGCATCTCATACGGCCGAGGATTGCAGGGTGCTCCAGTGTGCCTCCTGCCTGTTCCGAACTCCTCCTACTCCTCATCCTGCCTTTGGGGGTACAAAAAATAGTAATCTGGGCCTAGTCTGGGTCTGTACATGTGAGATACATACACATTTTGATATCATATTTTCTATTCCGCTATTGAATCTACACCTTTGGGGTAAAAACAATTAAATTGCGGGATAGTTTGTATCGGTACGTGTGAGATACACCTTTCCAATTTTTGGGGCGCATATCAAACCGCCGAGGATTGCATGGTGCTTCAGTGTGCCTCCTGCCTGTTCCGAACTCCTCCTACTCCTCATCCTGCCTTTGGGGGTACAAAAAATAGTAATCTGGGCCTAGTCTGGGTCTGTAAGTGTGAGATACATACACCTTTTGATATCATATTTTCTATTCCGCTATTCAATCTACACCTTTGGGGTAAAAACAATTAAATTGCGGGATAGTCTGTATCGGTACGTGTGAGATACACCTTTCCAATTTTTGGGGCGCATCTCATACCGCCGAGGATTGCAGGGTGCTTCAGTGTGCCTCCTGCCTGTTCCGAACTCCTCCTACTCCTAATCCTTCCTTTGGGGGTACAAAAAATAGTAATTTGGGCCTAGTCTGGGTCTGTACGTGTGAGATACATACACCTTTTGATATCATATTTTCTATTCCGCTATTCAATCTACACCTTTGGGGTAAAAACAATTAAATTGCGGGATAGTCTGTATCGGTACGTGTGAGATACACCTTTCCAATTTTTGGGGCGCATCTCATACCGCCGAGGATTGCAGGGTGCTTCAGTGTGCCTCCTGCCTGTTCCGAACTCCTCCTACTCCTCATCCTGCCTTTGGGGGTACAAAAAATAGTAATCTGGGCCTAGTCTGGGTCTGTACGTGTGAGATACATACACCTTTTGATATCATATTTTCTATTCCGCTATTCAATCTACACCTTTGGGGTAAAACCAATTAAATTGCGGGATAGTCTATATCGGTACGTGTGAGATACACCTTTCCAATTTTTGGGGCGCATCTCATACCGCCGAGGATTGCAGGGTGCTTCAGTGTGCCTCCTGCCTGTTCCGAACTCCTCCTACTCCTCATCCTGCCTTTGGGGGTACAAAAAATTGTAATCTGGGCCTAGTCTGGGTCTGTATGTGTAAGATACATACACCTTTTGATATCATATTTTCTATTCCGCTATTCAATCTACACCTTTGGGGTAAAAACAATTAAATTGCGGGATAGTCTGTATCGGTACGTGTGAGATACACCTTTCCAATTTTTGGGGCGCATCTCATACCGCCGAGGATTACAGGGTGCTTCAGTGTGCCTCCTGCCTGTTCCGAACTCCTCCTACTCCTAATCCTTCCTTTGGGGGTACAAAAAATAGTAATTTGGGCCTAGTCTGGGTCTGTACGTGTGAGATACATACACCTTTTGATATCATATTTTCTATTCCGCTATTCAATCTACACCTTTGGGGTAAAAACAATTAAATTGCGGGATAGTCTGTATCGGTACGTGTGAGATACACCTTTCCAATTTTTGGGGCGCATCTCATACCGCCGAGGATTGCAGGGTGCTTCAGTGTGCCTCCTGCCTGTTCCGAACTCCTCCTACTCCTCATCCTGCCTTTGGGGGTACAAAAAATAGTAATCTGGGCCTAGTCTGGGTCTGTACGTGTGAGATACATACACCTTTTGATATCATATTTTCTATTCCGCTATTCAATCTACACCTTTGGGGTAAAAACAATTAAATTGCGGGATAGTCTGTATCGGTACGTGTGAGATACACCTTTCCAATTTTTGGGGCGCATCTCATACCGCCGAGGATTGCAGTGTGCTTCAGTGTGCCTCCTGCCTGTTCCAAACTCCTCCTACTCCTCATCCTGCCTTTGGGGGTACAAAAAATAGTAATCTGGGCCTAGTCTGGGTCTGTACATGTGAGATACATACACATTTAGATATCATATTTTCTATTCCGCTATTGAATCTACACCTTTGGGGTAAAAATAATTAAATTGCGGGATAGTCTGTATCGGTACATGTGAGATACACCTTTCCAATTTTTGGGGCACATCTCATACCGCCGAGGATTGCAGGGTGCTTCACTGTGCCTCCTGCCTGTTCAGAACTCCTCCTACTCCTCATCCTGCCTTTGGGGGTACAAAAAATAGTAATTTGGGCCTAGTCTGGGTCTGTACGTTTGAGATACATACACCTTTTGATATCATATTTTCTATTCCGCTATTGAATCTACACCTTTGGGGTAAAAACAATTAAATTGCGGGATAGTTTGTATCGGTACGTGTGAGATACACCTTTCCAATTTTTGGGGCGCATCTCAAACCGCCGAGGATTGCATGGTGCTTCAGTGTGCCTCCTGCCTGTTCCGAACTCCTCCTACTCCTCATCCTGCCTTTGGGGGTACAAAAAATAGTAATCTGGACCTAGTCTGGGTCTGTATGTGTGAGATACATATTCCTTTTGATATCATATTTTCTATTCCGCTATTCAATCTACACCTTTGGGGTAAAAACAATTAAATTGCGGGATAGTCTGTATCGGTACGTGTGAGATACACCTTTCCAATTATTGGGGCGCATCTCATACCGCCGAGGATTGCAGGGTGCTTCAGTGTGCCTCCTGCCTGTTCCGAACTCCTCCTACTCCTAATCCTTCCTTTGGGGGTACAAAAAATAGTAATTTAGGCCTAGTCTGGGTCTGTACGTGTGAGATACATACACCTTTTGATATCATATTTTCTATTCCGCTATTCAATCTATACCTTTGGGGTAAAAACAATTAAATTGCGGGATAGTCTGTATCGGTACGTGTGAGATACACCTTTCCAATTTTTGGGGCGCATCTCATACCGCAGAGGATTGCAGGGTGCTTCAGTGTGCCTCCTGCCTGTTCCGAACTCCTCCTACTCCTCATCCTGCCTTGGGGGGTACAAAAAATAGTAATCGGGGCCTAGTCTGGGTCTGTACGTGTGAGATACATACACCTTTTGATATCATATTTTCTATTCCGCTATTCAATCTACACCTTTGGGGTAAAAACAATTAAATTGCGGGATAGTCTGTATCGGTACGTGTGAGATACACCTTTCCAATTTTTGGGGCGCATCTCATACCGCCGAGGATTGCAGGGTGCTTCAGTGTGCCTCCTGCCTGTTCCGAACTCCTCCTACTCCTCATCCTGCCTTTGGGGGTACAAAAAATAGTAATTTGGGCCTAGTCTGTACGTATGAGATACATACACCTTTTGATATCATATTTTCTATTCCGCTATTCAATCTACACCTTTGGGGTAAAAACAATTAAATTGCGGGATAGTCTGTATCGGTACATGTGAGATACACCTTTCCAATTTTTGGGGCGCATCTCATACGGCCGAGGATTGCAGGGTGCTCCAGTGTGCCTCCTGCCTGTTCCGAACTCCTCCTACTCCTCATCCTGCCTTTGGGGGTACAAAAAATAGTAATCTGGGCCTAGTCTGGGTCTGTACATGTGAGATACATACACATTTTGATATCATATTTTCTATTCCGCTATTGAATCTACACCTTTGGGGTAAAAACAATTAAATTGCGGGATAGTTTGTATCGGTACGTGTGAGATACACCTTTCCAATTTTTGGGGCGCATATCAAACCGCCGAGGATTGCATGGTGCTTCAGTGTGCCTCCTGCCTGTTCCGAACTCCTCCTACTCCTCATCCTGCCTTTGGGGGTACAAAAAATAGTAATCTGGGCCTAGTCTGGGTCTGTAAGTGTGAGATACATACACCTTTTGATATCATATTTTCTATTCCGCTATTCAATCTACACCTTTGGGGTAAAAACAATTAAATTGCGGGATAGTCTGTATCGGTACGTGTGAGATACACCTTTCCAATTTTTGGGGCGCATCTCATACCGCCGAGGATTGCAGGGTGCTTCAGTGTGCCTCCTGCCTGTTCCGAACTCCTCCTACTCCTAATCCTTCCTTTGGGGGTACAAAAAATAGTAATTTGGGCCTAGTCTGGGTCTGTACGTGTGAGATACATACACCTTTTGATATCATATTTTCTATTCCGCTATTCAATCTACACCTTTGGGGTAAAAACAATTAAATTGCGGGATAGTCTGTATCGGTACGTGTGAGATACACCTTTCCAATTTTTGGGGCGCATCTCATACCGCCGAGGATTGCAGGGTGCTTCAGTGTGCCTCCTGCCTGTTCCGAACTCCTCCTACTCCTCATCCTGCCTTTGGGGGTACAAAAAATAGTAATCTGGGCCTAGTCTGGGTCTGTACGTGTGAGATACATACACCTTTTGATATCATATTTTCTATTCCGCTATTCAATCTACACCTTTGGGGTAAAACCAATTAAATTGCGGGATAGTCTATATCGGTACGTGTGAGATACACCTTTCCAATTTTTGGGGCGCATCTCATACCGCCGAGGATTGCAGGGTGCTTCAGTGTGCCTCCTGCCTGTTCCGAACTCCTCCTACTCCTCATCCTGCCTTTGGGGGTACAAAAAATTGTAATCTGGGCCTAGTCTGGGTCTGTATGTGTAAGATACATACACCTTTTGATATCATATTTTCTATTCCGCTATTCAATCTACACCTTTGGGGTAAAAACAATTAAATTGCGGGATAGTCTGTATCGGTACGTGTGAGATACACCTTTCCAATTTTTGGGGCGCATCTCATACCGCCGAGGATTACAGGGTGCTTCAGTGTGCCTCCTGCCTGTTCCGAACTCCTCCTACTCCTAATCCTTCCTTTGGGGGTACAAAAAATAGTAATTTGGGCCTAGTCTGGGTCTGTACGTGTGAGATACATACACCTTTTGATATCATATTTTCTATTCCGCTATTCAATCTACACCTTTGGGGTAAAAACAATTAAATTGCGGGATAGTCTGTATCGGTACGTGTGAGATACACCTTTCCAATTTTTGGGGCGCATCTCATACCGCCGAGGATTGCAGGGTGCTTCAGTGTGCCTCCTGCCTGTTCCGAACTCCTCCTACTCCTCATCCTGCCTTTGGGGGTACAAAAAATAGTAATCTGGGCCTAGTCTGGGTCTGTACGTGTGAGATACATACACCTTTTGATATCATATTTTCTATTCCGCTATTCAATCTACACCTTTGGGGTAAAAACAATTAAATTGCGGGATAGTCTGTATCGGTACGTGTGAGATACACCTTTCCAATTTTTGGGGCGCATCTCATACCGCCGAGGATTGCAGGGTGCTTCAGTGTGCCTCCTGCCTGTTCCAAATTCCTCCTACTCCTCATCCTGCCTTTGGGGGTACAAAAAATAGTAATCTGGGCCTAGTCTGGGTCTGTACATGTGAGATACATACACATTTAGATATCATATTTTCTATTCCGCTATTGAATCTACACCTTTGGGGTAAAAATAATTAAATTGCGGGATAGTCTGTATCGGTACATGTGAGATACACCTTTCCAATTTTTGGGGCACATCTCATACCGCCGAGGATTGCAGGGTGCTTCACTGTGCCTCCTGCCTGTTCAGAACTCCTCCTACTCCTCATCCTGCCTTTGGGGGTACAAAAAATAGTAATTTGGGCCTAGTCTGGGTCTGTACGTTTGAGATACATACACCTTTTGATATCATATTTTCTATTCCGCTATTGAATCTACACCTTTGGGGTAAAAACAATTAAATTGCGGGATAGTTTGTATCGGTACGTGTGAGATACACCTTTCCAATTTTTGGGGCGCATCTCAAACCGCCGAGGATTGCATGGTGCTTCAGTGTGCCTCCTGCCTGTTCCAAACTCCTCCTACTCCTCATCCTGCCTTTGGGGGTACAAAAAATAGTAATCTGGACCTAGTCTGGGTCTGTATGTGTGAGATACATATTCCTTTTGATATCATATTTTCTATTCCGCTATTCAATCTACACCTTTGGGGTAAAAACAATTAAATTGCGGGATAGTCTGTATCGGTACGTGTGAGATACACCTTTCCAATTATTGGGGCGCATCTCATACCGCCGAGGATTGCAGGGTGCTTCAGTGTGCCTCCTGCCTGTTCCGAACTCCTCCTACTCCTAATCCTTCCTTTGGGGGTACAAAAAATAGTAATTTAGGCCTAGTCTGGGTCTGTACGTGTGAGATACATACACCTTTTGATATCATATTTTCTATTCCGCTATTCAATCTATACCTTTGGGGTAAAAACAATTAAATTGCGGGATAGTCTGTATCGGTACGTGTGAGATACACCTTTCCAATTTTTGGGGCGCATCTCATACCGCAGAGGATTGCAGGGTGCTTCAGTGTGCCTCCTGCCTGTTCCGAACTCCTCCTACTCCTCATCCTGCCTTGGGGGGTACAAAAAATAGTAATCGGGGCCTAGTCTGGGTCTGTACGTGTGAGATACATACACCTTTTGATATCATATTTTCTATTCCGCTATTCAATCTACACCTTTGGGGTAAAAACAATTAAATTGCGGGATAGTCTGTATCGGTACGTGTGAGATACACCTTTCCAATTTTTGGGGCGCATCTCATACCGCCGAGGATTGCAGGGTGCTTCAGTGTGCCTCCTGCCTGTTCCGAACTCCTCCTACTCCTCATCCTGCCTTTGGGGGTACAAAAAATAGTAATTTGGGCCTAGTCTGGGTCTGTACGTGTGAGATACATACACCTATTGATATCATATTTTCTATTACGCTATTGAATCTACACCTTTGGGGTAAAAACAATTAAATTGCGGGATAGTCTGTATCGGTACGTGTGAGATACACCTTTCCAATTTTTGGGGCGTATCTCAAACCGCCGAGGATTGCATGGTGCTTCAGTGTGCCTCCTGCCTGTTCCGAACTCCTCCTACTCCTCATCCTGCCTTTGGGGGTACAAAAAAATAGTAATCTGGGCCTAGTCTGGGTCTGTATGTGTGAGATACATACACCTTTTGATATCATATTTTCTATTCCGCTATTGAATCTACACCTTTGGGGTAAAAACAATTAAATTGCGGGATATTCTGTATCGGTACGTGTGAGATACACCTTTCCAATTTTTGGGGCGTATCTCAAACCGCCGAGGATTGCATGGTGCTTCAGTGTGCCTCCTGCCTGTTCCGAACTCCTCCTACTCCTCATCCTGCCTTTGGGGGTACAAAAAATAGTAATCTGGGCCTAGTCTGGGTCTGTATGTGTGAGATACATACACCTTTTGATATCATATTTTCTATTCCGCTATTCAATCTACACCTTTGGGGTAAAAACAATTAAATTGCGGGATAGTCTGTATCGGTACGTGTGAGATACACCTTTCCAATTTTTGGGGCGCATCTCATACCGCCGAGGATTGCAGGGTGCTTCAGTGTGCCTCCTGCCTGTTCCGAACTCCTCCTACTCCTAATCCTTCCTTTGGGGGTACAAAAAATAGTAATTTAGGCCTAGTCTGGGTCTGTACGTGTGAGATACATACACCTTTTGATATCTTATTTTCTATTCCGCTATTCAATCTACACCTTTGGGGTAAAAACAATTAAATTGCGGGATAGTCTGTATCGGTACGTGTGAGATACACCTTTCCAATTTTTGGGGCGCATCTCATACCGCCGAGGATTGCAGGGTGCTTCAGTGTGCCTCCTGCCTGTTCCGAACTCCTCCTACTCCTCATCCTGCCTTGGGGGGTACAAAAAATAGTAATCGGGGCCTAGTCTGGGTCTGTACGTGTGAGATACATACACCTTTTGATATCATATTTTCTATTCCGCTATTCAATCTACACCTTTGGGGTAAAACCAATTAAATTGCGGGATAGTCTATATCGGTACGTGTGAGATACACCTTTCCAATTTTTGGGGCGCATCTCATACCGCCGAGGATTGCAGGGTGCTTCACTGTGCCTCCTGCCTGTTCAGAACTCCTCCTACTCCTCATCCTGCCTTTGGGGGTACAAAAAATAGTAATTTGGGCCTAGTCTGGGTCTGTACGTTTGAGATACATACACCTTTTGATATAATATTTTCTATTCCGCTATTGAATCTACACCTTTGGGGTAAAAACAATTAAATTGCGGGATATTCTGTATCGGTACGTGTGAGATACACCTTTCCAATTTTTGGGGCGCATCTCAAACCGCCGAGGATTGCATGGTGCTTCAGTGTGCCTCCTGCCTGTTCCGAACTCCTCCTACTCCTCATCCTGCCTTTGGGGGTACAAAAAATAGTAATCTGGGCCTAGTCTGGGTCTGTATGTGTGAGATACATACACCTTTTGATATCATATTTTCTATTCCGCTATTCAATCTACACCTTTGGGGTAAAAACAATTAAATTGCGGGATAGTCTGTATCGGTACGTGTGAGATACACCTTTCCAATTTTTGGGGCGCATCTCATACCGCCGAGGATTGCAGGGTGCTTCAGTGTGCCTCCTGCCTGTTCCGAACTCCTCCTACTCCTAATCCTTCCTTTGGGGGTACAAAAATTAGTAATTTAGGCCTAGTCTGGGTCTGTACGTGTGAGATACATACACCTTTTGATATCTTATTTTCTATTCCGCTATTCAATCTACACCTTTGGGGTAAAAACAATTAAATTGCGGGATAGTCTGTATCGGTACGTGTGAGATACACCTTTCCAATTTTTGGGGCGCATCTCATACCGCCGAGGATTGCAGGGTGCTTCAGTGTGCCTCCTGCCTGTTCCGAACTCCTCCTACTCCTCATCCTGCCTTGGGGGGTACAAAAAATAGTAATCGGGGCCTAGTCTGGGTCTGTACGTGTGAGATACATACACCTTTTGATATCATATTTTCTATTCCGCTATTCAATCTACACCTTTGGGGTAAAACCAATTAAATTGCGGGATAGTCTATATCGGTACGTGTGAGATACACCTTTCCAATTTTTGGGGCGCATCTCATACCGCCGAGGATTGCGGGGTGCTTCAGTGTGCCTCCTGCCTGTTCCGAACTCCTCCTACTCCTAATCCTTCCTTTGGGGGTACAAAAAATAGTAATTTAGGCCTAGTCTGGGTCTGTACGTGTGAGATACATACACCTTTTGATATCATATTTTCTATTCCGCTATTCAATCTACACCTTTGGGGTAAAAACAATTAAATTGCGGGATAGTCTGTATCGGTACGTGTGAGATACACCTTTCCAATTTTTGGGGCGCATCTCATACCGCCGAGGATTGCAGGGTGCTTCAGTGTGCCTCCTGCCTGTTCCGAACTCCTCCTACTCCTCATCCTGCCTTTGGGGGTACAAAAAATAGTAATTTGGGCCTAGTCTGGGTCTGTACGTGTGAGATACATACACCTTTTGATATCATATTTTCTATTCCGCTATTCAATCTACACCTTTGGGGTAAAAACAATTAAATTGCGGGATAGTCTGTATCGGTACGTGTGAGATACACCTTTCCAATTTTTGGGGCGCATCTCATACCGCCGAGGATTGCAGGGTGCTTCACTGTGCCTCCTGCCTGTTCCGAACTCCTCCTACTCCTCATCCTGCCTTTGGGGGTACAAAAAATAGTAATTTGGGCCTAGTCTGGGTCTGTACGTGTGAGATACATACACCTTTTGATATCATATTTTCTATTCCGCTATTGAATCTACACCTTTGGGGTAAAAACAATTAAATTGCGGGATAGTCTGTATCGGTACGTGTGAGATACACCTTTCCAATTTTTGGGGCGCATCTCATACCGCCGAGGATTGCAGGGTGCTTCACTGTGCCTCCTGCCTGTTCAGAACTCCTCCTACTCCTCATCCTGCCTTTGGGGGTACAAAAAATAGTAATTTGGGCCTAGTCTGGGTCTGTACGTTTGAGATACATACACCTTTTGATATCATATTTTCTATTCCGCTATTGAATCTACACCTTTGGGGTAAAAACAATTAAATTGCGGGATAGTCTGTATCGGTACGTGTGAGATACACCTTTCCAATTTTTGGGGCGCATCTCATACCGCCGAGGATTGCAGGGTGCTTCATTTTGCCTCCTGTTCAGACCTCCTCGAACTCCTCATCCTCATCCTGCCTTTAGGGTACAAAAAATTGTAATCGGGGCCTAGTCTGTGTTTGTACGTGTGAGATACACCGTTTTGTAAAATTTTTCTTATTCCGCTATTCAATATACACCCTGTTTGAGTGTAAAAAATTAAATTACGGCATAGTCTGTATCGGTACATGTGAGATACACCTTTTTAAATTTGTTTGGCGCATCTCTTTCTACCGCCGAGGATTGCAGGGCGCTTCAGTTTTCCTGCCTGTTCCGAACTCCTCCTACTCCTCTTCCTCATCCTGCCTTTAGGGTACAAAAAATTGTAATCGGGGCCTAGTCTGTGTTTGTACGTGTGAGATACACCGTTTTATAAAATTTTTCATATTCCGCTATTCAATATACACCCTGTTTGAGTGTAAAAAATTAAATGACGGCATAGTCTGTATCGGTACATGTGAGATACACCTTTTAAATTTGTTTGGCGCATCTCGTTCCACCGCCGAGGATTGCAGGGTGCTTCAGTTTGCCTCCTGTTCCGAACTCCTCCTACTCCTCTTCCTCATCCTGCCTTTAGGGTACAAAAAATTGTAATCGGGGTCTAGTCTGCGTTTGTACGTGTGAGATACACCGTATTATAAAATTTTTCCTATTCCGCTATTCAATATACACCCATTTGGAGTGTAAAAAATTAAATTACGGCATAGTCTGTATCGGTACGTGTGAGATACACCTTTTAAATTTGTTTGGCGCATCTCCTTCCACCGCCGTGCCCTAGACACTACGCCTGCTACTGCCCAACGCAGCAAGGGAACAAGCGCACCAAAGCCAGCTCAAAGGAATTCTCTAGCGTGGAAGTTCTTCAGAAAATGTGCTGATGACAGGACACGAATGGTTTGCACCCTGTGCAATCAGAGCCTGAAGCGAGGCATAAACCTTCTCAACCTGAGCACAACCTGCATGATCAGGCATCTAAGTGCAAAGCACGAGCTGCAGTGGAGTAGACACCTTCAAAACCAAGAAAGGTCTCTGACTCCTCCTGCTTTCTCTTCTGCTGCAGTCTCGGCCTCTCCATCCACATCTGTAGTGATACCGGCACCTGCCACCCCGCAAACAGACGATCTGTCAGCAACACCACCACCTGGGTCACCAACCATCTCCACAATGTCCCGTAGAAGCGTTCAGCTTTCCATCTCCCAAACACTTGAGAGGAAGAGGAAGTACCCCCCTACCCACCCGTGATCCCTGGCCCTGAATGCCAGCATTTCAAAATTCTTGGCCTTTGAAATGCTGTAATTCCGTCTGGTGGAGACGCACAGTTTTAAAAGCCTTATGTCGGTGACTGTCCCACAGTACGTCGTGCCCAGCCGCCACTACTTTTCCAGGCAAGCCATCCCTTCCCTGCACAACCAAGTGGGGGAAAAAATCAGGTGTGCACTGCGCAACGCCATCTGTGGCAAGGTCCACCTAACTACCGATACGTGGACCAGTAAGCACGGTCAGGGGCGTTATATCTCCCTAACGGCACACTGGGTAAATGCAGTGGCGGATAGGCCTGAGGCGGATAGCAATTTGGCGCACGTCCTTCCACCCCCGAGCATTGCAGGGCGCTTCAGTTTGCCTTCTGTTCCTAACTCCTCCTACTCTGCTTCCTCATCCTCTACCGCCTCCTCATCCGGTCAGCGTAACACCTTCACCACCAACTTCAGCACAGCCAGGGGTAAACGACAGCAGGCAGTTTTAAAACTTGCCTGTTTGGGGGGAAAACCACACACCGCGCAGGAGTTGTGGAGGAGCATGGAACAGCAGACAAATGAGTGGTTGCTGCCAGCGAGCCTCAAGCCCGGCCTGGTGGTGTGCGATAACGGGCGAAATCTCATAGCAGCTCTGGGCCTAGCCGGTTTGACGCACATCCCTTGCCTGGCGCATGTGCTGAATTTGGTGGTGCAGAGGTTCCTTAAAAATTACCCCGATATGTCAGAGCTGCTGCAGAAAGTGCGGGCCGTCTGTGCGCACTTTCAACGTTCTCACCCTGCTGCTGCTCGCCTGTCAGCGCTGCAGCGTAACTTCGGCCTTCCCGCTCACTGCCTCATATGTGACGTGCCCACAAGGTGGAACTCCACCTTGCACCTGCTGGAAAGACTGTGCGAGCAGCAGCAGGCCATAGTGGATTTTCAGCTGCAGCACGCACGCGTGAGTCGCTCTGCGGAGCAGCACCACTTCACCACCAATAACTGGGCCTCCATGCGAGACCTGTGTGCCTGAGTTTTGAGTACTCCACCAACATGGCCAGTGCTGATGACGCCGTTGTCAGCTTAACTATCCTACTTCTATGTCTCCTTCAAAAATCGATTCGGGCGATGATGGAAGAGGATGTGACACAGGATGAGGAGGAGGAGGAGGATGAAGAGGTAACATTTCCAAGGCTTTTAGGGCAGTCATTCGCAAGGGGCTACGAGGGTGGGTTCCTGCACACACAAACGCCAGGGACACAATTGTCCAGCAGGGGCACAGTTCTGGAGGATGAGGAGGATGAGGAGATGGAACCATCTCCTCATCCTCCTCATCCTCCAGAACTGTGATGGAGATGGAAGCAGGGTGGCACCCAGGCCAGTTCATGGCCATCACTGGTGCGTGGCTGGGGGGATACAGAGGACACAGACGATACACCTCCCACAGAGGACAGCCTTTCGTTGCCTCTGGGCACTGAAAGCAAAGAAACAAAAAAGGGCGCACCGACCTAGCGCATTATCCTCAATAGAAGGCTTTATTAAAGTAACATTAAAAAATGGCTACTCACAGACGTAGATAAACCATCTATGGCTACGTCTGTGAGTAGCCATTTTTTAATGTTACTTTAATAAAGCCTTCTATTGAGGATAATGCGCTAGGTCGGTGCGCCCTTTTTTGTTTCTTTGCTTTCAGTACCGGTGGACTACCCCAGTCCGTTATGGGCAGCAAGACCTAAGCCATCTAAGAAGCCAGTTGTGAGTCCCGGGAGGAGTGTGGTCGAGGGGCCTGGATACCAAGCGCAGGAGGAGGGTGGTCACACCTTATTGTTTTTTGTTGCCTCTGGGCAGCCTGGCACACATGAGCGATTACATGCTGCAGTGTCTCCACAACGACCGCCGAGTTGCCCACATTCTAACTTGTGCTGATTACAGGGTGGCCACGCTGCTGGATACCCGTTACAAGGACAAAGTACCGTCCTTAATTCACTCACTGGAGCGCAATCGCAAAATGCGCGAGTACAAGCGCACGCTGGTAGACGCGATGCTGCTGGCATTCCCACCTGACAGCGGGGCCACAGTGGAAGCACAAGGCCAAGGCAGAGGAGGAGGAGGAAGAGGTTGCCAACGGAACCAGGGCACCGCCAGCACCTCAGAAGGCAGGGTTAGCATGGCCGAAATGTGGAAAAGCTTTGTCAGCACGCCACAACAAACAGCAGCACCAGCAGCTCATATGGAACGTCTTAGCAGGAGGCAGCATTTCACCAACATGGTGGAGCAGTATGTGTGCACACGCCTACATGTAGTGAATGACGGGTCTGCCCCCTTCAACTTCTGGGTCTCCAAATTGGGCACATGGCCTGAGCTTGCCCCTTATGCCTTGGAGGTGCTGGCGTGCCCTGCAGCCAGTGTATTATCTGAACGTTTATTTAGCACAGCTGGGGGCATTATCACAGACAAGCGCAGCCGCCTGTCCAGAGACAATGTAGACAAGCTCACGTTCATTAAAATGAACCAGGCATGGATCCCAAAGGACTTTTCCGTACCTTGTGCAGAATAGAGATGGATACCGACCTTACCCAGCCATTGTTCTATTTTTGCTCTTTCTCACTCTTTTGGGGTGTACCCTCATTTAAAATGACTGAAAAAAAGCAGTGTTGGCTACCTCGTCCTCCTCCACCGCCGCTTCCACCTACACCGCCCATAGGTGTGCGCAGCCTATTGCATTAGGGTGTGCACCCGAAAGTTTAAATACACATGCATGTGTTTGCCTACATGTATATGGCCCCGGTACATTACTCTCCCTGCTGGCAAAGTGAAATAGAAGTGTGTGGCACTTCTCGTATGGCAGAGCAGGTCCGAGGGAGATCTTTCCCATCTCCTCACTGGCAAACAGAGCGATAATGCTAATGTGCCCTAGGTGATTAGGGTGTGCCCAGGCACACCCGGCACACCCTGTGCGCATGCCTATGACACCGCCACATCCACCACCACCTCAACCTCCCTCCTACTCCATATGGGCCTCATCCTTCACAGATGAAGAACATTGTTTTATTTTTCTGGGTTTTTTTTGTTGTTTTTTAAGTTATTTCCCTATCCACATTTGTTTGCAGAGCACTCACCATGCTCTTAACTACGTTTTGCACCATTTGCAGCACTCTAGTCCTTTCCATTGGTGTTTTAGAGCCATTTTAGTGCCTGAAAGTTCAGGTCCCCATTGACTTCAATGGGGTTCGGTGTCCGGGTAAAGTTCGGAAAAAGTCCGGGACACGGACCCGGACTTTTTTTTCAAGTTTGGCCAAACCCGCCGAACACGGACATCCAGGTGTCCGCTCAACCCTAATTGTGAGGCAACGTGTCGGGAGAAGCCGTGGTGACGTCACTTCCGGTCTACGGTCGAGACCGGAAGTATCGGAACGGACTGCATTGGCGGGATCCTTCGCTATTTCCCTGAATGCTTTCCTTATCCTGCAATATTGTAAATGCAATTTTGTCACGTGAGATTGTGACGCAACATGTCAGGAGAAGCCTTTACTAGCTACAGCTGACGTCGCAAGCCTGTATACTATTATCAACCATAAAGAAGCTGCACAGGCAACAGAATGGGCACTACGAACTTTAAGTAACATCACTAAGAAGCAAAGAAAATATTTATTGAAATGCCTTGAGTTTTGTTTAAAACATAACTATTTTTGGTTTGGGTCAGAGTATTACAGCCAATTAGAAGGTGTTGCTATGGGCGCGAAATTTGCACCGAGTGTAGCTAACCTGTATATGGCAAATTGGGAGGAGGATGTTATTTTTAAAAACCGACCGAACCAGCTCATCTTGTATAAAAGATTTATTGATGACATTTTAGTGATTTGGGAAGGAAGCAAGGAGACGTTATCTGATTTTATTGAATCTTTGGCCGTTAATGACAAAAATATTGTTTTATCCTGGGATATGAGTGAAGAAAAGATTACTTTTTTGGATTTGGAAATTTTTAAAGAAAATAATTTATTAAACACTAGGACTTTTTTTAAACCAGTTGACAAAAACAGCTATCTACCCCTTAATAGCTGTCATTATAAACCTTGGTTTGTCAACATACCAAAGGGACAACTAACGAGGATCAGACGGAATTGTACCAATATAAAAGACTATGAAGAACAGGCAGAGGTCTTAAAAGATCGCTTTATAAGAAAAGGATATGACAAGGAATTCCTTGATAAAAAAATAGAAGAAGTGGGTAATACAGACAGGAAATCTCTACTGGGAGAAAAAAAGAAAAAAACAGGAAAATGCATATCAGAACCCATCCCTTATCCTGAATTTCAACGTACAACACAAGAAAATTGAAAATATTGTTAAAAAACACTGGAAGGTTCTTCTAGCCGATAAATGGTTTGCTGAATTTTTACCACGGGTCCCTAAGTTCACATACAGAAAGGCGCCAATTCTGAGGAACTTAATAGCCAAAAATATAGTGGATGAGCCAAAAAAGGCTAGCTTCACTTTCTTAGAAGGAAAGGGCTTTTATCCTTGTAAAGGTTGCTACGCATGTAAGAGAACATTAGGTAATAAAAAGAAAAAAAATTTGTTCCAATCAACAAAAACAGGAAAGACCTATCAGTTAAGTGAATTTACCTCATGTAGAACAGAGGGAGCGGTATATATGCTGCAATGTCCATGTCAGCTCCAATATGTTGGTAGAACAAAAAGACCACTTTGGAAAAGACTGAGGGAACATGTACAAAACATACAAAAGGGGTTCCCAAAACATAGTGTATCGAGGCACTATGCAGAAAAACATCACAAAGATCCATCCTCACTCCAATTTTGGGGTATAGAGAAATACAAACCCCATTGGAGAGGCAGCAATAAAATTATAACACTAAGCCAGGCTGAATCTCGGTGGATCTTTGAATTACAGACTTTAGCGCCTGCAGGGTTAAATATAGAATTTGACCTGAATTGTTTTCTTTCTGATTATTAATCTCTCTGTCCTTCGATCTCTCTTTTATTCATTTTTTTACATTTTTTACATCATGCACCATTATTTATGTCCAATATTTTATGGTTTTTACAAATGCACTATTTTAATGATTGTTCATCCATGTCTCCTTGAATTAACCGTATAATATATTGTGACACTCATTGCTTTTAACCCGATATATCAGCATTTTATATATATTTTTCATGTGTCATTTTCTATTCTGGATTCTGGACACTAGATGTCGCCTTTTTATTCATCAGATCTATTGGTATTGGCACCGGTTTTAAATTATCATCTAATCTTTTTTATTGTTCATATATACTTCTATCATTTGCCAATTATATTTCAGATTGGTGTTCTGATTATTGTTTTTATTTTTTCTACGAGTGGTTTCCACAGCCGCCAGTGTAATATGGGGTTAACAGCACAAGTAATGTGTTCCGGCCGGTTCCCATGGAGACCGCGCTGCTATATAATCCACGAGACGTCAACCAATAGGCTACCCTTGATAAAGTAACTTGATTGGTTACGCAACGCATCGGGACGCCGTGGTGACGTCACTTCCTGGTCTACGGCCGAGACCGGAAGTCGGTGAAGAGAGTACAGGAACCACATCGGCGGCTTTGTTTTCATTATATGCACCTATTAATCGACTTAAATGTGAGTTTAAATTTTATCTTTTAATTGGAAATAAACCGTGTTTGAACTTACTGCGCTAAGAGACCCTCCTTACATCTTTCCCCTTAATCATCGAGTGTCTGGGCTACACACTTAATAGTACTACAGACCAGCTTATAGGAACAGGACCTTGGCTCCTATATCGCCTGTGGAGATTCCATTTCTTCCTGGGAAATTGCTGTTTAGGTCTGCAGGTTGACACTAGACACCTGACATGCTTATGTGAAAGACAAGTGAGGTGAGCGGCCATTTCACCTATTTTGAGGATATCTTACTCACTCACTTTTGCACTGGGATCACTCATCATCGCTGGCTGTAATCGCACTTATTATGAACTTTCATTTTTAATATTTGGAGAATTATTGGACTCTTCCCACTTATTTATGGACCACATTTTTCATTATTTACCTGCTTCCCCTTCTATATCACGTTTCGTTATTACTGTGATATTCTTGATCAATATTTTTTATTGTTTGTTCTCAGGGGTTCACCTATCATAGGGCATTGTGCACCTTGATATTTCAGTTTTTACTGATTGATCTCACTTATTGATTTGAATCACGGCCATTGTTGATTCACACTATCACTTTCTACTGCACTTCTTTAGTTCGCCCTTCATAGGGCATATTTTCATTTGCCTTTATAAAATTTTTTTGGAGCCTGCGAACAGTTCCTCTACTCATACAAGCTGTGCAACTTGCTCCTTTGTATGTTCACAAGGTGTTGTCTGACCTTTTGCACATTTTTCACAGTTACCAGCAGCTCATGTCTTTTATGGCACTTTAAGTGTTTTTACATCAATTGCTTCAGTCCGAGCTTTTGACTAGTTCTGGGTCCATAGAACTTGTACAATTTGCTCATTATCTGCACATACATTTATTTTTTCTTCACATTATGAATGATTTTGTAATATTGAACGTTTAGTTCACTACTTAATACCTTCACCTATACAGCACTTTGGCACTTCAATTCTTTTTCCTGCACTGGACACTTTCCATTTGATAGACATTATTTATTGTTTTATTGTATTTATTTCCTATGTCATATTTTTACTGTTTACAGTAACTTATGGTTCACCGTTTTTAAGAGGTCTTAGCGCTGGTTATTCTTATGCAAAAGGAGAAGCCGTGGTGATGTCACTTCCGGTCTACGGCCGAGACCTGAAGTATCCGAACGGACCGCATCGGCGGGATCCTTCTCTATTTCCCTGAATGCTTTCCTTATCCTGCAATATTGTAAGTGCAATTTTAAGATTTGATTCAATAAACTTTATGGAATTTACTGCACTATGAGAGTCTTCCATATCTTTCTCTGGTGAACGAGTACCCTAAAGAATCTTACAGCGGTTGCCACATACCGGAGGTTACTATTGAAGATCATCACTTGATGTAATCGGTGCACCCTTATATCTGAGGAAATGCAGCAGATGTGAGATTGATCTAGAGGGTCTGCAGGTTGACCATTGATACCTGAAACGTTCTTCTGAGTGTTAATGGAGGTGAGCGGCCATTGCACATAATTGTGGATTCCTAGCTCACCAAAGTCCGCACTGGGGGTCACCGGAAGTGTCCTGGGTCACTGCACCGCATATGAACTGTGTTTCATTATTAGTTTTCCTTTTTGTCACTTTTGGCATTCTTTGTGCACTTTTTGCACCTTTATTCTGGGACTGATCTATATTATATTGTGATATTTCTATCCAGCACGTGAAGATAGATTTATTGTCACTTCTTGCATCCTTATTGTCACTGGTACTTGATTCAATTTAGACCCACTGTGCAACTGAATGATTGCAGTGGTTCACTTTTCATAAGGCATTTATTCAGCGCTTGAAAGATTTTTTATTGTCATCAATTATTATTGACACATGGTTTAATTTACTTTGTTTATTCACTTGTGCAACTGAAAGATCGCAGTGGTTCACTTTTCACAAGGCATTCACTCAGTTGGATATTAATTTATTATTTGTCATATTTTCTCATATTTATCACCGTTTATTATCACCTAATAGGAATATCTTTGTTTATCATAATTATTGATATTTATTTGGCACTAGGGATGATCGAACTTTTCAAAAGTTCGGTTCGGCCAGAACATCCGAACTACCCGAAAGTTCGGCCCGGATTTCAGAACCCCATTGAAATCAATGGGACCCGAACTTCGGTAATCAAATAACACCATTTTGAAGCCCTAAAACCCAATAAATGCCCCTAAAAAGTGCCTAGGGTTCTGGGTCATACCCCAGGGACTATTAATCACACAAAAAAAGTTCTTAAAAATTGTCATTTTTGATAGAGAGCCAATTATTGGAAAAAAAAATAAAAAAAATAAAAACATTTCTTTGGATTTAGTATCTGGGGGGGGGGGGGTCTAAAAAGTGTACCTGTGAAATTTCAGCTCTGTAGCATGTCCAGAACCAGAAAAAATATATAATTTTTCAGTAGAGCAGGGATGGTGGGACCCTCCTTTTACACCTATATGATCTTTTTTTGAGGGTTCTGGACATGCTACAGAGCTGAAACTTCACAGGTACACCTCTTAGACCCCCCCAGACACAAAATCACACAAAAAAAGTTCTTAAAAATTGTCATTTTTTGATAGAGAGCAAAAAAAAAAAAATTAAAAAAAATTTAGTATCTGGGGGGTCTAAAAAGTGTACCTGTGAAGCTTCAGCTCTGTAGCATGTCCAGAACCAGAAGAAAATATAATTTTTCAGTAGAGCAGGGATGGTGGGATCCCCCTTTTACACTTATATGATCTTTTTTTGGGGGGTTCTGGACATGCTACAGAGCTGAAACTTCCCAGGTACACCTTTTAGACCCCCCAGACTATCAATTTTGATAGATTTTTTATAGAGAGCCAATTATTGAAAAAAAAAATAAAAAATTAAAAAAAAAAAAATTCTTTGGATTTAGTGTCTGGGGTGTCTAAAAGGTGTACCTGTGAAGTTTCAGCTCTGTAGCATGTCCGGAACCATAAAAAAAGATTGTTTATATTAGTGCAATTATAGATCTGTAATATGGCTTCTCGCTTTTCACACCTTGCCGATTTAATAGCAGGCGTTTTTTGGGGCATTTTTTTGGGTTCTTTGGAGTCAGGAAAAACATCTGAACTTGTGTATAGTGGTACTATACACAAGTTCAGATGTGTGTGTATATATACACACATACTTATATGTATATACACACATAGACATATATAGGTGTGATAGTAGCAGAAATATATGCTTGCGCTAATGAAATCATTTACACTAATATGGTTATGCTCCTATAACACCTATATCTGTCTAAATGTAAAATACATATAAGTATGTGTGTGTACACAAGTTCAGATGTTTTGCCTGCCTCCAAAAACCCCCAAAAAATGCCTGCAACAACACACCTGAGCATTTTTTTTTTTTTGACGCTAGCGTTTTTTTTGGGCATTTTTTGGGGTTCTTTGGAGGAAGGCAAAACATCTGAACATGTGTATAGTGGTATATATACCACTATACACAAGTTCAGATGTTTTTCCTGCCTCAAAAGAACCCAAAAAAATGCCCAAAAAAACGCCTGCTATTAAACCGGCAAGGTGTGAAAAGCGAGAAGCCAACATCCTGTGCTGTAAGTGTTCTAATACAAACTATTTTTTTTTATGGTTCTGGACACGCTACAGAGCTGAAACTTCACAGGTACACTTTTTAGACCCCCCAGACACTAAATCTAAAGTTTTTTTTTTTTTTTTTCAATAATTGGCTCTCTATCAAAAATCTATCAAAAATGACAATTTTTAAGAACTTTTTTTTTGTGATTTTGTGTCTGGGGGGTCTAAAAGGTGTACCTGGGAAGTTTCAGCTCTGTAGCATGTCCAGAACCAGAAAAAAAAGATCATATAGGTGTAAAAGGAGGGTCCCACCATCCCTGCTCTACTAAAAAATTATCTTTCTTTCTGGTTCTGGACATGCTACAGAGCTGAAACTTCACAGGTACACTATACACAAGTTCAGATGTTTTGCCTGCCTCCAAAAACCCCCCAAAAATGCCTGCAACAACACACCTGGGCGGTTTTTTTTTGACGCTAGTGTTTTTTTGGGCATTTTTTTGGGTTCTTTGGAGGCAGGCAAAACATCTGAACTTATGTATAGTGGTGTATATACACACATACTTATATGTATATACACACCTAGACATATATAGGTGTGATAGGAGCAGAAATATATTGGTGTTAATTATTTCATTAGCGCAAGTAGTTTTTCCTGCTCCTTTCACACCTATATATGTGCAGGTGTATATATACAGACATGGGTGTGTATATATACCCCCTATACACATGTTCAGATGTCATGTCTGACTCCAAACATGTGCTCAAAAAAGGACTAGCAACGCCTGCAGCCAAAAATGCTGGTGGCGGCGAAGACATATCCCTGCAGCGAAAGTGACACAAGAGAAACTAGCTTTTCTCTCTAGCGGTCACCCTGCTATGGAAGGGTTCGTCACCCTGCCATAGCAGTCACTGTCAGTTCACCCTACACTACATTACGGTCACCCTGATATGGAAGGGTTCGGTCACCCTGCCATAGCAGTCAGTTAACCCTACACTACATTACGGTCACCCTGACACTTCACACTTTCCCTACAGAAACTAAATTTTTGAAGCTAACTAAAGTGTAAAGGAGCACTCTAACTACACTAGATATCCCTTTCCTCACACTAATAAATGCTAAATGACACTTTTAAAGTAAAATTAGCAGAACTGCTTCCACTCTCTTCCATGTCCTGTATAACAATGCTAGGAATTTGGCGGGGGCTATCTTATATACTGGGGGGCGTATTCACTAATGATTGGCCTAGGGACCCGCTAGTCACTCCAATCACATTCCTAGCATTCTTCTGCCCCCTCAATTGGCTTTTGCTAATGGTTCTGGTCCAATCACAGGCTTTTAAAGCCCATTTCCTGAACCATTGCATTTTGGTCGGTTCTGGTTGCCGAATTCCGAACTTTTTGGGCAAAAAGTTCTAAATTTGGCCGAACCTCGAACACCCAATGTTCGGGCAGAACCGATGGTTGACCCGATCCGTTCGATCATCCCTATTTGGCACTTGAGTACTTTATTGATCACTTTACATTTTATCATATTTTAGAAGATCTAAGAGGATTGTCTTATGTTTTTATTTATGCATTAATATTTATGGTTCACCAATTTTAGATATCTTGCACTGATTCCCTTATTTCTTTCTACTATTGGTGGAAGTACAGCTGTCAGGGTTCAGGCTGGAACATAGGCAGCAGCAGTTTCTGCGTGTAGCAAGATAGTTGCAGCTCCAATCAGCACCTCTCTCGGCTAGTAAGACCCCGTTCACATTAGGTCACTCCGACTTATGGGGCGACCTGTGAAGTCGCGTGCAACGCGACTTCGGCGCGACTTCGACGCGACTTGCACGGACTTCACATAATGGAAGTCAATGCAAGTTGCCTCCAGGTCGCCCCCAAGTAGTACAGGACCCTTTTTCTAAGTCGGAGCAACTTGTGTCGCTCCTATTAGAACGGCTCCTGTACTACACAGTGGGAGTGACGGTGCACGACTTGTCAGGCTGAGCAAGTCGCCTGACAAGTCGTACCAGTGTGAATGGACACTTAGTGTAACAGAACCATCCCTTTATTAAACCATATGGACACTGTGAGTGTGACAGGAATTAGGAACACTGTGAGTGGACTGCAGTGATTAGTGATACTATGAGTGGACTTCAGTGATTAGGGACACTGAGTACATGGTGGTGATTAGGGACACTGAAACTGGTGTGGTAGGGATTAGGGACAATACGACTGGTGCAACGGCGATAAGGGACACTATGAATGGATGACGGTGATTAGGGACACTGTGGGCAGTGGTGGTTAAGGATAATGACTGGTGCAGTGATGTTTAGGGACACTATGAGTGGACTGTGGTGATTAGGGACACTGACTGGTGTGGAAATGATTAGACTCCATGAGTGGGTGGTGGTAATAAAGGACACTGTTTGGGGACTGCAGGGATTTGTTACATTGTGAGTGGTCTTTAGTGATTAGGGACACTGTGAGTGGATTAAGGTGATTAGTGACACTATGAGTGGGTGGCCATTGCACATGATCACCACCACTGCAGTTCATTGTCCCATAGGCCCTTTCTCTGGTGACAGTATGTACAAATATATATATACTTTTTTTTTTTTTAACTTTTTTTACATTTTTTTTTCATATTGTTGCCAGAGCAGTGCAGTGTCACCATAGTGACACTGTACTACTCCGAGAAGGAGAGAGGTTGGTCAGGGTTTTTTTTAACTCTGATGATCACTGTATAAGCAATCAGTAACACTTTAGAATCGCAGATGTGACTGCGATTTGAGCAGCGCAAAATTCCTTTAAACCATAAAGTGCATACATGCTATTAGTTGATATAAATAATATACATATTGTGCTAAATATTCACATATACTAATTGTGCCAGATAAAATATTTCATATACAATTAAAGTGCATATAAATGTATATACTGTATATTGTGCAAATTAATTGTGCTTTTAGTGCTCTGTGCAACCTGTAAAACAGTCCAAATAATAAAAGTCCATGAACTTATGCCTTGTGAGGTGAAACAACCATGTGAAAACATCCACTTCATGCAGGTGGTGAGGGAATTAGTGATGGTGGGAACCTCCAAACACCTTCGGAGTATAGGAGAAATCAAGACTCACCAGAGGTCAGGAATCCCTGTTATCTTACGGTAACAAGGGATCATAGGGATCATATAATGCTTGATATTTATCCAGGCTCTGGGTCCACTATACCAGGTGTACTACTCATATGGAACCTCCTAGGAATTGCACTTCAGAATCACGCGTTAGAACAGAAGTCTTCTTGGCTTGCAAACATGACCTCTGGTGAGTCTTGATTTCTCCTATACTCTGACGGTGTTTGGAGGTTCCCAGAGCACTGATACCTCTTTAGTTAAGGTGTGAGATGTATGATGTTTTGAGAGGATGTGGTGGATTTTTAGGTATATGCAAAAATCCTTATTGGGGATGCCATAGCATTTAGAGAGTTGTTGGAAGGATTGGAGTTGTTGGCAATGAAAAAGTTCTCCCAGGTTGTGAAGACCAGCCGTAGTCCAATGTTTTAGAAGGCAGTCTGGAGATAGGAGCTGTAGGGCTAACAGTGGGAGGTAAGCTAATGCTTGAGGATGGTGCCCATTAGAGATTTTGGTACAAGGCTTTCCATGTGGATGTAGTTGTATTGATGGTTGGAAGAAAGGAGCGAACATGGGTGGAATCCCAGTCACATACAGTGGTTGTTAAGATGAGTGAAGGATGCTAAGGCCTCCAATTGGAGCAAGGATGGCAAAGGAGATTCCGACCACCATTTTTTTACTTGATCCAAGATGGTTGTTTTGTAATACAACTTAAGGTTGGGGACTCCGAGCCCTGCGTATGCTCTCGGGATACTGAGTAAGTAGGATTTGATGGAAGGTTTACGTGTGGCCAGATGAAGTGGCTGAGGAGACATTGGAGCTTGGATAGGTCTGATTGTAAAATCGATAAGGGAAGATTCCTGAAAAAATACAATACATGTGGCATGAGAAATATCTTGGGCTATACATTCTGCCCAAGACAATTTTACTGTGGCAAGTTATTTGGATACGTATGGAAGTTTCTGACATAATAGCGTGAAGTTAGTGGGAAAAAGCATTGTAGAAGGGGAGGTTAGCTGGATGCCCAAGTATATCATAGATGAGTTGGGGGCACAAGAAAAAGAGGAGGTTTTAGTGACATTGATCTTAAGACATAGGGGGGTGGAAATTCCTAACATAGCAGACTTAGAATGATTTAATTTATACATAGATAGGTGTCCGAAATGTTCTAGAAATTCAAATAGTGAGGTACAGATTTTAGGGGATCGGTAAGCCAAATTATAATATTGTCTGCATAGAAGCCAATCTTGTGGGATACTTGACCTACTGTCATTCCTGTAATGTGGGGGTGCAATTGTATGGCTTGCCACCAGATATTTTATTGATAATATCAACCATTCACAATAACAATTAGGAAAATAATGAAAATTACATTTTCATAAATGTATGTAATACACACTGTCACAAAAACAGAAATATCCAGAGATTTACAATAGAGTAGCCCTCTTCAAAGACAGGGATTCTTTATGCTATGGCTTAGAGCATTACAGATAAGGGTAATGATTAGTGTTGAGTGAACACGGACTGTATTATTCGTATTCGTACCGAATAATTGGATTTCTGTTACCCGAACACGGACCCGAAAACTTTACTGTATGTTCGGGTTTAAAATCCGTGTTCGGTCATTTTATTTACTGTTTTGTATGTAATGGTGCGCTTTTAATGGCGGGCTTTCAACAGCCAATCAACAAGCGTTTAACTGGTGTGCCTTAAGCCATCCCAGCCATGCCTACTAATGTATTAGTAGCTGTGACTGGCCATCTGAAGCATGTGACCATGTCTTTATAAGTTCGAGAGACCCAGCGCACTGCGTCATTCTGCTGTAGTTTAGGGAGAGAGCACACATCATACGTGCTGGCTGCTGATTAGGGACAGACAGTGAAAAATTGTGTCCGAAAAGAATGCAGGGACAGGTTGGAATGCAGGGACAGTTATTTGAGCATTTTAGGGACAGGCTGCAGAGATTAGGCAGGGTCAGTCTACATCGATTTTGCTGTGTGGGGGGTGGTGCAGTGAACAATCTTTTTGAGCATTTTAGGGACAGGCTGGAGAGTGGAGAGATTACGCAGGGACAGTCTACATCGATTTTGCTGTGTGGGGGGTGGTGCAGTGAACGATCTTTTTTAGCATTTTAGGGACAGGCTGGAGAGTGGAGAGATTAGGCAGGGACAGTCTACATCGAATTTGCTGTGTGGGGGGTGGTGCAGTGAACAATCTTTTTGAGCATTTTAGGGACAGGCTGGAGAGTGGAGAGATTACGCAGGGACAGTCTACATCGATTTTGCTGTGTGGGGGGTGGTGCAGTGAACGATCTTTTTGCCCTCACTTGAGCCCACTGAGGAGGAGGAGGAGGAGGGAGAAAAAAATCAATTTTTATCAGTCAGTTGTGTGCAACGTTCATCAGCTATATTTTAATACAAGTTAAAGGGGAATTTTTTTTTCCCCCTTCATAGCCTGCTTGCTGCTGACTCTGAGCTGACCGTGACATAAGACACTGCTGTGTTGTTCACATGTGCTATTGAGTGATTTTCAATTTTATACACTTTTTTCTATTCCACTATTGAATATACACCCTTTTGGGTTTAAAAAAAATTAAATTGTGGCATAGTCTGTACTAATCTATTTAAAAATTACAAACTTAAAGGGGAATTTTCTTTTTTTTTCCCTTCATAGCCTGCTGCAGAACTGACCGTGACATAAAACATAAGACACTGCTGTGTTCACATGTGCTATTGAAAAATCACCAATTTTATATCATATTTTCTATTCCGCTATTCAATCTACACCCTTTGGGGTAAAAAGAATTAAATTGTGGCATAGTCTGTTTCGGTATGTGTGAAATACACCTTCCAAATTTTTGGGGCGCATCTTCCACCACCGAGGATTGCAGGGTGCTTCAGTTTGCCTCCTGCCTGTTCCGAACTCCTCCTACTCCTCATCCTGCCTTTAGGGTACAAAAAATAGTAATCGGGGCCTAGTCTGGGTCTGTACGTGTGAGATAGATACACCTTTTGATATCATATTTTCTATTCCGCTATTCAATCTACACCCTTTGGAGTAAAAGAATTAAATTGCGGCATAGTCTGTATCGGTACGCGTGAGATACACCTTTCCAATTTTTTGGGCGCATCTTACACCGCCGAGGATTGCAGGGTGCTTCAGTTTGCCTCCTGCCTGTTCCAAACTCCTCCTACTCCTCATCCTGCCTTTAGGGTACAAAAAATAGTAATCGGGGCCTAGTCTGGGTCTGTACGTGTGAGATAGATAAACCTTTTGATATCATATTTTCTATTCCGCTATTCAATCTACACCCTTTGGGGTAAAAAGAATTAAATTGCGGCATAGTCTGTATCGGTACGTGTGAGATACACCTTCCAAATTTTGGCTCATCTTCCACCGCCGAGGATTGCAGGGTGCTTCAGTTTGCCTCCTGCCTGTTCTGAACTCCTCCTACTCCTCATCGTGACTTTAGAGTACAAAAAATAGTACAAAAAAACAAGGAGTTAAGTGAAAACCCTGGTGTGAGGGTCTAACACAAACACCGTGTTTAGAGTAGAAAGGATCCAGAAAGGGTGAAATAGAGAACTAAACAGAGAGGGAGAAAACAGAGAAACCTGGGAGTGAGAGAATCACACGCCGGAGAAAAGAAAAAGAAAAGGAATGCAGAAGGAGAAAAAGAAAATATAGAGTTGGCAAGAAGGGGGGAAAAAAGAGATGAAAGGAAAAAGCAGGAAAAAACCAAGGGAGGGTAATAGGGAGGAAAGAAGGGAAGAAGAGGAGAAAGGAGAGGGGGAAAAAGGAACGAAAAGGAAGGGGGGAGGAAAGGGGGGGGGGAAGAAAAAGAAAGAAAAAGTTGGATGAAAGAAATATATGTAAGAAAAGAAGAGATAAGAGAGAAGAATGGTTGAGGGCTAGTGGGATTTTAACGGTACTTGGATCAACGATGGAAAACCACCATGTATAAAAATATATTAATTTTATTATTCCATTAAAAATTACTTACAAAATAAAGAAGAGAAATTATAAAATAAAAAATTGTACAGAACAGATTACCATCGTAGTCATATCAATTACATACAGTTCTGAACATTGCAGGCAGTATAGATGTTATACAAGCTCCGGTGACCCCAAACCAGGGTACCCGGCATTAACCCAACATGTTTTGCGGGTTTCAACACTCCGCTTCTTCAGGGGTGTAAGATTATATAATATATTGATTTGCCTTAGAGTTCCTGTGTAATAGAAATATATTGTGAGAACATTGTAATCAACAATTTTATACAGAGGAGTTATTTGCATGCACAAACACATACTGGTCCGGGGCTCCCACCACCACAGCACATGCAGGGATAGCCACCCAGTGAACGCCTCACCCACGGATGTGGAGGGGGTCATTAAGGTAGCGTGATTTAGGTAATAAAGGTTATGTGTGACATTGTCACAATACCTGTATGTGATAGTATCGGTATCTGGTAGCTCATGAAATGCCCATAGGGTTGTTTGTCCAGACAATGTGGCACTTCTTTCTGTAGAGCATAAAAGTATTATGTAATACCATAGCTTATAGGGCTCTGGGTTTGCAAGGATTCATAGCTCTATTGAAATTGGAGCTTACCAAACTTTAGTTAGATGTATACAAGTGTATCTGTAATTACATCTGGATATCCCAAGTAGTTCTTTTTTGGCTCCAAGTTTGCATATAAGCAATAATGGAGGGATATATAAGTTTTCCGGATGAAGGCTCCCTTTGAGGAGGTAAGAGGCACTTGGATATCTGTATGGTAAAGGGCAAGTTATATATGGGTTAGGGGAACATAAGTCTAAATATATGCCGATCTATCATATTCAAAGAATCGCTCCCCAGCGCTTACCTCGTGTCTGGTCTGCTGATGTGCACCCCGGCATCTGCAGGGGAATTGTTCGCCCGCCACCTTATGAGCGTCCCCTCAACCCGGCGTGTGTACGCACATCCGGGCGGAAGTGACGACACCACGTCGGGTCAGGTCTCTAACGGCGCTCGCCAATGCGCAGGCGCGCGCCATGCTGCGTGATACTCAGCCGCAAAAGCAGCTGTACGCAGCCACATGATCAGATATGGGCGGGGACATAGCCCCGTAAGTCTGTCAGTCCAGAGACCACACATCCGTTGGGAGTGCTGAGTGATACCGCCCCCCGCAGTTGGGTAGCGGGCAGCGAAGGACAGTGAATGTGCATACAAAGCTCCAATGCAGACATCAAATCCTGTATAAATGGGAAATGAATCCATGTATAAACATTAGCAGAACTTTTTAGAATATACAGCAATATAACATCATGTACATATATGAACGTAGGACACCAATATTGGAAAAGCATTTGCAAAAATACATGTGTTCAAGGGTATATTGCATGGTGCCGAGATTGTTCCCAATCATAACGGCACCAGCAATAGCTAATACTAGGCATCACAAAGAATTCTGTGTAGCCTGTCATATCAATGATTATTACAACATAGTCTAAGCTTTGGTTGCTGATCTATAGTAACAAATAAATGTTAGCGGATCCAGGGAAAAGAAAAAATAAAGAAGAAAAAAACCAAACATATATTGTTTAACAAAGTATATATGATAAGGCTATTTGAAGTGATCCCTCGATTGAATGTAAGTCGAGGGAAACTCTCATGGTCCAAATTGGTCCCATATGCATGTAGACCGCGGCTGCAACAAGCGGCCATACGGGTCCCTCCAGGGGGGTCCCGGATGGTACCATGCAGAATACGAGGCATGATGATATGCCACAAATTCAGCCAAGGAATGGTTTATAAGTAACCATTTCGTTGATACCTGGGGGTTGTGTAGCGTCCAATGTTTCAATCCAGTAGCATTCTTTTTGAAGAATGCGCTTGTCCCAATTACCCCCACGGGGATCCTGGGGGATAACCTCTAGGACGAAGAATGATACAACAGAATTGTCAAATTTGTGGTACAAGTTGATGTGTCTGGTGACACTAATTTGGTATGTGCCTCCCTCCGAACGATACACATGGTCCCCAATTCTTTGCCCTAGTTTGCGTATTGTCTTACCGACATAGTAAGAGCCACATTGGCAAGTCATTAAGTAAACCAGTCCCTGTGTATTACAGTCAGCATATTGTTTAGATTTTAGCCATTGGCCATTGGGCAAGCGGATACCATTACCACTGTGGATCCAGGGGGGGGGGGAAATCCATCCTTTCCTCCCCCCTTCCTTTTCGTTCCTTTTTCCCCCTCTCCTTTCTCCTCTTCTTCCCTTCTTTCCTCCCTATTACCCTCCCTTGGTTTTTTCCTGCTTTTTCCTTTCATCTCTTTTTTCCCCCCTTCTTGCCAACTCTATATTTTCTTTTTCTCCTTCTGCATTCCTTTTCTTTTTCTTTTCTCCGGCGTGTGATTCTCTCACTCCCAGGTTTCTCTGTTTTCTCCCTCTCTGTTTAGTTCTCTATTTCACCCTTTCTGGATCCTTTCTACTCTAAACACGGTGTTTGTGTTAGACCCTCACACCAGGGTTTTCACTTAACTCCTTGTTTTTTTGTATCATTACCAGGGATGTTGGTACCACATTACAATTATACAACAAACATTTGATTATATAATCAATTTGGGTGGATAACACACCCGAGGGCGCTCTTGTTTTTTTTCGGCTTGTCCGAATGTTTGTTTTACTTACTTTGCAGTAATAAGTTTGTAATGGTTGCTGATCTATAATTATAGCTTTCTAGGGATTTTCTACCAATAATTTTACATATTTTGATATTATAATTTAACTCTTTTTGATATTTCTACTCTTTATCTCTCACGTCCAAACGTCTTTTTCCCAGCACTGTTGATTGACGGCTGCATACGCGGCCATGGACCTAGTGGGGAATGCCTGGACGGGCTTCATGGCAGACATTCAGTCCAACTGTGGGGGTACGAACCAAAACTGAGGAAGATCTATAGGTATATTTGACAAAAATGCACAGTCTACTAAAACGAAAGTCTCATTTGTACTGGCACACCGAGTTCTTCTTAAAATATATCAATGACAATATCAGCCCTCAGGGACTCAGGATACATAATTTACCAACTTTACGAGACCCCACAGAAAGTTTTAAAAAAGAATGGGAGGGCATTCTGAATACATGCAGTACAGACCTAATGAAGGCTCTGGTGACCCAGCACAAATTAGACATGGCAGTGTTGGACAAGGAAATTGAAGTCATGAACACTCAATTCGAACACGTATTTGATATACCCACCTTTGTCACTAGCTGGCAAGAGGTTAAAAATAAGTTGGAAGCCCTAAACAAGGAAATTTTCACGAAAAAACAACAAAAATATAATAAAGATAAACAGGCCTTTGTAGAGGGCTATGCCTACAGATGGACTACAAAAAATTACTCCTCACAATCACGTAGGCCCCCAACACGAAACACCACAGAAAACACAGAAGAACACATGGAGTCTGACTCCTCTCTTTCTAGTTCTGCATCACAATTATCACAGGGCTCAAGACACAGTATCACAGCCACACACAATCGCACCAAACCACAAAAACGTGGGAGGGGAGGAATGGGCCCCTCACCTAACCAATCTAATAAAAATAGTAAGAAAAAACCAGACACCCATGCACAACTTCTCACACCTTCACAAATGCCAAAGCTGACACCCACTGTTCAAAAAATCCTTTCAAAAGGCCTTATCTCCAACACTCAAACTGAAAATGATGATGGTTTTTTAGTGTTACCCCACACCCCAATCACCAAGAATTCCAAACAGGGCAACCTGGATACTTATATAAAACCACAAACAAACTAATTTCCTGTTCAAACACTGACGACAACAAAAAAAATTTCAATATTATTAATTTAACTGATTTCAAGCTCACAAAGGCACAGGAAGATGTTCTGGGGTTAGGTCTTGGCTTTTGTCCTTCTAAATCCATCGATACCCCAGAAACTATTAAGGACTTGCACCTCTTTGCAAGGAACCTTACGTTTAGATACATATTTGACACCGATAGGAAACAAAAACAACTTGAACGACAAATAGCGGAACAAACTAAACATCTTACCATGGCCGAAAGCAGAGCTCTCAAAGATTTGGTTCTCCTGTATGAGGAGGGCAACACAGAGGTGGTCTCGGTCATCGATGCCCCGGCCTCCACTGTGAAACCCCCCCACACACAAGGTACCTTGATCCCCAAAAAACTTTCAAACCTAAATCAGAAAAATTTCCTGATCTAACCATTAATCCTCACATTTGGACTTTCGTCCAAAGGGTTTCCCAGGACCTGAAATCAATCTCTTGGCCATCTGTAACTAGTAATTTAACATGCGAACAAGAAACAGCACTAAAACAGTTAAAAGCAAACAAGAATATACTGATAAAGCCATCAGACAAAGGTGGCAACATCGTAATCATGTCACCTTTTCAATATGAACAGATGTGCATGAAGGTCCTGGAAAACCCTGACTGGTACTGTCCCATCCAATCCACATGCATTCAGGGGTTTATTGAAGAATTTGAATCACTTTGCAAGAATGCATATACAGCCGGATTAATAGACAAAGACGTGTACAAATTTTGAAATGTCAAGTTTCCAAAAACTCCTACGTTTTATACGTTACCGAAAGTTCATAAAAACATCTCATCCCCTCCGGGTAGACCGATTATATCCGGTAACGAATCATTAACTGAGAACGCCAGCAAATTTGTTGACTCATTTCTTATCCCCCACGTATGTGGTTTACCTTCATACATACGTGATACCACTGATCTTCTCAAACACTTGGAAGAGATTCAAGTTCCTCCGGATGCCCTGCTCGTAGCCATCGATATCGAGGCTCTATACTCGAGTATCCCGCACGAGCAGGGCATCCGGATGACTGAATCCTTCTTAAAAGAACAAGACCATACCACCTGGCCCCTCATGAATTTTGTCCTTGAACTACTCAGATTTATTTTGACCAGAAATTATTTCACCTTTTTGGAGCAGATATATCTGCAAATACAGGGGGTCGCGATGGGCACTTGCTGCGCACCGTCCTATGCCAACCTATACCTTGGCGGTTGGGAGCGTCTGGTGTTTTCCAATGAGAACATGGAGCAATGGTTGTCCCATGTTCTCATTTGGTACAGATTTATTGACGATTTATTGTTAATCTGGACAGGCAGCAGAGAGGATCTAGAGAATTTTCTATTAGCACTGGATAACAATGAACTTAATCTAAAATTTACACACACGATTAGTCATCACCAAATTTCTTTTTTGGATCTCAATATCTCTCTGCTGCCTAATGGCCATATCGACACAGATCTGTACCGGAAACCCAGCGCAGGTAACACCATACTGTGCGCAGCGAGTGCCCATCCCGCCCCCCTGATAAAAAGCATACCATATGCGCAATATCTTAGAATTCGTAGAAATTGTGCAACCGACACGAAGTTCCACACTCAGGCTAATCATCTAAGATCCAGACTATTGGCCAGAGGTTATTCTAAAAGCCTTTTGAGAAAAGCATTCAATCGAGCAAAGGCAAAATTAAGATCTGAACTCCTGTATAAAACCACATCTAGAGACGACCAACAAAATGTGAGGTTCATCACGAGATTTTCTGCACATGAGGAAATTCTTCGTGATGTCCTACGCAAACACTGGCCTATTCTCACACAGGATTACACGCTAAATAAATACGTTAAACCTAGACCCGATCTAGTCTTTAGAAGAGCCACATCCCTTAGGGATAATCTTGTTAAAAGTCACTATACAACTCAGAGCCCTCATTGTGGTAATAAAAAAGGCACATACCCCTGTGGATCCTGCAGTAGATGCCCTTGGATCCACAGTGGTAATGGTATCCGCTTGCCCAATGGCCAATGGCTAAAATCTAAACAATATGCTGACTGTAATACACAGGGACTGGTTTACTTAATGACTTGCCGATGTGGCTCTTACTATGTCGGTAAGACAATACGCAAACTAGGGCAAAGAATTGGGGACCATGTGTATCATTCGGAGGGAGGCACATACCAAACTAGTGTCACCAGACACATCAACTTGTACCACAAATTTGACAATTCTGTTGTATCATTCTTCGTCCTAGAGGTTATCCCCCAGGATCCCCGTGGGGGTAATTGGGACAAGCGCATTCTTCAAAAAGAATGCTACTGGATTGAAACATTGAACGCTACACAACCCCCAGGTATCAACGAAATGGTTACTTATAAACCATTCCTTGGCTGAATTTGCGGCATATCATCATGCCTCGTATTCTGCATGGTACCATCCGGGACCCCCCTGGAGGGACCCGTATGGCCGCTTGTTGCAGCCGCGGTCTACATGCATATGGGACCAATTTGGACCATGAGAGTTTCCCTCGACTTACATTCAATCGAGGGATCACTTCAAATAGCCTTATCATATATACTTTGTTAAACAATATATGTTTGGTTTTTTTCTTCTTTATTTTTTCTTTTCCCTGGATCCGCTAACATTTATTTGTTACTATAGATCAGCAACCAAAGCTTAGACTATGTTGTAATAATCATTGATATGACAGGCTACACAGAATTCTTTGTGATGCCTAGTATTAGCTATTGCTGGTGCCGTTATGATTGGGAACAATCTCGGCACCATGCAATATACCCTTGAACACATGTATTTTTGCAAATGCTTTTCCAATATTGGTGTCCTACGTTCATATATGTACATGATGTTATATTGCTGTATATTCTAAAAAGTTCTGCTAATGTTTATACATGGATTCATTTCCCATTTATACAGGATTTGATGTCCGCATTGGAGCTTTGTATGCACATTCACTGTCCTTCGCTGCCCGCTACCCAACTGCGGGGGGCGGTATCACTCAGCACTCCCAACGGATGTGTGGTCTCTGGACTGACAGACTTACGGGGCTATGTCCCCGCCCATGTCTGATCATGTGGCTGCGTACAGCTGCTTTTGCGGCTGAGTATCACGCAGCACGGCGCGCGCCTGCGCATTGGCGAGCGCCGTTAGAGACCTGACCCGATGTGGTGTCGTCACTTCCGCCCGGATGTGCGTACACACGGCGGGTTGAGGGGACGCTCATAAGGTGGCGGGCGAACAATTCCCCTGCAGATGCCGGGGTGCACATCAGCAGACCAGACACGAGGTAAGCGCTGGGGAGCGATTCTTTGAATATGATAGATCGGCATATATTTAGACTTATGTTCCCCTAACCCATATATAACTTGCCCTTTACCATACAGATATCCAAGTGCCTCTTACCTCCTCAAAGGGAGCCTTCATCCGGAAAACTTATATATCCCTCCATTATTGCTTATATGCAAACTTGGAGCCAAAAAAGAACTACTTGGGATATCCAGATGTAATTACAGATACACTTGTATACATCTAACTAAAGTTTGGTAAGCTCCAATTTCAATAGAGCTATGAATCCTTGCAAACCCAGAGCCCTCTAAGCTATGGTATTACATAATACTTTTATGCTCTACAGAAAGAAGTGCCACATTGTCTGGACAAACAACCCTATGGGCATTTCATGAGCTACCAGATACCGATACTATCACATACAGGTATTGTGACAATGTCACACATAACCTTTATTACCTAAATCACGCTACCTTAATGACCCCCCTCCACATCCGTGGGTGAGGCGTTCACTGGGTGGCTATCCCTGCATGTGCTGTGGTGGTGGGAGCCCCGGACCAGTATGTGTTTGTGCATGCAAATAACTCCTCTGTATAAAATTGTTGATTACAATGTTCTCACAATATATTTCTATTACACAGGAACTCTAAGGCAAATCAATATATTATATAATCTTACACCCCTGAAGAAGCGGAGTGTTGAAACCCGCGAAACATGTTGGGTTAATGCCCGGTACCCTGGTTTGGGGTCACCGGAGCTTGTATAACATCTATACTGCCTGCAATGTTCAGAACTGTATGTAATTGATATGACTACGATGGTAATCTGTTCTGTACAATTTTTTATTTTATAATTTCTCCTCTTTATTTTGTACGTGATTTTTAATGGAATAATAAAATTTACATATTTTTATACATGGTGGTTTTCCATCGTTGATCCAAGTACCGTTAAAATCCCACTAGCCCTCAACCATTCTTCTCTCTTATCTCTTCTTTTCTTACATATATTTCTTTCATCCAACTTTTTCTTTCTTTTTCTTCCCCCCCCCTTTCCTCCCCCCTTCCTTTTCGTTCCTTTTTCCCCCTCTCCTTTCTCCTCTTCTTCCCTTCTTTCCTCCCTATTACCCTCCCTTGGTTTTTTCCTGCTTTTTCCTTTCATCTCTTTTTTCCCCCCTTCTTGCCAACTCTATATTTTCTTTTTCTCCTTCTGCATTCCTTTTCTTTTTCTTTTCTCCGGCGTGTGATTCTCTCACTCCCAGGTGTCTCTGTTTTCTCCCTCTCTGTTTAGTTCTCTATTTCACCCTTTCTGGATCCTTTCTACTCTAAACACGGTGTTTGTGTTAGACCCTCACACCAGGGTTTTCACTTAACTCCTTGTTTTTTTGTATCATTACCAGGGATGTTGGTACCACATTACAATTATACAACAAACATTTGATTATACAAAAAATAGTAATCGGGGCATAGTCTGGGTCTGTACGTGTGAGATAGATACACCTTTTGATATCATATTTTCTATTCCGCTATTCAATCTACACCCTTTGGGGTAAAAAGAATTAAATTGCGGAATAGTCTGTATCGGTACGTGTGAGATACACCTTTCCAATTTTTTGGGCGCATCTTACACCGCCGAGGATTGCAGGGTGCTTCAGTTTGCCTCCTGCCTGTTCCAAACTCCTCCTACTCCTCATCCTGCCTTTAGGGTACAAAAAATAGTAATCGGGGCCTAGTCTGGGTCTGTACGTGTGAGATAGATACACCTTTTGATATCATATTTTCTATTCCGCTATTCAATCTACACCCTTTGGGGTAAAAAGAATTAAATTGCGGCATAGTCTGTATCGGTACATGTGAGTTACACTTTTCCAATTTTTTGGGCGCATCTTACACCGCTGAGGATTGCAGGGTGCTTCAGTTTGCCTCCTGCCTGTTCCAAACTCCTCCTACTCCTCATCCTGCCTTTAGGGTACAAAAAATAGTAATCGGGGCCTAGTCTGGGTCTGTACGTGTGAGATAGATACACCTTTTGAAATCATATTTTCTATTCCGCTATTCAATCTACACCCTTTGGGGTAAAAAGAATTAAATTGCGGCATAGTCTGTATCGGTACATGTGAGATACACCTTCCAAATTTTTGGGGCGCATCTTCCACCGCCGAGGATTGCAGGGTGCTTCAGTTTGCCTCCTGCCTGTTCCGAACTCCTCCTACTCCTCATCCTGTCTTTAGGGTACAAAAAATAGTAATCGGGGCCTAGTCTGGGTCTGTACGTGAAAGATAGATACACCTTTTGATATCATATTTTCTATTCCACTATTCAATCTACACCCTTTGGGGTAAAAAGAATTAAATTGCGGCATAGTCTGTATCGGTACGTGTGAGATACACCTTTCCAATTTTTTGGGCGCATCTTACACCGCCGAGGATTGCAGGGTGCTTCAGTTTGCCTCCTGCCTGTTCCGAACTCCTCCTACTCTTCATCCTGCCTTTAGGGTACAAAAAATAGTAATCGGGGCCTAGTCTGGGTCTGTACGTGTGAGATAGATACACCTTTTGATATCATATTTTCTATTCCGCTATTCAATCTACACCCTTTGGGGTAAAAAGAATTAAATTGCGGCATAGTCTGTATCGGTATGTGTGAGATACACCTTTCCAATTTTTGGGGCGCATCTTACTTCGCCGAGGATTGCAGGGTGCTTCAGTTTGCCTCCTGCCTTTTCCGAACTCCTCCTACTCCTCATCCTGCCTTTAGGGTACAACAAATAGTAATCGGGGGCCTCGTCTTGGTCTGTACGTGTGAGATAGGTACACCTTTTGATATCATATTTTCTATTCCGCTATTCAATCCACACCCTTTGGGATAAAAAGAATTAAATTGCGGCATAGTCTGTATCGGTACGTGTGAGATACACCTTTCCAAATTTTTGGGCGCATCTTCCACCGCCGAGGATTGCAGGGTGCTTCAGTTTACCTCCTGCCTTTTCTGAACTCCTCCTACTCCTCATCCTGCCTTTAGGGTACAAAAAATAGTAATCGGGGCCTAGTCTGGGTCTGTACGTGTGAGATAGATACACCTTTTGATATCATATTTTCTATTCCGCTATTCAATCTACACCCTTTGGGGTAAAAAGAATTAAATTGTGGCATAGTCTGTATCGGTACGTGTGAGATACACCTTCCAAATTTTTGGGGCGCATCTTCCACCGCTGAGGATTGCAGGGTGCTTCAGTTTGCCTCCTGCCTGTTCTGAACTCCTCCTACTCCTCATCCTGCCTTTAGGGTACAACAAATAGTAATCAGGGCCTAGTCTGGGTCGGTACGTGTGAGATAGATACACCTTTTGATATCATATTTTCTATTCCGCTATTCAATCCACACCCTTTGGGATAAAAAGAATTAAATTGCGGCATAGTCTGTATCGGTACGTGTGAGATACACCTTTCCAATTTTTTGGGCGCATCTTCCACCGCCAAGGATTGCAGGGTGCTTCAGTTTGCCTCCTGTTCCGAACTCCTCCTATTCCTCATCCTGCCTTTAGGGTACAAAAAATAGTAATCAGGGCCTAGTCTGGGTCGGTACGTGTGAGATAGATACACCTTTTGATATCATATTTTCTATTGCGCTATTCAATCTACACCCTTCGGGGTAAAAATAATTAAATTGCGACATAGTCTGTATCGGTACGTGCGAGATACACCTTTCCAATTTTTGGTGTGCATGTTCCACCGCCGAGGATTGCAGGGTGCTTCAGTTTGCCTCCTTTTCTGAACTCCTCCTACTCCTCATCCTGCCTTTAGGGTACAAAAAATTGTAATCTGGGCCTAGTTTGTGTTTGTACGTGTGAGATACACCGTTTTATAATTTTTTTTCTATTCCGCTATTCAATATACACCCTTTTGGAGTGTAAAAAATTTAATTACGGCATAGTCTGTATCGGTACGACTGAGATACACCTTTTAAATTAGTTTGGCGCATCTCCTTCCACCGCCGAGGATTGCAGGGTGCTTCAGTTTGCCTCCTGTTCCGAACTCCTCCTACTCCTCATCCTCCCTTTAGGGTACAAAAAATTGTAATCGGGGCCTAGTCTGTGTTTGTACGTGTGAGATACACCGTTTTATATCCTTTTTTCTATTCCGCTATTCAATATACACCCTTTTGGGGTGAAAAAAATTAAATTGCGGCATACTTTACATATTTGACTGTGAGATACACCCGTTGTATTTGTATACTGTTTTTCTATTCCGCTATTTAGTAAACACCCTTTTGGGGTAAAAAAATTTTAATTGCGGCATAGTTTGCATATTTGACTGTCAGATACACCCGTGCGATACTGTTGTTGTTTTGTTCCGCTATTCAATAAACACCTTTCTAGGGCAAGATCATAAATTACAGAAATATGAGGAGACCGTCAAATAGGGGCCGTGGCCTGGGTCGTGGTGCTGCTGATAGAGCTCCTGTTGCAAGGAGAGGACGTGGTCGATCTCTGCCAGCTACACGCACAAGTGAAACACCTTCATCAAGAGTGAGTAGGCGACAGAACCTGCAGCAGTATTTGGTAGGGTATCATGCGCCTCTAAAAGTGATGAGGCCAGAACAAGTAGAGGCGATAGTAGATTGGTTTACTGCTGACAGTGCCTCCAGTTCCTTCACATTGTCTCCCACCCAGTGTACTGCAGAAAGGTCAGAGTTGGCACCTGCAGCCGATGTCCAACCGTCTTTCACCTCACCCCCTTGCAAATCAGGCAAGCAGTCTGAGCCAGTCTGAGGTCCTCGACCCCACATGGAATGAAGGTCATGCAGGTGACCTGAGTAGTTTGGAGGAAAAGGCGGTGGTCGCACAGAGCCACCAGCACAGCAGAAGAGGGAGCAGGGTGCAGAAGCGGAGCGGCCGTGCCCTAGACACTATGCCTGCTACTGCCCAACGCAGCAAGGGACCGAGCGCACCAAAGCCAGCTCAAAGGAGTTCTCTAGCGTGGAAGTTCTTCAGAAAATGTGCTGATGACAGGACACGAGTGGTTTGCACCCTGTGCAATCAGAGCCTGAAGCGAGGCATAAACCTTCTCAACCTGAGCACAACCTGCATGATCAGGCATCTAAGTGCAAAGCACAAGCTGCAGTGGAGTAGAAACCTTTAAAACCAAGAAAGGTCTCTGGCTCCTCCTGCTTCCTCTTCTGCTGCAGTCTCGGCCTCTTCATCCACCTCTGTAGTGATACCGCACCTGCCACCCCGCAAACAGACGATCTGTCAGCAACACCACCACCTGGGTCACCAACCATCTCCACATTGTCCCGTGGAAGCGTTCACCTTTCCATCTCCCAAACACTTCAGAGGAAGAGAAAAACCCCCCCACCCACCCGCGATCCCTGGCCCTGAATGCCAGCATTTCAAAATTCTTGGCCTTTGAAATGCTGTCATTCCGTCTGGTGGAGACGCACAGTTTTAAAAGCCTTATGTCGGTGACTGTCCCACAGTACGTCGTGCCCAGCCGCCACTACTTTTCCACGCAAGCCATCCCTTCCCTGCACAACCAAGTGGGGGAAAAAATCAGGTGTGCACTGCGCAACGCCATCTGTGCCAAGGTCCACCTAACTACCGATACGTGGACCAGTAAGCACGGTCAGGGGCGTTATATCTCCCTAACGGCACACTGGGTAAATGCAGTGGCGGATGGGCCTGAGGCGGATAGCAATTTGGCACACGTCCTTCCACCACCGAGGATTGCAGGGCGCTTCAGTTTGCCTCCTGTTCCTTACTCCTCCTACTTCAATTCCTCATCCTCTACCGCCTCCTCATCCGGTCAGCGTAACACCTTCACCACCAACTTCAGCACAGCCAGGGGTAAACGACAGCAGGCAGTTTTAAAACTTGCCTGTTTGGGGGAAAAACCACACACCGCGCAGGAGTTGTGGAGGAGCATGGAACAGCAGACAAATGAGTGGTTGCTGCCAGCGAGCCTCAAGCCCGGCCTGGTGGTGTGCGATAACAGGCGAAATCTCATAGCAGCTCTGGGCCTAGCCGGTTTGACACACATCCCTTGCCTGGCGCATGTGCTGAATTTGGTGGTGCAGAGGTTCCTTAAAAATTACCCCAATATGTCAGAGCTGCTGCAGAAAGTGCGGGCCGTCTGTGCACACTTTCGGCGTTCTCACCCTGCTGCTGCTTGCCTGTCAGCGCTGCAGCGTAACTTCGGCCTTCCCGCTCACAGCCTCACATGTGACGTGCCCACAAGGTGGAACTCCACCTTGCACATGCTGGAAAGACTGTGCGAGCAGCAGCAGGCTATAGTGGAGTTTCAGCTGCAGCACGCACGCGTGAGTCTCTCTGCGGAACAGCACCACTTCACCACCAATAACTGGGCCTCCATGCGAGACCTGTGTGCCTTGTTGCGCTGTTTTGAGTACTCCACCAACATGGCCAGTGCCCATGACGCCGTTGTCAGCTTAACTATCCCACTTCTATGCCTCCTTCAAAAAACGATTCGGGCGATGATGGAAGAGGATGTGACACAGGATGAGGAGGAGGAGGAGGACGATGAAGAGGTAACATTTCCAAGGCTTTCAGAGCAGTCATTCGCAAGTGGCTCCGAGGGTGGGTTCCTGCACACACAAACGCCAGGGACACAATTGTCCAGCAGGGGCACAGTTCTGGAGGATGAGGAGGATGAGGAGGAGGAGATGGAGGAGGAGATGGAACCATGTTCACAGCAGGGTGGCACCCAGGCCAGCTCATGGCCATCACTGGTGTGTGGCTGGGGGGATACAGAGGACACAGACGATACACCTCCCACAGAGGACAGCCTTCGTTGCCTCTGGGCAGCCTGGCACACATGAGCGATTACATGCTGCAGTGTCTCCAAAACGACCGTCGAGTTGCCCACATTCTAACTTGTGCTGATTACTGGGTGGCCACGCTGCTGGATCCCCATTACAAGGACAACGTACCGTCTTAATTCACTCACTGGAGCATGATCGCAAGATGCGCGAGTACCAGCGCACGCTGGTAGACGCGATGCTGCTGGCATTCCCACCTGACAGCGGGGCCACAGTGGAAGCACAAGGCCAAAGCAGAGGAGGAGGAGGAAGAGGTTGCCAACGGAACCAGGGCACCGCCAGCACCTCAGAAGGCAGGGTTAGCATGGCCGAAATGTGGAAAAGCTTTGTCAGCACGCCACAACAAACAGCAGCACCAGCAGCTCATATGGAACGTCTTAGCAGGAGGCAGCATTTCACCAACATGGTGGAGCAGTATGTGTGCACACGCCTACATGTAGTGAATGACGGGTCTGCCCCCTTCAACTTCTGGGTCTCCAAATTGGGCACATGGCCTGAGCTTGCCCCTTACGCCTTGAAGGTGCTGGCGTGCCCTGCAGCCAGTGTATTATCTGAACGTGTATTTAGCACAGCTGGGGGCATTATCACAGACAAGCGCAGCCGCCTGTCCAGAGACAATGTGGACAAGCTCACGTTCATTAAAATGAACCAGGCATGGATCCCACAGGACTTTTCCGTACCTTGTGCAGAATAGAGATGGATACCGACCTTACCCAGCCATTGTTATATTTTGGATCTTTCTCACTCTTTTGGGGTGTACGCTCATTTAAAATGACTGAAAAAAAGCAGTGTTGGCTACCTCGTCCTCCTCCACCGCCGCTTCCACCTACACCACCACATCCACCACCACCTCAACCTCCCTCCTACTCCATATGGGCCTCGTCCTTCACAGATGAAGAAAATTGTTTTATTTTTTTTTTTTTTGTTTTAAGTTATTTCCCTATCCACATTTGTTTGCAGAGCACTTGCCCTGCTCTTAACCTCCGCCATTAACCGCCATTTGCAGCACTCTAGCCCTTTCCATTTGTGTTTTAGAGCCATTTTAGTGCCTGAAAATTCGGGTCCCCATTGACTTCAATGGGGTTCGGTGTCCGGGTAAAGTTCGGAAAAAGTCCGGGACACGGACCCAGACTTTTTTTCAAGTTTGGCCAAACCCGCCGAACACGGACATCCAGGTGTCCGCTCAACTCTAGTAATGATTTAAAAATATTGTTAAACACTGTAGACAGGTAAAATGATGCAAACAAAACATTTTCAGAAAAACAGTATTAGAAAAGAAAAGAGGGACAACAATGCAATAGAAAAGCTAAAAAAAAATTTAAGAGGTAAAATACTTAATAAAGTCCCTAGTTCTGTGAGGAGTGGCGCTGAGATGTCACAGTGTTTATGACCATGCAGCTGCCACTCTTACAGATATAGTTTTCTATATGTACTAATATATTTGAATGTCTACAGGTTAGATTCTGGCAACTTGTATATTATTGTTCAGCATGGGATTACTTTTTTGAATGTATGAAAATATGATGGTTATCAGATGCCTATTTAACAGAGGAAATGGAATGGGCACAACCCACCTCAGATACTTTCAAATATGTTTGGCTTCAAAATGCTTATAATTATTTATACTGGTAAGTACTGTGTGCCTTATTCTGGCTGTATTCTTATTAACTCAGAAGTTATGAAACACACTTACATTTTGACTCTGCAGGTAATAATAGCCAGCCAGGAATGTGTATTCTGCTGGCCGACAGGCAAAAAAAAAAAAAAATCAGCCTGTTACTTGCCAGGATGAATATCTGCTTAGGTTCTGTTATTAGGATTTATGATATCTAAATCAAAAGGTTATTTAATAAGTAAGGTTACAGCAGAATGATTATTGGCCGTTTCTGGGGGGAAATAGCAGTACATTTGAAGTTTTCAGACCTTTGGAGAAATTTTTACTCAAGTTAAATGTCTATGGAGAAGCACTCCTGGGATTATAGCTATGTCCTAAAAGGGTGATCACCGCTGTTAAAAAAATGAATTGCTACAGCAAGGCTGCCCTGTGTTCTCTTACACAAATTCATATGCAGTATTTATAAAACAAATTAAGCATTTCCAAATCTAACTAGAGTAAGTTCCTGCGTTTGGCTTAGTTTGAACCTCTTGTAATTACCTGTACAGTAAAGCTAGAAGATGGCCGGGCATCTGAGAACCAATCAGATGCGCTGCAATGCATACGTTCTGACAAGGGACACATTGACAAGAGGAGAGAGCAGAAGGGTGTTAAACAGCAATTGAAGGGCATTCAAGAGCTTGAGGAACACACTCAGCTGTTTCTGAAAGTGCTGAGCGGCTGTTTGGGGTTGAAAATATGCTGCTCATATTTTCATAAATGCTTAAAGCATTTACTTATTTTTGATGATTTAACACAGCAAATCTACCACATGTTGATAGTGTTTAGTAAATATGACAAATGCCATAGAGATTATCCAAATGTGTTCTCATTAGACTTACATGAAACTTGGTTGCATAGATATTTCCATTTGATAAATGTGTGCTGGGAAACGGAAATGAACTCCAGGATATTGAAGGTTTTCTGTTATATCTTTGTATACTTATGTATTTTATTGCATTTTATTGGAATAAATATCTATACATACTAATAGAACACTGAGGTATTATTTTATTGCAGTTGACAATACTCAGGTTATCCTTTTCCTCAGCTCTCTAGATTAAAGTACGGCTGGTACCTGCCTGAATATTTAATTCATAATGTGAGATGAAATTTGCAAATGATGTATTAGTCTGAGAAATCATCCAGCAATGATAGGCTCACGTTCCGACAGATATATGGCACTATGCGCACAGAGGCCTGCACTTTCCGTGCGCCTGTCAGTTGCAGGATTATAAATAGCTGTTCAGTTTGTCCTTCAGCTGTACATTAAACTGGCGGCTCCATAGAAAACATCTATCTGAAATCTCTGCCTAATGAAGTGTAATGTGTATTAATGGCTGATATTAGAGCTTCAGTCTATGGAGACTGGGGGTTATCCCCACCATTCCAATAAACATTTTGTCTAGCACTGCCTAGTGATATGGTGCATAAATCTGTAGTATCACACAACATATAACACAAAAATAATACTAGGAGATTACAATAAATTATAAATAACATAAATTAATTCTCTGTTTTTGTGTATTTATATGTTTACTATTACTGATGTGTCTAAGCATTATTTTTTTTTAAATATTTAGGGTTCCTGGGCACTGGGGTCACTCCCTAGTATGCATTATTCTTATCCTGGTTTTAGATAGATTTATCTTGAAACGATATTACAGTTGCTGTAAAAAAATATTTCTTATTCTTTGATAATGAAATATATTGGCAACTCGGCAAGTTTGATCAGTAGAAGCATATTTACTGCAATACAACTAAGACAAAGTACATCACATATATGATCTGACATGTCCTATATACTCTGATACACAGTAGCCTGATTCTATTTTCTTGCTTATTCTTGCAGTTGTCTTGGCTGAATTATGAAAGTTGACCTTTTCATATTGCAGTTGATCTTAATAGTGCAAAAAAAGTGGATAGGAAATGCAGCTAAACTGACCTTCTCCCCCCTTTTCCTCACAATTATGTATTGGTTCATTTTTTTAAATCATCTTATTTAAAGCCGTAGTAAAAAAATTGGTCCTCCTGCAATCTCATGTCATAATGTTTATATTATGACAGACTTGCGTAAAAAAACGAATCCCTCTAGTGGTGCGATGCCACCTCTGATAGGGATTCCATCTTCACCTGGTCTACTTTCTGGGTTCATGGGCTACAGCCATTTTAATGGCTGAGTTGAGATGTTGTCACTCCCCTGAATGCCCGAGGTAGTCACAGCTATCCCATTTATTGAGAGCACAGTGGGCATGAGCCAGTGACGTAACCAGCTGCTACACATGTAAATAGCTCCTAAACATGCTCCTAAGCATATTTAGGAGATATATTTACTGTACCTACATTTTTAGCCTTATTAGAAGCTTACCTTTAGGTACAAGATGAAAATTGGAGTTTACTACTACCCCTTTAAGCAGCATTCTCTTCTTTTTTCTATGTTACCAGTTGTGTACTAGAACAGATAGGTTTGCATAGAAATGGTTTTCTGAGAGTAAAGTGGGAATACATTTGGATAAATATCATATCACCTCTGTCTACTTTTTTTTTTTAAAAATGGTACTTGCTGAAAAGAGGGTTTCACTAGATAGGAATAAATGAATCTGCGCCACAAAAGTGTAATTTATTAAGCTGCGGTCACTGTGATCACACAATTGTGTATAAATGTGCAAAACAAATATGACTGCTCTAAACACTAATAAAGTGCTAAAAAAAAAATGGCCTGTCCCTTTAAATTTTATTTTGAAATATACAGGTAGGTCGTTTTATATTTATATTACTAGACATTAAGCCCGTTAAATTAAAGGGCGTTAGAACGTATGTATGTATATATATACACATATATATATATATATATATATATATATATATATATATATATATATATATGTATATATATATATATATATATACATACATATATGTATATATACACACACCAAATTTTCAACTGCCGTCTCCCTCCAGGGGGGATAATCGGATTGGTTTGGGGGCGGGCCTGTCCGGTCCCTCTATAAATATTCATGAGGTCGGCATGTATCGTGGCAGAGTGCAGCGCTGGGAGTGCGGTGTGTGATCGGTGAGATCCTGGGGCTGTCAGTGTGGATTTACCACAGGTGTGTGGGAAGTTTGGTGGACTCCGGTGACTTGCTGGAACTTATGACGGGGAGGTGATCGGTAGGGATGATCGAACGGTTCGGGTCCACCATCGGTTCGGCCCGAACATTGGGTGTTCGAGGTTCGGCCGAATTTAGAACTTTTTGCCCAAAAAGTTCGGAATTCGGCAACCAGAACCGACCAAAATGCAATGGGACAGGCAATGGGCTTTAAAAGCCCGTGATTGGACCAGAACCATTAGCAAAAGCCAATTGAGGGGGCAGAAGAATGCTAGGAATGTGATTGGAGTGACTAGGGGGTCCCTAGACCAATCATTAGTGAATACGCCCCCCAGTATATAAGATAGCCCCCGCCAAATTCCTAGCATTGTTATACTGGACATAGAAGAGAGTGGAAGCAGTTCCGTTAATTTTACTTTAAAAGTGTCATTTAGCATTTATTAGTGTGAGGAAAGGGATATCTAGTGTAGTTAGAGTGCTCCTTTACACTTTAGTTAGCTTCAAAAATTTAGTTTCTGTAGGGAAAGTATGAAGTGTCAGGGTGACCGTAATGTAGTGTAGGGTTAACTGACTGCTATGGCAGTGTGACGAACCCTTCCATACCAGGGTGACCGTAATGTAGTGTAGGGTGAACTGACAGTAACTGCTATGGCAGGGTGACCAAACCCTTCCATAGCAGGGTGACCGCAATAGAGAAAAGCTATTTTCTCTTAGCTGACTTTCGTTTCTGTAATATGGCTTTGCCGCCGTCAGCCGCTGCAGGCGTTGCTAGTGCTTTTTTGAGCACATGTTTGGAGTCAGACATGACATCTGAACATGTGTAAAGGGGGTATATATACACACCCATGTCTGTATATATACACCTGCACATATATAGGTGTGAAAGGAGCAGAAAAAACTACTTGCGCTAATGAAATAATTAACACCAATATATTTCTGCTCCTATCACACCTATATATGTCTAGGTGTGTATATAAATATAAGTATGTGTGTATATACACCACTATACACAAGTTCAGATGTTTTGCCTGCCTCCAAAGAACCCAAAAAACTGCCCAAAAAAAACGCTAGCGCCAAAAAAAAAAAACGCCCAGGTGTGTTGTTGCAGGTATTTTTTGGGGTTTTTGGAGGCAGGCAAAACATCTGAATTTGTGTATACAGTACCACTATACACAAGTTCAGATGTTTTTCCTGACTCCAAAGAACCCAAAAAAATGCCCCAAAAAAAAACGCCTGCTATTAAACCAGCAAGGTGTGAAAAGCGAGAAGCCATATTCCAGATCTATAATTGCACTAATACAAACAATCTTCTTTTTTTATGGTTCTGGACATGCTACAGAGCTGAAACTTCACAGGTACACGTTTTAGACCACCCAGATACTAAATCCAAAGAAATTCTTTTATTTATTTTAATTTTTTTAATTTTTTTATTTCTTTTTATTTTTTCAATAATTGGCTCTCTATCAAAAATCTATCAAAAATGACAATTTTTAAGAACTTTTTTTGTGTGATTTTGTGTCTGGGGGTTCTAAAAGGTGTACCTGTGAAGTTTCAGCTCTGTAGCATGTCCAGAACCCCCAAAAAAATCATATAAGTGTAAAAGCGGGGTCCCACCATCCCTGCTCTACTGATAAATTATCTTTTTTTCTGTTTCTGGACATGCTACAGAACTGAAACTTTACAGGTACACTTTTTAGACCCCCCAGATACTAAATCAAAAAATCTCTTTTTTTTAAATTTTTTCAATAATTGGCTTTTTTTATCAAAAATTAAAATTTTTAAGAACTTTTTTTGTGTGATTAATAGTCCCTGGGGCATGACCAAGAACCCTAGGCACTTTTTAGGGGCATTTATTGGGTTTTAAGGCTTTAAAATGGTGTTTTTTGATTACTGAAGTTCGGGTCCATTGATTTCAATGGGGTTCTGAAATCCGGGCCGAACTTTCGGGTAGTTCGGATGTTCTGGCCAAACCGAACTTTTCAAAAGTTCGATCATCCCTAGTGATCGGAGGAGCCGGGACAGATCGGAGAGACTGCTCTCTATGATGTACCTTCTGCTGCTGTTGTTGTTGCTTCTTTTGCTGTGTGCATGCTGGCTCCCCCCGCGGCTCCGGAGAAAGAGGCCTGTCGGATGATTCCTCTGTCATGTTGGATAATGCCTTCGAGGCATCATCCGACAGGCCTCTTCCTCCAGGGCTGCGCTCTTCTGAGGAGGAAGTGAAGTGGGCGGGGGATCTCCTGTCTAACACGCCCACCCAGCGCCGGCCGCCCGCCCGAAGTCTCTCTGCGTCCCAACGGCTGTTCGTGCGGCACATGCGCAGTAGCGCATTTCCATGGACACAGGGACGGACACAGAGACACTTCCATTTTATTACTATAGATCATTATATAGCATTTTTTTTACCAATTTTACCTATTATGTTAGTGAAATATTCTTTTCCATTGTTTTTATGGGTATACATTTTTTAAATTGTAATTTCATCATGTCCGGGATGAGGCTCTATAAAACATATTTGTGGGCTGACGTGCACACATGCCGCTCCTGATAACAAAATTACGTTGAAATGCGTAGGGCGGAGCCTAGAGTGACGTCATCCCACACTAGCCCGTGGCGGCTTGAAGCCTGTGTTTGCGGCTGGAGCCGGCACTTCATATAACAATACTAATAATCCCCCTGTACCAGGCATGACACATTTAATTGTAAGTGTTTTTGCTGGCTGATTAAAATAAATACTTGAAAAGTATTTGGAGCTCTCTATTTATTCCCCATATGAATACTGAACGGTTTCATATGGTGATGACCCAAAAACAATGATGCTGATGGAATCAAGGAGAGGAGTATTTACCCATTAAGGCTGGATGACCCTTTTATTGATTAAATATGATTGAATTAAGATATTCTTGTGTATTGTGTCACTTCCTAAAATAAATATTTTTAGGGAGGTGAAAGATTTTTTTCTTTAATGTGAATAACACTGGGTGATATTTTCACTATTTATCATATATTTATGCACTTTATTTTTTCTTTTTGTGCTGAAATTGCGGAGCTTTGACTTTTTTTAATGCACTAATTTTGGACATTATCTAGATCAGTGTTTTTCAACCTTTTTTTTAACCAAGGCACCCTTTAAAATCTGGCAGAATCTCGAGGCACACCAACCTGGACAGGAAGTGAAGTCATGACGTCGCTCCGGCCCTCCAAGACCATAGAGGCGTCTAATCTTTCATCGCCTCTGGGACTAGCCAGCCACACCATTGGATTATTTCTCAGCTGAGCCGTTCGGAGGTGGGGGGACATCCCTCCCACCACTTCTGAAAGTGTTCCAGTGGCTCATGAGCACTTAGAACGCATTCATGAGAAAGCCAGTCGCCGGCTGTAAAGAAACAATACCGAACTTATGGCTGATATCTTTAGCCATAACATCGGTAAACCATTTCAAAGCCGCAACGTATATACGTTGAAGTGAAATGGAAAAAAAAACAACCTTCATAACACTTGTTACAATTAGGGCACTTTCACACTGACTCACTGCAGTTTGTCCGCATCGCAGGTGTAGTGCAGGGTATCTGCGGTTTTCATGTGGGTTACCTGTGGTTTCTCATAAACTTCTACTATGTCCTACATTTTTGGTGCATTTTCTGAAAGCACACCAAAAATGAGGGACATAATAGAAGTCTATGGGAAATCACAGGTTATGCAAGGGAAAACCACGGGTACCCTGCGCTATACCTGCACTGCGGCCAAACTGAAGCAGAGCAACGTGCAAGCGGAATACAAAATTAAAAGAAGTGCAGTTACCATTAAAGAAGTTTAGTTACCATTTCCAATATTAATAACCCACATCGTATGTATATTTACAGTGCTTTGCGAAAGTATTCGGCCCCCTTGAACTTTTCGACCTTTTGCCACATTTCAGGCTTCAAACATAAAGATATAAAACTGTAATTTTTTGTGAAGAATCAACAACAAGTGGGACACAATCATGAAGTGGAACTAAATTTATTGGATATTTCAAACTTTTTTAATAAATAAAAAACTGAAAAAATTGGGCATGCAAAATTATTCAGCTCCCTTAACCACTTAAGCCCCGGAAGATTTTACCCCCTTCCTGACCAGGGCCTATTTTGCGATTCGGCACTGCGTAACTTTAACAGACAAAATCGTGGACGTGCGACGCTGTACCTAAATGAATTTGACGTCCTTTTTTTTGCCACAAACAGAGCTTTCTTTTGGTGGTATTTGATCACCTGTGCGATTTTTTGATCATGCGCTATAAACAAAAAAAGAGCGTAAATTTTGCAAAAATAACAATATTTTTCACATTTTTTTCTATGTAATTCCCCAAAAAAAAAAAAAGTAAAAATCAACATTTTTTAACATTTTAGGCCAATTTGTTTTATGCTACCTATGTTTGGTAAAAAAAATCGTGAAAAGCGTATTTTGATTGGTTTGCGCAAAAGTTATTGCGTTTACTAACTAAGGGAAAGATTTTTGTCATTTTTGTTGTTTTTTTTTTTTTTTAACGAGTAATGGCGGCGATCTGCGTTTTTTTTTGCGGGATTGCGACATTGCGGCAGAAAGATCGGACCCTTGACTGACATTTTTGACGCTTTTGGGGTTACCAGTGACATTACTGCAGTAATCAGTGCTATACATATGCACTGTTACTGTAAAAATGACACTGGCAGTGAAGGAGTTAACTTTATTGGAGAGGGAAGGGTTAAGTGTTTCCCTAGGGGCATGTTTCTAACTGTGATTGGCTGTGGCTACTAGTGTGAGAACAGAGATCAACAGTCCTACATAGCAGAACCGTTTGATCTCCATTCTTACACAGGGAAGAATGACAGGCGGCTTTGTTTACATCAGCCGCCTGCCTTTCTTCCAGTGTAACGGAAGATCGCGAGTGCCCGGCGGACACGCACGGGGGGGGGGGTCCGTGACCGCGTGGGAGCGCTCCTCCGGCGGCGCACGCTCGCTCCCTAGACCCTCACAGGCTAGCGACGTAGCCCTACGTCGCTTTGCCTGTGAGGGGCTGACTGCCGACATAAATCGTTGTGCGGCGGTCGGCAAGCGGTTAAGTTAATACTTTGTAGCTCCACCTTTTGCTGCGATTACAGCTGTAAGTCACTTGGGGTATGTCTCTATCAGTTTTGCACATCGAGAGACTGAAATTTTTGCCCATTCCTTCTTGCAAAACAGCTCGAGCTCAGTGAGGTTGGATGGAGAGCGTTTGTGAACAGCAGTTTTCACTTCTTTCCACAGATTCTCGATTGGATTCAGGTCTGGACTTAGACTTGGCCATTCTAACACCTGGATATGTTTATTTGTGAACCATTCCATTGTAGATTTTGCTTTATGTTTTGGATCATTGTCTTGTTGGAAGACAAATCTCCGTCCCAGTCTCAGGTCGTTTGCAGACTCCATCAGGTTTTCTTCCAGAATGGTCCTGTATTTGGCTCCATCCATCTTCCCATCAATTTTAACCATCTTCCCTGCCCCTGCTGAAGAAAAGAAGGCCCAAACCATGATGCTGCCACCACCATGTTTGACAGTGGGAATGGTGTGTTCAGGGTGATGAGCTGTGTTGCTTTTACCAAATATAACATTTTGCATTGTTGCCAAAAAGTTAGATTTTGGTTTCATCTGACCAGAGCACCTTCTTCCACATGTTTGGTGTGTCTCCCAGGTGGCTTGTGGCAAACTTTAAACAACACTTTTTATGGATATCTTTAAGAAATGGCTTTCTTCTTGCCACTCTTCTATAAAGGCCAGATTTGTGCAGTATACGACTGATTGTTGTCCTATGGACAGAGTCTCCCACCTCAGCTGTAGATCTCTGCAGTTCATCCAGAGTGATCATTGGCCTCTTGGCTGCATCTCTGATCAGTCTTCTCCTTGTATGAGCTGAAAGTTTAGAGGGACATCCAGGTCTTCGTAGATTTGCAGTGGTCTGATACTCCTTCCATTTCAATATTATCGCTTGCACAGTGCTCCTTGGGATGTTTAAAGCTTGGGAAATCTTTTTGTATCCAAATCCGGCTTTAAACTTCTCCACAACAGTATCTCAGACCTGCCTGGCGTGTTCCTTGTTCTTCATGATGCTCTCTGCGCTTTAATTTTTTTTTAAACAATCAAGTTTATTGAAAACATGTGATACATTACAATGAAGAAAAAACATACTGTATCTGAGGGACACACATGTCAGTATAGTGCAGAAGTTATTGCAACATACAGCTTGGAAACGCTAACGATGATTAGAGATAGAGCATGCTATAAACAAATGTACAGCTTAATGACATAACAAAATAGTGCATCAGCAAATTAGAAAAAACTTCAAATATAGGTCAAGAGGTCCTTTGGGCGGACAGAGTATCTAGCATAGGTACTTGTGATATCGGACCTGGAACATGAGTAGAAAAAGAAAACTTACTAATAGAAAACAATTTCTCAAGAGTAATTAATCTCAGGATACTAGATCTTTGTCAGATAATCATGCAAGGTCATCGGGTACTAGAGAAGAATATTCGTTGGAGGCAAAGTAGAGACAGATGGATTAGAAAGAGCACAGGAAGAGTAAGAGGAAAAGGGGGGTGGTGGGGGGGGGGAGAAGGTTTCGGCCGACTCAGGGAGGCGCCGGGGAAGGTCGATCGGGTTGTTGAGCAGACTGGAATTTAAGCCAAGGGTCCCAACGAGAGAGAAATCCAAGGATTCTGTCGTTGGCAAGTGCGCTTACTCTTTCCATCTCACAGATTTCTGAAACTTTCCTAAGCCAATCTGAGATCGATGGAATATTAGCGGATTTCCAATGAACGGGTATGAGGGATCTGACTGCATTGATCAGGTGAATGAGCAATGAATTCTTGTATTGTAGAAGTGGTGTTGGACTGAGGTGCAGTAGACAGAGTTCAGGGGAGAGGGTGATCCCCTCACCCACAATGGACGAGCACAAGGCTTGGATTTGTTGCCAGAAGGCGGAGATGTGCGGACAGGACCACCATATGTGGATTAAAGTACCTTTCTCGAGACCACATCTCCAACAGGTATCTCGGAGGCAGGATACCATCTCTTAATTTTATCAGGTGTAGCATACCACTGTGTAAGCAGTTTATATGCGGTTTCCTGAAGTTTCGTGCTTAGCGAGCACTTGTGTGCAAGAATGCAAGCTCGTTTCCATTGGGTCTCCGAAATAGAAGTGTTCAACGAGGCGCTCCACTTCCCCCTGAACCTGTCCTGCCCTGTATCAGTGTGTTTCTGTAGCCAAGCATAGGTCTGGGAGATAGATTTCTCAACCCGCTCCCCCAGGTGACAACACTGTTCAAAGTCAGTCAGAGGCCTACTCACTAGGGGCCTCCTGTTGCGTGAGGTAAGGTAGCTGCGAGCTTGAAAGTAGGACCATAGGGGCATTTTCTGTTCAGGTGTGATTCGTGCGAAGTCAGATAGTTGTTTAAAAACACCACCTACAAAGCAGTCTTTGGCAAGCACAGGGTCTCGGGAGTCCTTCAGAAAAAGGGGATTGTCCAGTCCTGGTGCGAACTCTGGATTGTGTGCTAATGGTGTCAAAGGGCCGGGAGAGGAAGAGATGCCACAGTTGGGAGCAATAGCGTGAAATGTTCTCAGTGTGGGGCCTATGAGGGGGTGAGCCAACAAAGTTTTGGGGCAAGACGCGGCCCGAATCCAGGGGGCACACGCCAATGGCCCCGTGGAAAACGAGTTTTCGACTTGTATCCAATCTTTTGACTGGCCATGGCAATTCCAATCTATAATTCTAGATAGATGGACAGCCCAGTAATATTGCCTGAAATTGGGTAGTCCCATACCACCATGGGATTTGGATTTGGACATTGTATCAAAATGAACTCTGGGATGTTTGCCATTCCAGATAAATTGAATCTGGAGCGAGCGTAGCCTACGGAAGAAATAGGAGGGAATCCTAATAGGGAGCGCCTGCATGAGATAGAGGAGCTTCGGCAGGGTCACCATCTTGATGATGGCGGCCCGGCCGAACCAGGAGAAAAAACGGGGCATCCAGCCCCGCAATTCCTTCGTGATGGAAGCAAGGAGCGGGGGGTAGTTGTGTTCGAATAAGTTTTTGGGATGCTGGGTGAGTCGCACGCCCAGGTACTGTATGCTAGACGTGGTCCACTTAAACGTGCAATTCTGTCGGACAATACTCGCCTGTTGTGTGGATAAGGTGAGATTAAGGGCTTCTGATTTGTGGTAATTGATCAGCATATTAGACATAAAACCGTAAATTTCAAACATGGTCAGCAAGTTAGGGATCGACACAGATGGGTGGGAAACAAAAAACAAAAGATCATCTGCGTAGGCTGCAATCCTGTGTTCTCTGCCCCCCACCACGATCCCCCTAATGGAATGGTGTAGGTTGATTGTGCGGATAAAGGGCTCGAGGGAGAGGATGAACAGGAGGGGTGAGAGTGGGCAGCCCTGACGGGTGCCGTTACGGATGTAAATCGGTTCAGACAGGGTACCATTCACTTTAACTTGGGCCGAAGGGTTCGTGTAAAGGGCTTTTATCCAAGCTAGCATGTGATCCCCCATCCCCACGTGTCTGCAGGTCGCGAACATAAAGTCCCAGGCCACTCTGTTGAAGGCCTTCTCCGCGTCCGTAGACAGGAGAAGACCTCCGACACCATCCAGGTGGAATCTGTGAATCAAACTGATTGATTTTAGAACATTATCGCGCGCCTCACGCCCTGGCATGAAGCCCGCTTGCTCTGGGCCTATCACCTGTGGAAGCAAAGTCCTGAGACGAGCGGCAATGAGTTTGGCTAGCAGTTTGAGATCCAGGTTTAAAAGGGAGATTGGTCTATAATTAGGGCATTCAGTGGGGTCCTTATTGGGTTTAGGGATAACCGTGATGTGTGCTCGCGAAAAGGAGGGAGGGATTGTATCAGCCGACAGAAGGGAGTTCAGGGCCACGAGGAGAGGGGTAGAGATCTGTTCAGTGAAGGTTTTATAGTAGTGACCGGTGAAGCCATCTGGGCCTGGGCTTTTGTTGGATTTGAGCGATTTAATTGCTGCCAAAAGTTCGGAGTGCGTGAAGGGTTGTTCCAGCGTCTCCGCCTCTGAAACAGATAACCTAGGAAGTTTGCTATTATGGAGGAATTCTTCGATAAGGGACGGTCTATCACCATGTAGTGTGGTTGGTTTGTGACGCGCCGGAATGTTGTAAAGATTGGAATAAAAATCATGGAAATGTTGAGCTATGAGATGGGAGTCCCTGTCCAACTGACCCTGCTTATTTTTTATGGCTGAGATGTTTGTGGACAATTGAGCCTCTTTCAAAGACCTGGCCAAAAACTTCCCCGCCTTATCGCCCTGTTCGTAGTAAATGTGTTTCCGGTAGAAGAGCAAACGTCTGGCTTTGGCGTCCAGAAGCTGTCTCAGATCCCTCCTAGCCGATATAAGAGCCTGGAGAGCATCCGTCGCCAAAGATTGTTTATGTGTAGCCTCTAGAGTCGCAATGCGCGAAAGGAGGTCGGTCATTTGTTTTTCCGTTTGTTTTTTGCGCCTGGCACCCCACATTATGAGCTCCCCTCTTATAGTGCATTTATGGGCCTCCCAGACATTCATAGGAAGCACCGTAGACCGTGAGTGAACCTCAAAGAACATGTCCAGCTCCTTAGAGATGTGTTCTCGAATTTGGGGGTCGGTCAACAGTGTGGGGTTCAGGCGCCAATTAAAGACTTTCCCTGCGTCTCTAGGTCTGCTGGTGAGAGTCAAAGAGACAGGGGCATGATCCGATATGGTCTGGTTGCCTATGCATGACGAGGTCAGTTCCGGCAGGTCCCGTTGGGAGATATACAGGAAGTCGATGCGTGAATATTTGGAGTGCATCGGGGAGTAATAAGTAAAGTCCTTATCGTCCGCGTGGAGAGCCCTCCAAGAGTCCACTAAAGTGAGTGACCCCAATAGAGTTTTAATTTTTTTCAGAGTCCTGTATTTGATGCATGAGTGACCATTGGAAGTGTCTAGTAGTGGATTCAGGGGCACATTGAAATCCCCTCCCAGTATGATGCATCCTTCCCCAAACCACTTCAGCTCATCAATCACCTTTTGGCAGAAGGACAGATGTGCGGAATTGGGGAAGTAAACATTAGCAAGGGTCACTGGTTTACCAGCCAAGGAACCCTTCAGTAGTAAATATCGGCCTTCAGGATCTGCCAGTTGGTGTGTGAGGTCAAAAGCAGTGTCTTTATGTATCAAGATTGATACTCCTTTGGCCTTGTTCACGGGTGATGTCGCGTGTAGGGCTCTGGGAAAATGTCTGGTATTTATGGGAGGGATGGATCTAGCTCTAAAATGTGTTTCCTGGAAGAAAACAAAAGCAGGCTTCACCTTAGCCAGGGCCCTAAGAACAGATGATCTTTTTTCTGGGATGTTAAGTCCCCTGCAGTTGAAAGAGAGTACCGTGGGACTCCTGCCAAGTGCAGAGAACATGGTGGCCGTATGTCAGTCTATGTTCGGTGCGGCAAAGGAGAGTCAGAACACTTACCGACCCAGGAGAGGCGGTCTCAGTCAACCGCAGTGAGCCGTCCACCCAAGGAGGTGTGTCCTTATGCGTCCCAACCAGACCTCCGCGGAGATCCCCGAGTCGGCTGCAATGGAGAGAATGGGATGAAAGGGAAGAGGGAAGGGGGAGGAGAATGGAAGGGGTACAGAAGCGGCAAATAGTAATCGAAGAAACCTGAGATATGAACACGTATGAGACAACAAATATTCTAATGCACTATGCAATAAAAAATTTTGTAACAATAGGTATCAACGCCTAACAGAAAAATTACTGTAGGCGATCAAAACGTAGTCTGGTGGACAACAACAGACGGTAGAACAAATGCAATAAGCAAAAAAGCTCAGACTACTGATTGTGAGGTGAGTGGGAGGTCAGTTAGCGAGATATTTCAAAAACAAAAACCAGAAACAGAGAAACACCATCGCGAACCCACCAGCCCATAAATGTGGAGTTTGGTAGAGAGTACTCTCAAACCAGGGTGAAGCGGTCTCCGAAAAAAAAAAAAAAAAAAGAGAAAAAATGTTGCGGCAGATAAGCAGTTTAAAGCAGGAAATATGCTATCAAAGGAACTGGTTACAGTATGAAGGTCGGATCCAAACAAAAAGTTAGCTGAAGGACAAAATGCATGACAGGCATGACAGCAGAAGGAGGAGGGTCATCAGGTCGTCCGATGAGTGCGCTTCCGATGTCAGAAGTGGGCTCTGAGTCCTGGGGTCTTGGGAGTTTTCGGTGTGGTATGGGATCGTCTCGGGGTGCCCTCTGGTTGCTTATTCATCTTTGATTTTTTGCTGCTGGATGGAGTGAGAGCAGCACCAGGGGAAGAAGGAGAAGCAGAAGGCATATCAGGGAGTCTGAAGTCCGCGTACCAGTCGGGAACTTCCGTAAGAGGTATTTGGAGAGCTTCACAGAATGCAGGCAGGTCTGACGGGGTCCGCAGAAGGTAAGTTTTCCCATGAAAGGTCACGCTGAGAGCAAAGGGGAACTTCCAACGGTAGGAATGTCCTTTAAGTCTCAAGGCATCCAGCAGGGGGCGCAGGGCGCGCCTGTTATTGAGTGTGATGGGCGATAGGTCTTGAAAGAGGAGAATGGGTTCCCCATTAAACAGCACTTGATCATTTTGGCGCGCTTTGGCCAGAATTTCTTCTTTGAGGGGAAAGTTTTGTAGGCAACAAATAATGTCTCTCGGGGGATGATTATCCGGTCCTTTAGGCCGGAGAGCCCTATGTGCCCTTACAAAGTCTATTGGTGACTCATCAGGCCGTTCCAGCAGGTCATTAAAGATTTTGGTTAAAGCCAGTTTAGTGTCCTCAGGGGGTACAGACTCCGGGACCCCCCGGACCCTGATATTACAACGTCTACCCCTGTTGTCCAGATCCTCAATCTGTCTATTGACATCGATTAGATGCGCGGCGTGTGCCTCAGCCGTGGTTTCTAAGCGTTTAATGGCGGTGTGCCTCGCCCTCCCCTCTCTCTCAGTCCTGTCCAGTTTGTCAGAGATAACCATGACATTAGCAGTTAGGGTGGCTATTGCGGCAGCAAAAGATTGCTTGATGTCTGCTGCTATGACGGTCATGGCTGCATGGGTGAGGGGGAGATCGGGAGAGCGGTCATCTCTTACCATGTCCTCCGAGGCAGAGAGCGATTCCTCACTGAAGTCGGCCTCATGGTGGAGCTGCGCCATCTTGTCCACTAGGTTGAGGGATCTTGCCACCGCTTGAGCCTTGAATAAAGCCGAAATACTTTTGCTGGAGGATGCCGGTGTAGACCGGGTTTGTCTGCTCTGTGATCCGTGGCGGAGAATTCTGCCCATCGCCGCAAATATGGAGACCGGGAAGCTTATTAGGGCTGCAGGTTCACGGAGCTCTCTCAATGTGCTGCCATCCGCCGCGCTGACCAAGCCACGCCCCCTCTCTGCGCTTTAAACGGACCTCTGAGACTATCACAGTGCAGCTGCATTTATACGGAGACTTGATTACACACAGGTGGATTCTATTTATCATCATTAGTCATTTAGGTCAACATTGGATCATTCAGAGATTCTCACTGAACTTCTGGAGAGAGTTTGCTGCACTGAAAGTAAAGGGGCTGAATAATTTTGCACGCCCAATTTTTCAGTTTTTTATTTGTTAACAAAGTTTGAAATATCCAATAAATTTTGTTCCACTTTATGATTGTGTCCCACTTGTTGTTGATTCTTCACAAAATATTACAGTTTTATCTCTTTATGTTTGAAACCTGAAATGTGGCAAAAGGTCGCAAAGTTCAAGGGGGCCGAATACTCTCGCAAGGCACTGTATATTACATTTTTAAAAAAAGCAATCACAAACCCTGCAAATAAACCCATTACAAATACATGCAGGTAAATTACAGGTACAATTGCTGTACCTCGACGAGCTCATGTGCATTGTGCAGCCAGTTCTTCCTCCTCTCCTCACACTCTGCTTCACCTACCCTCTGGTAAATGTGTGCCAGTCAGTGACTCCTGGGACCCGCGGCTCGCACATGCCAGAAATCCGTGCGTACGCCTGACCCGCCCCTAGCAACCGATGATGTCATCGGTTGGCAAGAGGCAGTTGGGAGATCTACACAGCTTCCCAAGTGCCTGTGGCAGCGGAAAGTGAGCTTTAGACAGCGGACCAGCACCGCTGTAACAACAAGACTTAACTGAGTGGCCAACAGCAGTATGTTGATCAGATAGCTGTCTAAGTTGGGGTAATTTTGCCCCGGCACACCTGGGGACTCGTTACAGCACACCAAGGTGCCGCGGCACACTGGTTGTTAAACGCTGATCTAAATAAACAATCAGCGCAGTCACAGATAAAAATTGCAAATGTAAATGTGAACAACTATGTTGCTGTACACCAATAGTGGTTTTCACCACACCATAAGACTATAAATAATATTTACAGTGCAGCGCCAATTGCACTTATAAATTAACCCTAATAATAAGCCTGTGATATAATGTTAGTCCATCATAATCATCTTAAAATAATGTGCGATTTTCCATACTCTCTCAAATTCTCTTTCTTGCTGCCACTCCAGCCAATCAGAGCAGTCTATATGTTCAAGTTATGTGGACCTCAAAACAAATCAAGGTCATAAATGTATGTATTATATTATCCCATGTTATATCCAACACTTCTCCTTCCTTCTTCTCCTTTTACACCCTCATAGTGGTAAATACATTAAAAAAAATGAAAATTTCTAGTGCTCTCTGTGCACAAAGTGTAAAAAGCCAGAAACTTTCAAAAACACTCACATTATTTCCATAAAATCAAGCAACTCCAAAATTCAAAATAATGCATGCTATACATATACATTATACTGGATTTTAACACAAGAAACAGTGACATCCTGAAAAGGATCACTGTTTCCTCCAATACATGGATTTTAATTTTGGCAGACCCCAGCTTCCGGCTGTCCAACGCTGAACTTAGCCGCAACTCTCATCTAAGATTAGCATAATATAAGAGTGACGTCCCTGGCTTTGCTCGGATGTTTACATTACTAAAGCAGGAAGTCTCCTGAGCGGGTCCGGATGTTGAGTCATTTCCGGTCTGCACATACAGGAAGACGTACGTTGCGGACACCGGAAGCTTGGCGCACATTAGAGGATTTAAGGGCGGACGATGACGATGCAGGCCATCTCCTATCTCCGTAGACGTCTATTTAGAGGAAACGCGTCAGAGAGGAGCGCCGCATCATCATCGCTAGTCGCCGTTGACCGTACTGCAGACGGCCACGGCCTCTCTACCACTGGTTTGATTTCTTGTGACTACTGAAGAACACCAATGTAAGTGCATTTGATCCTATGTTATAATAAACACGTAAGGTACTGCACTATGGTTCGGTTTTTGTTTCTATGAGACACATGTGGAAGTCTTTACCCGTGAGATCAGAGAGACATACCCAGAGTGTGGAGGATCAGGATTGGGAAGAGGCACCATGACACCAGTTTGATACTTGTCCTACTATCGAGCGATCTGGTAAGAGGCTATATATCACTTGAGTGTTTCACCTGCTCTCCCGGAATCCCTACTACACTACTGAGTAGACACTCCGCCCTTGACCTTCTCCCTTCCGGTAAGGGGCCAATCCCCAATAAGGTGGTGGGACCTATCTGCACCAGACAAGCCCAAGGGGAATCTAATAGGTGGATTTACCATAAGCCTGTGTGGGAATAGTTGGAACTACATGCACCTTTTCTAATGTTTTGCACCTATCACACAGAGGTGGCAACGGTTGAATTATTGGACACTTTATGTTGAACATTTTTAGCGTGCACGTTTGTGTTGTCCTTTTTTTTGATTTTCACCGGAGTGACATTGATACACCACGATATATTCATCACAGTCATATTTATATTTATGGTTATGTATATGAGTATATAGTGTTACTGTATACCCATTCTGATTGCACATCAACCAAGGTACACATCACAGGAGTGTGGTAGATACTTATTATAGTGTCATACACCTCCTGACTTGTGACACATGTGAATTTAGCGCACCTGATTTTTTCTTTATTATACATATGTGTAGATTAACCACTCTTCTCCCATTGTGGACCTGGACAACTCAATCAAGGTCAGGTGGACATGTCTTAAAAGATATGCTCCTCTCTCCTTTTTTTTACTCCTTTTATCCAGCGACACGCCTCTCATATGTCAAATGACATGTAAACATAGAAATGGGACCAATAAGAGAGCCTCTCTTCATTCACCCTCTCTGCATTTACTACCTGCAATGAGAAGAAGCAGTCTTGTGTAAGCTGCGGTCGAATCCCATTCAGAGCTCAGAAAGGGCTGCAGTGGAGAAGATGGAAGGAGCGTGGGATATCACAATAATATAACACATGTGTTTATGACCTTGATTTGTTTTGAGGTCCATGTAAGAAGGTGAGTATATAGACTGCACTGATTGACTGGAGTGGCAGCAAGAAAGAGTATTCGAGAGAGTATGGAAGATTGCACACCACTTTAGGATGATTATGATGAACTAATATTATATCACAGACTTATTAATAGGGTTCATTTATAAGCAATTTGCGCTGCACCGTATGTATTATTTATAATTGTGGACACTAATTTGATTGATTTTATGGACTTTATAAATTATATTGGACTTTGATTTAATGATATATTCATTTCATGTAGATTGATTATTTATCTATTGATTCTGCACAGGCACATTTTTACCACTTACATAGTTACATAGTTGGTGAGGTTGAAAAAAGACATCAGTCCATCCAGTTCAACCTATGATGTGTGTGTGTTTGCTTTTAACCGTACATTGTATACCCCTGTATGTTGTGGTCTCTAAGGTGCCCATCTAACAGTTTTTTTGAAACTATCAATGCTCCCTGCTGATACGACTGCTTGTGGAAGAGAATTCCACATCCTTCAGCTCTTACAGTGAAGAACCACTTACGCATTTTAAGGTTAAACCGCCTTTCCTCTAGTTTTAGAGAGTGGCCACGTGTCTTATTGTATCTCCTTTCTCTGAATAGTTTGTTCCTTATGCTAGGGTCGCCAGTACAGTATTTGTACATTGATATCATATCCCCCCTCAGTCGTCTCTTCTCCAGAGAGAATAGGTTCAGTGCTTGTAGTCTTTCCTCATAGCTGATGTCCTCCATTCCCCTAATTATTTTTGTTGCCCTTCTCTGGACTCTCTCCAGTTCCAGCACATCCTTCCTGAGGACCGGTGCCCAGAACTGGACAGCATACTCCAGATGTGGCCGGACCAGAGTCTTGTAGAGTGGGAGAATAATCTCTTTATTTCTGGAGTGAATCCCCTTTTTTATACATCCCAGTATTCTGTTGGCTTTACTTGCAGCGGCTTAGCATTGCATGCCACTGCCAAGCCTGTTGTCTACCAGTACCCCCAAGTCTTTTTCTATCCTAGACTCACCCAGAGGCTCCCCCCCAGTGAGTAGCTTGCTTTCTGGTTTTTGGCCCCCAAGTGCATTACTTTACATTTTTCAACATTCAACCTCATCTGCCATGTAGTTGCCCACCCCGTTATTTTGTTCAGGTCCGCTTGTAAGGTTTCCACATCGTGCTTAGAAGATAAAGCAATGCTTAGTTTAGTATCATCTGCAAATACTGAGATTGTACTAGATATCCCCTCCTCTAGATCATTTATGAATAAATTAAACAGGATTGGTCCCAGGACAGAACTCTGGGGACCCCACTTTCCACACCCGCCAAATCCAAGTACTCCCCATTTATCACCACCCTCTGAACTCTCCCCTGGAGCCAGTTCTCTATCCAGGTACTCACCTTATGGTCCATACCTACCTTCCTTAGTTTGTACAGTAAGCGTTTGTGGGGAACGGTGTCAAAGGCCTTTGCAAAGTCCAGATACACCACATCCACAGGCTTTCCTTTATCTAGGTGGCAGCTCACTTCATCATAGAAGGTTAATATATTGGTTTGGCAAGAACGATTTTTCATAAATCCATGCTGATTGCTACTAATAATACAGTTTTCATTACTAAAGTCTTGTATGTGGTCCCTTAACATCCCCTCCAAAATCTTGCAGACTACCGATGTTAGGCTGACCGGCCTATAGTTACCCGGGATACACCTCGGCCCCTTTTTAAATATTGGTACCACGTTAAAGATCAAGAATAATGGTCTGGCAATCACCTGGCTGAGCTCTTTAAGAACCCTTGGGTGCAAGCCATCTGGTCCCGGTGATTTATTTATGTTAAGTTTCTCTAGTTTAGTTCTAAGTCTATCTTCTGTTAGCCATGGCGGCATTTCCTGAGGTGTGTTGTTTAGTTTGGCCTTACAAGCTAGGTTCGTGTAGCCCCCCGATTCTTTTGTGAAGACTGAAGAGAAGAAATGATTTAACACATTTCCGGCTTTTCTCTGTCCTCAGTGGCCATATTTCCTTTGTCTTATATGTATGGGTGGTTCCTGCGCTATCTGAGGTAGTATGTTTTTCCCTTCTTGGTGCTGCACCACAATACTGGTACCAGGAACCAGTTAATACAAAGTGTACAATTTGGGTGGGTAGTGCGCTTCAGAAGTGGAACTATAGCTAAAAATGGTGAATATATAAACTGAAGTAATAAAACGTGTTCTTGTGGTAAAAAAGTGTTGTCACTGAATTATAACATGGTGATCAAATTAATTCCATCATATAAATAAATAGCAGTATAAATAAGACGTTTCAATGTATCTTCTATACAATAAAAGTGCTGGGTACTTAGATTTCTTAAAGATGTCAATAAATATGCCGTAGACAAAATATAAATATATAAATAAAACTTCAAAAAAGACTAAAAGTGCTATGTGCTTTTTTTCTTCAATCTAAAATAAATAAAGTGCAGTGTTCATAGTGTCCATATATAAAAATCCAGAATCGGGTGTAATTCCCTTCAATAACATCAATAGAAAAAAAGGTGCTCTCATGCAAAATAAGGGTGTTGTGACTTGCTGCCTCCACCAGGTGTCACATCTAGGTGTTCTATATTCTCACCACAATAAGGTGTATATTGCGCCTGTATATAAAGCTTTAGCCTCCGGGTACCATGTAGGCTTTTTCTTATTCCGGTATCTTGTTCCAACCTCCGAGTATTTCCTGTCCTGTCCTGCTAGTATTTTGGGGTGTATAAATTATGTGGCGTCCTTAACTCCTTGACGTAACCTCGGGCTCAGTGAAAACAGAGGGCAATCATGGTGCAGTATATCAAATAAGATTTATTATTAAAAACATGGTTGCACTTACAATTTGTAGATCATTTGTTCGCAAATAAAGTATCAATGCAGCGTGGGGAGCGTTATCGCTCCAATCTCCAACGTCACTTCCGGTAGTTTGGCGGCTCCTCCTACGCGTTACGTCACATCACGTGACTTCCTCAGGAAGTGACGTTGGAGATCGGAGCGATAACGCTCCCCACGCTGCATTGATACTTTATTTGCGAACAAATGATCTACAAATTGTAAGTGCAACCATGTTTTTAATAATAAATCTGGAATTCGGAAAATACTACCTTGGAGGTCCTTCTCCTCAACTTAGCGCCTAAGTCCCTGAAATCGTTTAGGACTCTCCATCTTCCTCTGCCTATGTCATTGGTACCCACCTGTACCATGACAGCTGGGTCTTCCCCAGCCCCACCCAATAATCTGTCCACCCGATCCTCGATGTGCCGAACCCGAGCGCCCGGCAAACAACAGACTGTTCGGCACACACGGTCTTTGTCACAGATTACACTGTCTGTCCTTCTAATAATTGAGTCCCCTACCACCAGCACCTGTCTTTCCTTTCCCTTTCTCTGCTCTGCTCCAGCACTGCTGGTCCCTGACTGGTTTCCCCAACATCACACAACGGGGCGTATCTGTTGGGGTGCTCCAGCCCAGGATCAGCCTCCTTGCCTTGTTCCCTTCTACCCCTCCTAACTGTCACCCCTCTACTCTGCTCTGATGCCTGCACCTCCGATACTCCGCCCACCTCTGTGCAGACCCCTGCCTGCACCTGACTGGTACGATCCTGGCTCTCCTCCGGTATGGACATTCGTCTCAGTTTTGCTAACTGCTTCCCTAGATTCAGGACCTGAGCTTCCAGGGAAGCAATGTGCTCACATTTTGCGCATTTGTATTCGCCCTCGATCACATGTCCGAGGAACGCATACATATCACAAGATGTACACCGAGTCGCATCTCCACACCCGCCGGGCATTGTACCTACTAATCTAATCTAATGGGGATACAGTAATTTAAGTCTATCCTATGTGGCTATTTCCTGGCTTCCTAACTCTACCTTCTCACCCTCTGGTACTCCGCTACCCTCACTTGACACTCAGTTGCACAACACTCACAATCTCACAGCCCGGTCAGTCGCACAACACTGCCAGTCGCACCACCCGGTCAGTTGCACAAAACTCACAGTCTCACAGCCCGGTTCAGTCGCACCACACTCTCTGTTGCCCAACACTCAGTCGCACAGTCCAGTCAGTCGCACCACACTCTCAGTTGCCCAACACTCAGTCGCACCGCCCAGTCAGTCGCACCACACTCACAGTCGCACAACCCTCACAGACACACCGCCCGGTCAGTCGCACCACACTCACAGACACAGAGATACTCACCAGTCGCAAAGATACTCACCAGTCACAAAGATACTCACCAGTCGCAAAGGTACTCACCAGTCGCAAAGACACTCACCAGTCGCAGGGACACTCACCAATCGCAATGATACTCACCAGTCGCAAAGATACTCACCAGTCGCAAGATACTTACCAGTCGCAAGGACACTCACCAGTCGCAAAGATACTCACCAGTCGCAAGGACACTCACCAGTCGCAAGATACTTACCAGTCGCAAGGACACTCACCAGTCGCAAAGATACTCACCAGGTACTCACAGAGCCTCAGTCAGTGTTCAACCTCAGTCACCAGTCTTGTGTGTGTGTCCCTTTAAGCCTGTCACTTGCAGTTCCTGACCTCCTCCCTCAGGCGGTCAGTCTTCTTCCCAAGCTCCTGCCTCTGTCACTTACCGATCAGTCTCCCCTCAGCTCCTCTCCCTGCCAATGGCCAGGTCAGGTATTGTACGTCTCCTCTGCCCTCTCTGTCTGCCGCCCGCTCTTGCAGGGGGAGGGGGGTTACCGCACCGCTCGCTGCCCGCACACCACCCGCTCTTTCCTCTGGGGGGGGTTACAGCACCGCTCGCTGCCCGCACACCACCTGCTCTTTCCTCTGGGGGGGGGGTTACAGCGCCGCTCGCTGCACGCACACCACACGCTCTTTTTTCCTCTGGGGGGGGGTTCTCGCCACCGCTCTTCTTAGGAGGGGGGGGGGGGGTGTTCACACACACTCACACACTCACTCCTTTCAGTCCCGCACACGCGCTCCTCACACACGTCCGCCCTGTCAGCCTCTGTTCCCGCACTCTGCTCGAGTTCGCAGCACAGTGCCACCTGTCAGCTCTTTGGCCCAGAAGAGAGAGACAGTGGCCCCTTAAATTCCTTTATTCACTTTATTAGGGTTTAGCGTGGTCGTAGAATTTCACTAGAGTAGATGCGTGTAGCTATGGGGACAAGGGGGCTAAAAACATGCATGCATTATACCTGTACATTTTATGAGGAGAAAACCTGGGGAAGTCAATGGTAGAGAAGGATATGCATGTTCTGATAGATCAGACTGCCGAGCTGCTGTTTCTGAAGCTAGTGAAATACTTTCTTGTGTTAAAAAAGGTATAGAATCCAGAGAGAGAGAGAGACATAATTATGTCCCTGAATACATTATTTGCAAGGCCTCATTTGGAATATAGAGTTAAATTCACAAAAAGAATATTGGGGAACTGGAGAAGGTGCAGAAAAGGTCAACCAAACTGATAGGAGGCATGGAGGAGTTCAGCTATGGTAAAAGATTAGCTTAACTTTATTCTTCAGATACTGTACTGGTATAGCCCAGTCAATTTATGCAGCACTTTACATATATATTAAACAATCACATCAAGCCTTGAAGGGGCTTACCTATTTAAGGTCCCCAGCTTACATTCATACATATACATACCAAGGCCTATTTAGACAGGAATTTGTGGGAGGAAACCAGAGTACCCAAGGGAAACCCACATAGGGACAGGGGGAACATGAAAATGTCAGTCAAATACTGCCATGGTTGGGGCTGCCCACTTGAGAAGAGACAATTAAGGGGGTAAATGATCAACATGTATAAATACATAAGCGGTCTATACAGTGAACTGGGCTATTCACATTTAGTTCATTACAGAAGACAAGGGGGCACTCTTTACTCTTTACAATGGTTTTTCAGAGAGTAGCCTGATCCTCCTGTTCTGGGGTCCTCCGCTAGTGCTTCTTGCTTCTCCCTCCTTTCAAGTGCCCCCATTACAAACTTCTTGCTATGGGGGCACTTAATATGGCTTGATTTTGTGCTGTGCTCTGTGTGTCCATTGACACACACAGTGTGGCTCAGCCCCAATCCCTCCTCACAGTATTTGGGAGTTAGAAAATCTGACTCCAAATTTTTTAAGTATCCATCAAGACATCCAAGTATCCATCAAATAAAAGAATTGACGCGTTTCTGCCCCAACCTGAGAACCTTAGTCATAATAATCATTATAATTATCATTATCATCATTATGACTAAGGCCCTTATTTTGGGACAGAAACATGTTAATTTGTTTAAATAATGGATACTTTTATATCTTGATGAATATTTATTAAAGCTTGAACTATTTTATCATCAAATAGTCAGTGCCAGATTTTCTAACTCTCTGATGTTTGTCTATGGCATGTACAGTGAATATCCTGGCATAGACTATTGCACCTGTCCAAGTGGATATTAAGTTTAGGGGATGCAGCACCACAAGCTTTCCTTCCCTCAATCTTATTTGTTCCTTAGATTTGTCTGCCCCCATGTCTAGTGAAAGGAGGGAGAGCGGAGAGTTACTGCTCTTGGGCACAGCGCTGGATTGAGAGTGGGCTCAGGTAAACATTTGGGGAGGTGGGGGGAGTTGAACAACAGAAGGTTTTTTTTTCCTTAATAAAGTGAATGTATTAGGGTAAAAAAAATTGTCTGCCTTTGAAATCACTTAACCCTCCACATAAAGAGAGACTTCTTTACAGTAAGAGCTTTAAAACGTAGAGTAAACTCCCTTAAAAACTAGTTCTGGCCAGCTCAATAGATTGTTTAAAAAAAACAATGGATGCATTCCTAAGAGCACAAATTTGGCTTAATATTAACATTTAAAGGTAATAACACCAGAGATTGTTGATCCAGGGAATATTCAATTGCCTTTAGGGGGATCTGGAAGTTTTTTTTTTTACCCCTGCTCGAGCAAATTGGACCACGCTTTATAGAATATTTTGCCTTTCTCTTGATTGGTTACGGGCATAAGATTGTGTGGAGGTTTTGTATTTTTTCTATTGGTTGAACAAGATGGACTTTTTTCAGCCTGTCTAACTGTGTAACTATGTGCAGGGATCAGGGAGCAGAGATCCCTAGGAGGCACTATTCCTCATTTTCTAAGGCCCCGATAACACTTGTGTCACCCTTCTGAATAGCAATGCAAAGTGGAGCATTTGACAGGTGGCGAGGAGGTGTTATCTCCCCTCACTGCCTCTTTTACCACCATAAGCCCCACAGCAGTGTTCTGTATATGTGTGGATTGCAGGTATAAACTAGGCCAATAAGTGTATAATGCCACTGTAGGAAAATTCTCTAGAACAGGCTTTTGCTTTGTATTTTTTTCCCCTAAAACAAATTGGCATGCAATAAATAAACGTTTTCTTTTTTTTCTCCTCATCTAGCTAGTTTTCTGTGTTTACTTCTCTGTGGAAAACCTATTTTTTAAACACTTTAATTAACAGATGCTAGCAATTTGCGCTGTGTAAGTCAGGTGGCTGCTTAATTCAAATTTCCACTGAGGTTCTTAAAAATCCCTATGTGAATAATGGGTAATGTCTTAAAGATCTTGGACGGTTCATTGAGAAAAATTAAGCTAGCATAAATGCCTTGTTATTTTTGACGGAGACTTTAGTTAAGAATAATAGAAAACACAAGTTGCTTAGTGGCAGAAAGCATCATGATAAGTACTGTTTAAAATTAATAATGTGTGTTGATTTTTAAATGGCTTCCATGAAAAATAGCGTATTTGTTCCCTGGGTTTGACACTTCTAATTTGGAACCCTTTGCAGTGTACTGTATTTTGTGTGACCTTGCTAAGTGCAAATGTAGACCAAAAGCATTCTGAGTTGGACAGATTTAGAAAACAAGTTACCAAGTTTAATTTTTTTTTTTTCCCTCAGTAAATTTACTTTTTTTTTCTTGCAGCTGAAAGTAGGAATCTGGCTGTCCCGGGCAATAGTTCCATGCAAACTATGTTGTAATGTGTTCTAATTTTCATTAACTACTGGATGAATTAAAATCCATTTGTCTGTAAAGGAACAACTACAGTGCCTTGCGAAAGTATTCAGCCCCCTTGAACTTTTCAAACTTTTGCCACATTTCAGGCTTCAAACATAAAGATATAAAACAATTTTTTTGTGAAGAATCAACAACAAGTGGGACACAATCATGAAGTGGAACGAAATTTATTGGATATTTCAAACTTTTTTAACAAATAAAAAACTGAAAAATTGGGTGTGCAAAATTATTCAGCCCCCTTAAGTTAATACTTTGTAGCGCCACCTTTTTCTGCGATTTCAGCTGTAAGTCGCTTGGGGTATGTCTCTATCAGTTTTGCACACAGAGAGACTGACATTTTTGCCCATTCCTCCTTGCAAAACAGCTTGAGCTCAGTGAAGTTGGATGGAGAGCATTTGTGAACAGCAGTTTTCACTTCTTTCCACAGATTCTCGATTGGATTCAGGTCTGGACTTAGACTTGGCCATTCTAACACCTGGATATGTTTATTTGTGAACCATTCCATTGTAGATTTTGCTTTATGTTTTGGATCATTGTCTTGTTGGAAGACAAATCTCCGTCCCAGTCTCAGGTCGTTTGCAGACTCCATCAGGTTTTCTTCCAGAATGGTCCTGTATTTGGCTCCATCCATCTTCCCATCAATTTTAACCATCTTCCCTGCCCCTGCTGAAGAAAAGCAGGCCCAAACCATGATGCTACCACCACCATGTTTGACAGTGGGAATGGTGTGTTCAGGGTGATGAGCTGTGTTGCTTTTATGCCAAACATAACGTTTTCCATTGTTGCCAAAAAGTTTGATTTTGGTTTCATCTGACCAGAGCACCTTCTTCCACATGTTTGGTGTGTCTCCCAGGTGGCTTGTGGCAAACTTTAAACAACACTTTTTATGGATATCTTTAAGAAATGGCTTTCTTCTTGCCACTCTTTCATAAAGGCCAGATTTGTACAGTATACGACTGATTGTTGTCCTATGGACAGAGTCTCCCACCTCAGCTGTAGATCTCTGCAGTTCATCCAGAGTGATCATGGGCCTCTTGGCTGCATCTCTGATCAGTCTTCTCCTTGTATGAGCTGAAAGTTTAGAGGGACGTCCAGGTCTCCGTTTATTTGCAGTGGTCTGATACTCCTTCCATTTCAATATTATCGCTTGCACAGTGCTCCTTGGGATGTTTAAAGCTTGGGAAATCTTTTTGTATCCAAATCCGGCTTTAAACTTCTCCACAACAGTATCTCAGACCTGCCTGGTGTGTTCCTTGTTCTTCATGATGCTCTCTGTGCTTTAAACGGACCTCTGAGACTATCACAGTGCAGGTGCATTTATACGGAGACTTGATTACACACAGGTGGATTCTATTTATCATCATTAGTCATTTAGGTCAACATTGGATCATTCAGAGATCCTCACTGAACTTCTGGAGAGAGTTTGCTGCACTGAAAGTAAAGGGGCTGAATAATTTTGCACACCCAATTTTTCAGTTTTTTATTTGTTAACAAAGTTTGAAATATCCAATAAATTTTGTTCCACTTCATGATTGTGCCCCATTTGTTGTTGATTCTTCACAAAAAAATTACAGTTTTATATCTTTATGTTTGAAGCCTGAAATGTGGCAAAAGGTCGCAAAGTTCAAGGGGGCCGAATACTCTCGCAAGGCACTGTATATTACATTTTTAAAAAAAGCAATCACAAATCCTGCAAATAAACCCATTACAAATACATGCAGGTAAATTACAGGTACAATTGCTGTACCTCGAGGAGCTCATGTGCGTTGTGCAGCCAGTTCTTCCTCCTCTCCTCACGCTCTGCTTCACCTACCCTCTGGTAAAAGCGTGCCAGCCAGTGTCTCCTGGGACCTGCGGCTCGCACATCCCAGAAATCCGTGCGTACGCCTGACCCGCCCCTAAATTTCGTTCCACTTCATGATTGTGTCCCACTTGTTGTTGATTCTTCACAAAAAATTACAGTTTTATATCTTTATGTTTGATACCTGAAATGTGGCAAAAGGTCGAAAAGTTAAAGGGGGCCAAATACTTTCGCAAGGCACTGTACATACCCAACTACATACCCAGCAAGGTAGCAGGTGCTATAAAATTTGCAGTAACATATGCAGTAACACTTTTAGTAACATGTAGCTGGAACGTCTTCTCCAACCACAGAATGGTCCTTAACAGTATGCGGTTGCAGATTTGTGACATACACCTTTTTTAGATTCTTTAAATGCTTCAGAATAATTTCCTAAGACATTTAATAGCCAGGATCAGCTGCTCTGACACACTATTTGATCTAAGGAGGCGAGTCAATAAAATGGCCAAATCATTCACACTATTTATATAGGCTGGTTGACACTTTTCCTGTTCAGGATCCTGTCCTGGGATCAGCCACCATTAGATCATGGACAGGTGACTGGTAGATCACGGTCTGGGCTTGCTGAACCACCATTCAAGAGCATCAAACAGAGTGCCATGCAATGGGACTACTTGTAAAGTTGGAACTGTAGTAGGGAGCAAGAGCCGCATAAGCTGATACTCCCCTGTAATGCTGCCTGCTGTCCCATGCAGAGTGATACTAACTGCACTCCACCTATTATGCCTGCTAGCGGCATCCAGAGTGGTGCCAGCAGCAGGAAAAAAAAAAGATCTTCAGGTCGTGAAGCAATACACTGGACATAAAAGTACAGTGCTTCTTTCACACTGATGTCCTACAGTTTACCCACACCGTTGGTGCAGTGCAGTGTACCTGCAGCTTGCTGTAGGTTAGCTGCTCCTAGACATAGACTTCTATTATATCCTGTGGATTTGGCACACTTTCTGAATGCAGAAGTTTGGTGCACTTTCAGAAAGTGCATAACACCTGCAGGATATAATAGAAGTTTAGGACAAAGTGCAACTAACCCAGAAAAGTTGCTAATGCACTGCACTGCACCCACAGTGCAGGTAAACTGCACCACATCAGTGTGAAAGCAACCTTATAGGGGGCTCAGAACAGTAGGAGTTCATTTATATTTGATGTTTGGGTTTGGTAAATCCCCTTTAGCTGCAGTGGCTAGAGGTGTACACGTGCCGCAGAAGGAATTATACGCCCTGTCATGGTTGGTGGGTGTAGCATCTGCCAAGCATTACCAATTCAAGTGAATGAGGCAATTCTGCAAGTGCACTGCAACCTTGTGAATACAGCAAACAAGGGGTTAGAGCAGGTAGAGTTGTGTGGCAGTCACACCACCTGCTTTAACCTTGCAGTTGCAGAGTTGCAGAGTGGCCCCATTTACTTGAGTAAGTCATGATTTGGAGGTGGTAGCATCCACCAAAAGCAACAGGGGGCTTAATTACTGCTGTGGTATGTGTACATCTTTAGCTGCTGTCTCAGAAGCTAAAGGGGTTAGGGATTGGGGGTGGTAAAACAGTGACTCAACTGCAGGATTTTTTACCCCCCCGCCCAACTTTATGTGTGAACGCGCACTAAGGATGCTGCTGCTGCCAAATGCAACTAAGGGCTCTTTCACAAATGCAGCAGGCACTGCTGCTCCCCTGAAAAGTGATCAGTGCACTGAAGAAGGGGGCTTGACTCCCGAAACGCGTTAGCGGTCGCATCTTATAGGACATGTTCCAGCACACGTGTGACGGGAATTTGTACACAATTTTATTTCTTCATGTTTGTGAGTATGCATTTGGCATTTTTTATTAAAAATTGTATACAGTACCACGGGTAATGCACTAGGTGTTTGCGCCTCTTTTCCTTTCTTTTATGTACCCGTTTTGGAGTTCCCTGCCTGAGGAGAGCAGCACGCCAGTCTTCCCCTTCAAAGTGAGCACTTGGCTAAATTATTTGTTTGCAGTATTTACGTGTTACCTGTTACGCATCCCAGAAGATTGCAAGGGGTGGGAAAGGGAGGATAACATATGCTCCAAATGCCTAGGCAGTCAGAGCAGAAGAGGGGGCAGGTACCTGTCAAATTAGGGTACCTGCTCCCCCGAGCTCCTCAAAGGTGCCAATTCTTCAAGAGGAATGGGGGACAAGTCCTTAAAGCAAAACTTCCCCCTTTGGTAGAGCTCTGCTTTAAATAGGGTGTGAGGAGGCGACACTGTGCCCATGATCTTTGATTTCTCCCATGTTGTTCAGGTAGATTTCCACTCATTTAAAGTTGCCTACCCCTGCTGTAAGGGAACTGTGTAGACCAAAAGTCCCTGCATTTCAAAGCACTATTCATTAAAATATCCCATTGCAATTTCAGTGAAAAAAAGTCACTCCATGTCTGAGAACTCTTAGGCTCCTTTCACACAGTAAGTCCGTCAAACGGACTCCGCTTTCCTCAGCGGGGGATCGATCCGCCGATCCCCCGCTGAGCAGGAGAATGACAGCTGTTCTCCGCACTGTTTGCGGGGACACAGCTGTCACAGCCCCATAGATCTCTATGGGGGAATCGGATGAGAACGGACCGTGGGTCCATTCTCATCCGATCCCATCCAATCCGATCCGCTGGATGGATAGAAAATAGGGTTTCCATCCGTCCAGACAGATCGGATCGGGTGTCAGCGGACATGTCTCCTCTGCCATCCGATGCCTCATAGAGATGCATGGGGGGACGGTTCAGATCCGCCAAAAAAACAGACAGGCGGATCTGAACGGTCCGCCTGTGTGAAAGGGGCCTTAGGGGAAGATTTACGATTTATTAATACTGGAGCACTCAGAATCTGGTGCAGCTGTGGATGGTAGCCAATCAGCTTCTAACTTCAGCTTGTTCAATTAAGCTTTGACAAAAATACATGGAAGCTTATTAGCTTCCCTGCAGAATTGCACCAGATTTTGCACTCCATTGTTAGTAAATCTCCATTGTTAGTAAATCTCCCCCTTATGGTTTTGGGGTTCATGTTGCTTTGACATACAGTGCAATTTAAATGATCAGCATCTCAATCTCATCACTGGCAGGTCTTGATGTCTCTAAAGCTGGCTATATGTGGCTCAAAATTTGGCCCGTTCAGCAGAGACAGGCCAAATTCAATATATTTCAACAGTAGCAAAGTCTCCCCACCACCACAATACAATAGCACTGTCGGGATCATGTCCTTATCTACATCAAGTGTGTGGACGAGTCTTTTTTTTTTTTTTTTTTTCATCCCGCTGGTTGAATCAAAAAAAAAAATTAATTTTTCATCTATGGGCTGCTTTAGGATAAGCAATCTTATCTTGTCTACATCCAGTACAGTCATAATGCTAGTTATTTTCCAAAGTAGGACTTCAATCCCTGGCAGCCGATGGATATGTAACACGCTCATTTTTCCAGACAGTTGTGCACCTACCTTCCAATTACTGTAGTGAGTTGGGCCAATGAAGATGGGGCTAAGGTTCATTTTCATTAAATCTCCATTTACAGTTTTGAGCATATTGCAACACCCCAACAGTTGTGAGCTTTTTTTGGACAGTGAAATACTGAGTAGTTGCTTAGTACTGCTGCTTTCAGGATTGGTTCTGCACTTTCATCTAGCCACGTTTCTGTGAATCATGTCAGGTCACAGGATTCAATCAGATAAGCTACAGTATCTCACAAAAGTGAGTACACCCCTCACATTTTTGAAAATATTTTATTATATCTTTTCATGTGACAACACTGCTTGGCTGAAAGCAATGAGAGCAAGTGGCTCCTGCTGCTGTCAGTGAAATCATGTTAGCAGAGAAAGGAGGTGTGTGGCTGAGCCACATTCTGTGTGTCAATGGATGCACATAGTCTGGCTCAGGTTGGGGGCAGCCACAGAAGAGGAGGAGCAAAGATTGTGGGCAAGGGACCCCAGAAGAGGAGGTTCAGGGCTGCTCTGTGCAATACCCCTGCACAGAGCAGGCGAGTATAACATGCTTGGTATTTTAATTAAAGAATTATAAAAATTGCCTTGCTTTAAAGTAATGGCATTTGGTTAAAACATAAACAATCACAATTCCTTTTTTTTTTTTTTATAAAATATTTTTTTATCTACCCTTTGTTGCATTTCTTTGCTCCTAATTAGGCATGAGATTCGAGTTCACAACCATGTAAAGTTTGACCTGAACTTTGCATGTTCACAATTTCCCCAACAGGTGAAATCAATAGCCAGTGTGCCTTCCCACTGACTGCAGTGCTTCTGCAGCCAAACAATTCATTTAGTAGTGGTATCACTACTGTCAGTCTGCCACTAATTAAATGACTTCCCACTTCTTGGTTGTCAGGATGCTGGCAGCTGCTTGCGTTTTAGCAACTGAGGATGCCATGCGGGCCATCCATCTCTGACCTAGCAACTCATGATGTCATTGGTTGCTAGGATATTGGTGGGCACGCAGCTATTGGTTGTTATGGTGCCCACAAAAACCATTGAAGCTGTGAAAAAAAATAAAATGACATGAGGTTCCCCTGATATAGATACCAGACCGTTGCCCTAGATCAGGGGGTCTCCAAACTTTCTAAGCAAAGTGTCCCATTGTTGATGTCAGTGGAAGGAATAGGGCCTCCTCCTTGGTGTTAATAGAAGGAATTCTGCCCTATTATTGGTGTCAGAGGAATAGTGCCCCATCATTGGCATCAATGGAAGGAGTTCTGCCCCATTGTTGGTGTCGGGGGGGGAGATTTTACTCTCTTGATGGTGTCAGTGGAAGGAATAGTGCCCTATTGTTGGGTGTCAATGGAAGGAATAGTGCACCATTGTTGGTGTCAGTGGGAGGAATAGTGCCCTATTGTTGGTGTCAGTGGGAGGGATAGTGCTCCATTGTTGGTGTTACTGACAGGAATTATGTCCCATTTTGGTGTCAGTAATGGCAAGCAAAGGACTGCATCCAGCCCCCGGGCCACAGTATGGAGACCACTGCCCTAGATAGTATGTTTTTTAAGGGGGTACCCCAAACAGGCCTGTACACTGAGAATAACTGATTAGAATGTATATGGCATGTATTGTGAATTTATCTAGAAAATTATTTTATTGGTTGTTGTTAGATACATACATGACAAAAAGGTGACAGATCAGGTTTTTTTCAGATTCCTGCTATACAGCTAAACAAATATTGCCAAATAACCACTTTGAGAATACAAGAAACTGCACGGTGTACAAGTTCTTTCTCTGTTTTCAAATCTTCTCAATAGAGATACATTCTGTCAGGTGGTGTTATACCATGTCTGGGCTGCAATTGTGAACTTCTGCAGAGTTGTGCTTGATGTTACTGTTTTGCTTTTGACATGCTCAGCACAAAAGTATGAAATTTATGTTTGATGTCCAAATAGGTATTGGATAAAAGTGTAACAGCTACTGGCAATAGCATTTGCAAAATACTATTTTTGGAGAAAACAATTTTATTTGACTAATTTAAAATTTCTTCTTGGGCAGGTGGAACGGAGAAACTTTTTAGCATCAAAAAATCTTAACAGATGACACTGCAGATTTTTATAAGTATAGAAAATACTATTCTGCCTTTTGCACATTATGTTAAAATATTCAGCTTTTCAAAGGTATTTGAAGTAACAAAAAAAAGATAAAAAAACATCAAGTCTTTGTATACACAGTCAACAATGGTTATGGTAAAGCTTAATGGTTAATTGTGCCATTGTAACACCAAGGGTACATCACATGGATGTGATGTATTACTATGTTTAGCTCAAGGCAAACAGCAAAATATACAATTGTGTGACATGGCTGCTCAATGGACAATAAGCAACATTACACTGCATCGCTATTCTGAACACATTTTTCTGAAATTCATTTATTGGCTCAATAATGAAAAAACTTGCTTTAAAACTCATTATATTTCTTTGTCAGGCATGATACACCTAATGAGAAAACCTTATTGGTTTTGAAATCCTGAGCTTTGGATATACTGAACCAGCTGGCGATTAAATGGTGTTACATAAAAAAATGGTAAAATATTTTGCTATTTGTATGTTTACATGACAAACCACCACAGAAACCCTGGCCAAAAGAGCTTACCTCGAGTTACCTTGAGGTGGATTTTTAGGTACTGTATACAATTATGAAAGTGGTTGTAAACCTCAGTCATGGAATCAGAACAAAGCACATATATATGTAGTGTTTACTTATCTCTCTCCAAAGCACTAAGTGTAATTTTCTCTCTGGTGCTTCATTCCTCTGTTATCAGCATGAGTCACTTCTGAGGAGTTTTCCAAACATGTGAGATAAAATTTGTGTCGGGGAGGGACATAAGCACAGAGCTTGTCTATTCACAACACAGTTCTTCTGCTGTGTGAAGGGGCGTGTGTTACTTTCCTCCAATCAACTCTCTGTAATGGCAACCTCTCCGCCCTCTCCTCTGTGCTCCTGACAGATGAAGAAAGACTTTAACACTTCTCTGCCTTTTTGAAGGGGTATAGGGATGAGAAAACTGCAGATAAACAAGTAAAACCTACAGTATGTAGGTGGATTTGTATAATCTCTGTGTATTATCTGAGGCTGTTCACTTCACTGGGTATATGTGAGGGTTTACATCCACTTTAAGGCAATTGGAAATGAAGAGGAAAGCCTTTTCAGTTTAGTGACCTCAGCATTTTTCTTTTCTTTTTTTCCATATATATTATTTACTTAAAAAGGCAATTAGCTTCATGGAAGGGAAAAAGCAGCAGTTCCCTAATGAGATAAAACATTAGTAAGCTAGTGTCCAGATTAAAGTTACAAAGTACAACAAATCCATGATAAAATTATTTTTGCCAATTTTGAATGATTTAATTAATGTTAATTTTACCCAATTTAAAGAAGCTGAAAATTGCCAAATCCTTTGATTTTCTATTGCTGATTACTTGACAGCAGTTGTAATCATATAAAAAGGGTTTTCTCTATAGCATTTTTATTATTAATGTATATAGCACCTACTGTTTGCACAGCACTTTAAAATATAAACTATGACAAACTGTATTTTCTCTAAAGTACACCTGTTAGTTTGTAAAATTTTCTGCCAATATGATTAAAATACCTTTGAATATTATGTTGAGAAGTCTGCATATACAGTACCTTTAAAAATCTATTTCAGCACCCAGGATCTTCAACATGATATTGCAGGATGACCACCCATTTTACGAGCTCTTACTCCTTCCAATGGTCAAGAAATGTTGCCCATCACAGTGAGGAGCCAATTCACTTTCGCTGCTTAAGGTCCTATAAAATGTGTCACTCTTCTGCATCAAAGCAGGACAATCAAAGTAATAAAATATTATCTTTAAATGCACTTTACCTAATAAATGGGAGAGCTTTTAAGATAGGAATTTATTCCTAAAGGCAGTAGTGCAGATCTAGCCCCTTTTTATAACCTAAAATATTTTTTTGTAATAATCCAGTTAACAATAAAAGTCACATTAGCAAAATGGGCTATTAACTTTTTTTCATGTCTTTTTAGCTATTATAAAATGCTAAAAATCTTTTTATATGTGTTTTCCTTATCCTATAGAGGATAATCATTTTTTAACAACATCAGGTTTAGCTGTGATTCTTTCTTTTACCTTTGTGTAGCATTGATGCGGCTATTACATTAGGGCACATTTTCAATGGCAGTGCAAAGTGATTTATGTCATTGAACAGTGCTAATCATTTCATTGGTATAAACATTTCCCCCGAGGGCAGTAATTGTCTTCCTTTTGTGTATTTATTGTATGTTTATGGGAAAAATTGCACTCACAACGAAATAGAGCAGCTCGCAGTAAACAATACACTCATCCCCATAGATCCTGCTATGAACAATGTACCGTCTGTCAGGACACACTGTAATTATTTATTTTTTTTCCAATAAAATGTTAAAAGGGCTAAGGAGTGGTTTCGTCTTCATAGGAACACACTTAATAAGCATTTTTTCTCCTGCAGTCAGTATTGACAAGGAGCAGAAAGCAGTTTCTAAATAATGGTAAGTATGCTCTCAGAAGTGCTTCTAAAATGTTCTGTGTACTTCTACTTGTGAAAGGAAAGCTGCCATGAGAAAAAAATGGAGGATATCATTATTGGCTTCTCATTCTTAAAATGCCAGTTGCTTGGCTGCTATCCTGGTCCTCCCACCTCAATGCATCAAGTAACTGATGTAAAAAAAATATGCAGATAAGGATTTCTGACTTTTATCTTACTTTTCTTATCTTTATAGTTATCCTAGCTCATTTTCCATCTTGGAAGTTTGCTCTGTGTCCTTAGCCATTGGGGGAATAACTCAACAAACAGAAACAGATTCCACAAAATATTATCTGAAGGACATCTTCCCTTCTATTTCCAACCTCATGGACAGTCAGTTGTTTTCAGGTCAAGAGTGGACTACAGACTTGAGAATCTTTATTATGCTTAACTAATAGATGTAACACCCTTCTAGTTAGCATGCTGAGTTGTTAGACAAATTTAGTTCTTTTTGGCTCCTCTGTAATCTGTGGATCAGTGATTGATTTATTTTGGCTGTTCTGGGTTTCACAGGCTTCAAGTTTGTTTTCTATTCCCTGCCTTCTGGGAAGTTCTTGTATATAGAAAGTGGACCAAAGCAAATTGGCAGCATGAATATGTATAATGCTGCAGCCAATCCTTGGGGAGGTGGGCCCAGAAGTTGGCTGTGATGCACATAAATAGCCCATGAGCTTTAGAACAGCAAGTGTCTTCCTGTTCAAGGGATTCCACCTGTCAGGGTGGGGGTGGCTACCCCCCCAAGCCATTCTATTGTTTTAAGCTGTTGTTCATCAAGGTCCTAGGTGTGACAGAGCCAGGGGGGCTACACTTGAAATTGTCCCTGATTTCCCAAGACTTCACCTATAGTTTTAGTCCACAGAGCCTCAATGGAAGGCACCTGAAGGAAGCTGAATGGGCGCAGCTGTTTCCCTGGCTTTGGGAGGACCACTCTACAACAAGTTCCTAGTAACTGTGTACTATTGGGATAGTTTGGGCCTGGTAGCTCCTCTCCTGAGGGCTACATGCCTCTGGCCTCCTCTAGTCTCTCTTGGGTAGACTCTACTTTGAACTTGGGTCAAATAATCCCTTTCCTGAGAAGTTCATACGTCTGACCTTCCCTAGTCTCTTGTGGGAGATCCTTCCTCTGAACTTGGGCCATGTAATTTCTCCCCTGAGGGGTTCATACATCTGACCTCTGATCTCTCATGGGAGGGTTGTACTCTGAACTTAGCAGAAGATCTGTTTCTGATGTTTGCAACATGGAGAAGTGCATTCTTTTTTTTACTGTTGGAGTGTCTGGAGTATCCCATACTACCTTGCACCTCCATCTAAATTAACAATAAAGACACAAAATGACATCCCCTAGACTCCTATCTTTGTCAGTGTGCATTGTATTGGATCTTAATGTATGCTTGATGTGCAAATAACTCTGCAATAGTGAGGGAGAACTCAGCCTCTGCAATAGTGAGGGAGAACTCTGGTCATCATCATTTTCTGTGCTGCTACTATCAGGTGGAGTGTAGTGACTGCTTATGATCACCATCAACCAATTGTCATTTCAGGGGAACAGCTACATATATACATTATACAGGATTTTCATTTGGAGAAGGGGAAAGATATGTTAATAATACTTTCATATTCTGAGTAAAGCTGTCTATCCTATTTAGGTGAATGTATGTAGGGACCCTGTATCAAACAAGAGTGCCACTATTCTAAATGTATCACTGCTGGGCTGTAGCAAGCCTAGGCCTGAATGTGAAGTTATATTTTCTGTAGGCTTTCCCCTAAGTACAGGTTCTTGTTTTTATATTCAATAGATTTTATTGAGATATACAAAGATAATACAACAGCAAATGGTCACATTAGATTGCGTAAGGGGCAGCAAAGGAACAGTAAACATAGACTACAACTGTATAACAAAAGTCATTAAAAGGAGGTGAAGGTCACAAGACCGTTACATATGAGAGCAATACAAGAGATCAGGCATGGAAATTGAAAACTAAAACGAGACAAAATAAGAGGAGTATCCCTGGCACCCCTATTGGGAACCTGCTGTGTCCAGGTACACTCCTAATAAAGCATAGGTACTAAAACCGGCTGTGCAGATCCAAATCTCATATAAGGCACCTCTTAAATCATTGTCAGACCATGAAGACCATAAAAAGAGACACCCCAATTATAGGAAATCGTGACCGTGACAATCAGTATCTAAAACCAAAAGGGTGATCCCTCCGGCTCAAAACAATCAGGAAGAGAGAAGAAGAAAGAGAGGTCAGAAAAGAAAGGGGAAAGAGAGGAAGAGGAAAAAGTAGAGACAGAGACAGAATCCAGGGAGAGTGAACCTATTGATAAGTATCAAAAATCCAGGCACCCAGAACATTACTTAGACCAGTGGAACCTTAACATATTCGGCCCAGGGTTCCCAAGTAGCTTCAAACCGTGTCAACGAATTTTCCAATACACTGACCAACTTTTCCTGTGACATGATCCATGATATTTTCCGCTTAGCCCTGGCGAAGGAAACCGATGGGCATTTCCACATACCTGCTATTGTCAATTTTGCCCCCGTAAGGATAAAGTGAATGAGTCTCCTAGCGGACTTGCTGGCATGGAAATCCCTGGCATGTAGCAATGCAATCTGAGGGGATTTTATTAGGGCCACTCCGGTAATTCTGCGGATAACATTAAAAATTTTGTTCCAGAAGCCCCTAATTTTAGGGCAAGTCCACCATACATGCATCATGTCACCTGTTGAATCGCAACCTCGAAAGCAAAGAGGCGATGTGGACGGGAAAATTCGTGAGAGTCGCGATGGTACCAAGTACCAACGCATCATTACCTTTAGATTAGCTTCAATCAGGGATATATTGAGGACACCTTGGAAAGCTCTAAAAGAATTTTGATACCAAACCTCCGTGGGCCATTCAAAAGCTAGGTCAGACTCCCAAGCCTGCATATATGGTGTTTTCGAAGAACGTGAAGCTAAAGAGTTGTATATGATTGTGATTCCACCCTTACGGTCCGTTAATTGTCCACACCAGGCTTCATATTGAGTAGTGCGAGGTGGAATAGGTTTGGAAACCCATAGAGAGTGCAAAAAGTGTGATAATTGAAGAAATCTAAACCGTTCAGAGGGTGGCATTTTCAGATTCTGAATGCAATATTTTTCAGTAATGGGACCCGAAAGCGTAAAAAAGTGTCCAATACGATATAGCCCCTTGTCCAGCCACCACTTGAACGCCATTATGTCGGTACCCGGGGGAAACAATGGGTTCCTAAATATATGTGCCAACGGACTGATGAATGATGTGAGAGCCGGGTGATTCCTAAGAACATCCCATATATGGAAGGAATGAGAAAGTGTAGGGGACATCAAGGGCGGTCTAAGCTTGATGGCGCACCAGAGGAGAAAATCCAGAGTGTGCCGGGGGGTCGCCTGGCGTTCAATGGACACCCAGTCGGGAACACCTGAGCGTTTGTAAATATCAGATAACTGAGCTAGGTGTGCTGCTTGGTAATACCAGTGCAAGTTTGGTACCCCCAACCCCCCTTGTTTCCGTGAGCGAAACAGCACCCCTTTAGACAGTCTACAGCCTTTAGATCCCCAGATAAACTTTGTGATTCTAGCTTGCAACTTCTTCAAAAACGCCCTGGGAACTGGAATCGGGAGTGAGCGGAAGTAATACAAAATTTGAGGTAACAGGGTCATTTTAGCTGAGTTAATCCTACCTAACCAGGATAAGCGCAAACGAGACCATCCATTCATTTCGGCTTCTAAGTGTCTAAGTAATCCCGGGTAATTAGCCCCGAATAATTGGTCGACCGTTGACGTTAACTTGATACCCAAGTAGGGAATGGAGGAAGAAGCCCATATAAAATCAAAATTATTCTGGAGTTGGAGCACCTCTGGGGGAGATAGGTTTACATTCAACGCTTGCGACTTGGAATAATTTATCTTTAAACCAGTAGCTTTCGAGAATGCGTTAAGAGCCTGGCAGACATGTGGAAGAGAAACCATGGGAGACGTAAGGAATAACAATAAATCATCAGCATATAGAGCACATTTATGCATAGTAGGTCCACATTGGACCCCTTTGATGTCAGGATTGTCCCTAATAGAGATGGCTAATGACTCAATTGCAATAGCAAATAAAAGGGGTGATAAAGGGCACCCCTGTCTCGTGCCGCTAGAGATCTTCAAGTTATCCGAGTAGAACCCCTGAAGTTTAATTTGTGCCACCGGGGCGGAGTAAAGTGCCCTAACTATGTTCAAGAAATGGTCTCCAAAGCCCCAACCCTGGAGCACCTTAAATAGGTACCCCCAAGAGATGGAATCGAAGGCCTTATGAAGGTCTAATGAGAGCAAGAACCCTTTCTGAGGAGTCCCACCATCCCAATGTGACTGAAGGAGGGAGATAAGGTCAATTGCCCTGCGCGTCTGATCCGGTCCCCCCCGTCCTGGAATAAAGCCCACCTGATCCTTATGAATATATGACGCAATAAATGTAGCTAAGCGGTCCGCCAACATTTTTGTCAAAAGTTTAATATCATTATTTATAAGCGAAATAGGCCGATAATTGTCGACCATACTAGGATCCTTCTCCGGCTTGGGCAAAACTGAGATGAATGCGGAATTCAAAGTCTTATCTAATGGAGCACCAGAGCGTAGGCTGTTGAAAAAGTCAGTCAAATAGGGCGCTAAAGTGGAGGCATACGTTTTATAATAGATGTTGGGAAAACCATCTGGGCCTGGTGCTGAAGCCGTCTTCAAGTTTTTAATCGTCAATTTGACCTCCTCAACCGTAAATGGTTGTTCGAGGATAGACCGGTGCGTCTCCCTAAGCTTAGGGAGAGCAACAGAGGACAGATAATTGTTCACCACCGAGGGATCCGGAGTGGAGGAGGGATTATAGATCCTCTTAAAATAGTCTTGAAAATGTTGCAAAATGCGTTGGGGATTTTGAGTCAACCTCCCGCCCGCGACTTTTAGCTTTGGAAGGGTGTATGAGCGAGCCTGGGGGTGTAGCCTTCTGGCTAAAAGCGTGCCTATCCTATCTGTGTGGCGATAGAATTTGGCTGAGGACCATCGCAAATATTTGTCAGCTTTGGTAGTCAGAGCCAAGTTTAAAGCTAGTCTGACAGCCCCCAATGCTTCTGCAGAATGCCTGGAAGGATTCAGTTTATGAAGCCGACCCAAGTCCTGAAACTCTTTTTCAAGCCTCTCAATGTCAAGTGACCTCGATTTACGGGTGCGGGAAGATATTTGAATCAAGACCCCCCTAATCGTGGCTTTGTGAGCCGCCCAGAGGATCTCAGGTGAGGTCTCCTGGGAGCCGTTCAGATGGAAATATTCCTGTATAGCCTTATCAATTTCTGTAACAATGCTGGGGTTGCTAAGGAGAGACTCATTGAGTTTCCACCGAAACTCGCGAGTAAGGTTCTCACCTCCCATAAACTGCAGGAAGACTCCAGAGTGATCAGACCACGGGGAGTCCTTGATGTAAGCTTTTCTGGCCAGTGGAACATGCTGTGAAGACACTAGGACATGGTCAATTCTGGCAAAGGAAAGGTGTGGGTGGGAAAAGTGTGTGTAGTCCTTCCCAGTGGGGTTGGTTTCCCTCCAAATGTCCACCAGGCCCTGACTGTCTAGCAGCTTGCATATACTTAGGCTCTGTTTAGAAGGAGCCAAACCCTGAGCATTGGATGGTTTCCGTTTGTCTAGTCGTTGGTCAAATGCCACATTAGAGTCACCCCCAAAAATTCTCACTCCCTCCAAGAGAGGACCCAGGGTATCAAACATAGACCGAAAGAACTGGAGCTGGTTCTGATTGGGGGCATAGTAAGATATCAGGGAATACAGGATACCTGCAATGTATCCTTTGACTAGTAGATACCTGCCCTCAGGGTCGGAATAGGTTGAGACAAGAGTAAAAGTGCAATTACGAGACAATAGGATAGCAACCCCCTTAGTCTTATTAGGGGCATTGGCCATGTAGAAGGTCGGGTACTTTGCATGTAAGAAGGTAGGTCTATAGTGTGCCGGGAAGTGCGTCTCCTGGAGCAAAAGTATGTCCACTTTCTGGGAGTGGAAGTACTGGAGCACTTTTCTACGCTTTATTGGTGAGTTCAAACCCTGTGTATTTTGTGAGGCTAAGCGAAGGTGCAGAGATGAGTTATTGTTGGGAGCCATATATGTAGGGAGTGCGACCAAGCTGTAAAGAAATGACCTTACCTAAGAAGATGATGAGGGCACCAACCAGCGTGTTATAGGACGTAGAGAACCGGAAGTGCCATGAGGAGGTCTCCCTGGACATTAATAAAAAAGAAAAAGGGTCAAAGAAATGAAAAACAGGTGAGGATAGGAAAGAGAAGAAGAGTTCCAGGCGCAAAGTGCATCCGCTTTGGGTGAGTAATCCCAGGAACCCTATCAAGTAACATTGGTTTGCAGAAACCGTAATGATGTACACATAAACATATAAGACATACAAGGACAAACAACAAACACGGTCCAAAAGGACCGTTGTATCAGAACGATCATCCCCCTCAGTAGAGAGGGACGATCCCATGTTGGCTAACTGGAAAAAATCAGTAACCAAGATGGGAAGTGGGGCATGATCACCGCCCCAGAGATCCGGATCCCCCCAAAAAAAACATAAAAACACTATAAGGTGAAAACAGCAGCCAAAAACCCATATGTATCCGTGAAGGAAGCAAAAGACTACAAATGCAACCAGGTATACATCAGAAATAAACAGAACAATGCCATAGGAAAATGTCAATAAGCCCCCAGGTCCAGACCAACCCAGTGAGCTGGACAGGCCAGCCTAGCCAAGGGGGAACCAAGTTATCCAAAATGAGAACAAAGATAAATTATGAAATACGCTTTCCTTCAGTGGTACAAAAACTAGTCACCCGAAAGTCAGGAAGGTCTCAAAAAATGAGAATTGAAAATGAGAGGAAGAAAAGAAAAAACAAATGTCACCCGCTGGTACCGGGTATCAACAGGAGAGTTCCAGACGTCACTGTGGAACAAAGAAAATGGTTCAAGGGTGAACTGGAGCCTTTCATGGAGGACGACCATCTTTAGACTTCTTGGGTGCTGACTTGTGCCACAGGGGGGAGACAGGGCTAGTAGGCAACTGACGCTTGGATGAGCTGGGAGCTGCTGTACGCGGAGGTGAGGAAGGTCCCTGAGAGATGATGCGCAGTTTCAACAGGAGCTTTTCACCCTCCTGAAAGGTGGAGAAAGCGTAAGACTTCTGCTTAAAGTCAAACTTGAGGCTGAATGGGAACGACCATCTATACTTGATGTTATGCTGAACCAGGGCCTCCAGCAAAGGTTTGAAGGATCTGCGGCGTTGGATGGTGGAGGGGGATAAATCTGTAAAAATTTGAATGGGCAAACCTTGGAAAGTGAGGTGGTCATTATAGCGAGACTTGCGCATGACTTCTTCTTTGACACTATAATAATGAGGCTTTACTATAATGTCTCTAGGGAGACCATCTTGGCGCGGTGACTGCAGCGCCCTGTGAGCCCTGTCCAGCTCGAGCTTGTGAGGAGCTACATCAGGCAGAAGTTCCTTAATTAGGGATTGTACTGTGGTGTGAACTTCCTGAAAAGATTCCGGGATCCCCCGGATTCTAAAATTATAGCGCCGACTCCTGTTCTCAAGGTCGTCGATTTTTAAGAAGGCAGCTTCCAATTGTTCATGAAGCTCTTGAATACGGTCAGAGTTCTGATTTGTTTTAGCAATAGTGATATCCATTTTGCCCTCAATAGCTTCAATACGTGAGCCAATATTAGAAAGGTCAGCTTTAATGTCCCCTGTGATTTTAGCTGCAGTGGCTGTGAAGCCTCTGTCTAACATTTCAGCAAATTTAGAAAACATGGCCTCCATTTGAGCCTGAGGACCAGGTAAGAGCTCAGCTCCAGAAAAAGGTGATGGCGGGAAGACCGCGCTCGCCTCCATAGGAGTTCCCGGGAGGGTATGGAGCATAAGACCCAGTAACGATTCAGTAGATGCAGGTGATGCAGATTCCACATGTGGAATACTCGCAGGCGAGTCCCCCGCCGAGCAGAGAGAGTAATCCTGTCCCGATTGTGGAGCAAGCTCCTGCGGTCTGTGTGGGCTCAGAAGAGCGGTGTCCGCCATCTTAACTCTCCCTGACAGGCTTTCTAAAGTGAAAAAGGACGCTGAAAGATCCCTGCGGACCGATCCCGGATACATAGATCGGTGCCGCTGATGTTCCTCCGCCTGGCGGTATCTCCGGTGACACGATCCAAGCTGTTATAGCTGCTCGGGGATCCGTGATCATCCGAGGCGGGACGGAGCTCCGGCTTCAAGCGGCCATCTCAGGAGCTGCCGCGCATGCGCCTCCCAGGTTCTTGTTTTGTTTTTGTTTTTAGCTTGCTGTTGGGGAGTGTCCCTGGAAAATAATGTAACAAGAGCCAATAGCCTAAATTATGCATATTTACACTACTGGTCAAAAGCTTTAGAACACCCCCATTTTTCCAAATTGTATTGAAATGTACACAGTTTATTGTCTCAATGTACTCTGAAAATAAAACATTAAACAGATAAACAATTGGACATAAAAAAATGAGTTGCACTTGGAGATTTCTTTGCTTTCACCCTAAACCAGCTCAACTGGGGTTTCGGTTCTGCAGATTGTGCTGGTCGTTCTATGATTTGAAAACTACTGTCCTATTCTTTTCTTCTAAAGTAGTCCTGACACAGACTGGAGTTATGTTTTGGGTCATTATCTTGCTATAGGATGAGGGTCATTGCATGGTGCTGAAAAATGCTGTGGTAGTAGTTTTGGATGCCACTTATTCTGTGCAAGCTGCCAACTCTGGATCAAGCAAAAGAGTCCCAGACCATTACGTTTCCTCCTCCATGTTTGACAGTTGGTGTTACTCACCTACTTAACAATGTACAAAAACCCTGCGTGATAAACCAAAAGATCTCAAATCTTGATTCATCGGTCCATAAGACCCTTTTCCAGTCCTTAATAGTCCAATAGTGGAGCTTCATGCCCCAGACAAGCCTCTTTTTCTTAGTTTGCCATCTAAGCAATGGATTTCTTACAGCTAATCGACCTGTCAAACCTGCAGCTCAAAGTTTTCTCTTCACAGTTGAAACTGAGACTTGCTTACTTCGATCAGTGTTAAGCTGTGCTTGAAGCTGTTGTCCTGTGTGACACCCGTCATTCAAGCTGTTGACTCTCAGAAACTTGTCTTCTGATTCTGTTGTGACTTTGAGTTTGCCAGACCTCCTCCTCTCGGTTTCCTCCAGTATTTCAAGTGCCTTTTGATGGTATAGGAAACTGTACTCATTGAAGCCTTGGCTTTCTTTGCAATTTTTCTCATGGAAAGATTGACACTTTCAGGAGTTATAATGGTCTCTCCATCTTTCTTTGATAATTGCCTTTCTCTCACCATTTAGAGAGCAATATACTACTTCCTGGAATACAATACTGTCTAAATATTGCTTAAAAGGGTGTAGTTTAGGATGTAGGGTCTGTTTCAACAATGCTTTTATACAGACAGAGAGCTTGTAGGTGTAGCACCCTACAGGTAGGTGCTAGGTAAAATATATAGTGGGCCTTGTCTGCCTAACAGCAGGGCTGTGATTTGTTAGGTAGGGTGTCAGGGCTTCCAGACATGCCTCCTGAGGGGAGAAGCATCCCCACTGGCTCCTGTGAGAGGCTTCTCATAGGACAGTGTGGGAAGCCCAATCAGGGGACACATCCCAGCTTGTAACTACCCCAGAAGCCAGATTAGGCTGCAAAGGATTCTGGGAGTGGGTATAAGTTTGGGGGGAAGTGCGTGACAGATTGTCTTTGGCGGGAACAGAGTCCCAGGAAGGAGAGTGTGGCTGTCTCTCCTCCTGTTTGAGGAAGGTGGATGTCTCAGGGTGTTGCCTGAGTGTCCAGAGCATGCTGAGTGAGCTGAGGGGATCCAGTGTGCCGAGAGCCTGTGGAGAGAGAGAGAGGGGTCCAGTCCCCGGAAAGCCTACACAGGTCGTGAGTACTGAGGATTGCCCCTGGGGGTCTGCCTGAAGTTAGAGGGGACCACTCCGGGAGAGGTTCTGGGATCCAGTGCCAGCTAGTTGTAAAGGGGGTACCTAGGTTGAAGACCCTGAAGTTACAGAGGGGGTACATAGTCAGTGGACCCTAAAGAGTTCAAGTGAAAGGGGGTACCGGCAGTCTGGGCCCTGAATTGTACAGAGAGTGTCAGTGAAGCGACAGTTGCACCAAGTTCTACAAGATACGACCTCAAGCTGTATCTAGCGGGGGACAATATTCAGTGACTTCCACAGCACAGCAGTGTCAGGAGTTCTACAGCTCAGTCTTGGATCTACAGGACTATAAGTCGGGGAATCAACACTTTTTCAGCTACACAGAGAGTTCTCAGAGTCAGTAAATGTGGTCTGGCGCCGGCTGGCATCAAGGAAGCGCCAACGGGCATTTTTCAGCAACAAAGTCCCATGTGTAATTAGTTTGAGCTGCAAGGAGTATCCCACTCATTCCCTTCTCCTATCCCTTTTTAAATGAAATAAAAACCACAAACAAAGAGGCCGGAGTTGTCGCTGCTTCAGTTATCACACCCAGGGCTTCAGCTCACATGGGCTGGAGAGAGTACCGGTTTTAATGGCAGACCCACATCAGGCCACAGGCCTGGAAACCTTGCTACATAAGTTATCAACAACATTTGGAATGCCTGTAGTAATTGTTAGCATTAACTTTCAAGGCTTAGTTTAATTTGCTGTAGAACAACTATGAGCTGTTAATCTAATACTTCTTCTCTGAAGAGGCCTTTTTGCACAACTCTGAAATTTTATTTTTCAGTTTTTGTTAACCTAAACTTTTTTCTTTCACCTCTGGCAGTTTACTTTTTACATTGCAATAAAAACATAAAAAAATGGGGGTGTTCTAAAACGTTTGACCAGTATTGCATATCTCCCTGGCCAATCACTCACAGAACTTGTGATTAATGCTTGCTGTGGAAGGATATAAATAATTGGGGAAGCCTTCTGGAAATTCTCCTGATGTGACTGGGGATGGGGGGGGGGGGTGATCTATGTGCCTCTACTTTCTAACCACCCAGGCCATGTGCTTGAAGTTAACAAAGACTAGCCTGGTCGGAGGATTTCCTGGGAGGAGTGAGATTGGAACCTAAATAGGAGTACCAGGGATGAATTTCAGCTGCAGGAATAGTGCAGAAGAGCGAGGAAGCACAGTACAAGCTTAAACATCACAGGAATTCTAGTGGCTTATTCAGGATGTTTGTGTGCTGCTACTGCATTACTGTCAGAGAATACATAAGGCTGCTCTGGCTCAATGGTCTTCTGTTTTGCATGTAAACATAATGTATATGGTTCTTTGGCTATCCTGTGCCCTAATCCCTCTCTCCCCTTGTGTCAGGACCTAGATCACCTGCTGGTGGCAATGTGGTTTTGAGAGCTAATAGGTGTAGTTCCATTATTCACCATCAGGTGTTTACCAGTAGCCAGAAGATCTCAGTAATTAGTCTTCACTTGATACTGGCTTCTGGGAAGCTATTCAACCCCACTAGCCTACCTCTCCACCTCAGTGTTTTGCCTGTGTTCCATATATCTTTTTATTGATGCTCTGTTCCTGACCTTAAATCTGACTCATACCATGATCTTGTTCCAGTATCTGCATCCTGTACTCTGCTACCTCATCAGCTGCCCTGATCCCAGTCCTGGTCCCCTTCCTGATCTTTCTTGTTGTTCCATGCATATCCCATCCTACCCTGCTGATCTATGTTTTCCCCTTTGTTGTATATTTTATTATAGTAAGATTACTGGTTAGGTATTCTGTCATTTACAGTATTTCAATGTACACGTATATTTTCCCTTTTGCCTTGTATTCTGCTTACTGGTGTTGCATGGGGCTTTTCTTTATTATTAACAAATCTTACTTTAATCATACAGTGTCTGATCTCAGTTTCCTTAAAGGAGTTGTAAAGTCAGAAGGTTTTTTTTTTTTTATCTTAATGCATTCTATGCATTAAGATAAAAAACCTTCTGTTTGCAGCAGCCCCCCTCAGCTCCCCTAATGCTTACCTGAGGTCCCTCTCTGTACAACGATGTCCACAAGTTTCTCAGCTATCCGATATTATCCCTTCTGATTGGCTGAGACACAGCAGGGACGCCATTGGCTGCCACTTCTGTCAATCAAAGTCAGCTAGTTAATCAGGAGAGAGAGAGGGGTCGGGGCTCTGTGTCTGAATGGACACATGGAGCTGTGAGTCAGCTCGGGTGCCCCCATAACAAGCTGCTTGCTGTGGGGGGCACTGAACAGGAAAGAAGGGACAGGGGAGCAGAAGAGAGACCCGAGTAGAGGAGGACTTGGGCTGCTCTGTGCAAATCCACTACAACAGAGCAGGTAAGTATAACATGTTTGTTATTTTTATAGGAAAAAAGAAAACAAGACTTTACAATCGCTTTAAGTGCAGCAGTATCCTGACACCTTGTTTGCAAATGTGTATGATACACAGAACTTTAGTAAACTAAAGGGTATTAATTAGTTGTACATCTACTTTAATATGATTACCTTATTGGCTAAACTAATATAATTTATATTCAAAAACTGCCATTACCATAGTTTCCAACATATGAGAATAATTAGGCGAGACACCTTAAAGGGAACAAGAACAGAAATGCAGCACACGTAGTGCAGTGCATGCTGACTGCTGTAGAATTGGCCAAAAGATAGGCTTGGTCAATGATGTGTTTGCTACACTGTGTGTGACTTGTAGCATGGCACCTTTCCCCCTTTGCATGCTATATTTCAGACAAAAAGGGCCTGGGGTACGCAGGGGAAAAGTGGATGCAAAATAAGCCTCATAGGTGGTGTTAGTGGAAATAGTGGTTACCTCAACATTGTTGTAAATAGAAGCAATAATACACCCCAGCATTGATGGTCAGTGGCAATATTTTTAAAGCCCCCCATCCCCCTTCATTGGTCAGTGACAGTGATAATTAACCACTCTCAGCACTGGTGGTCAGTGGCAGTAATATTAATGGTGGAGTGGCAGTAGTATTTGACTTCCAGTTTAATTTGTGGCTCAGCGATAATTGAACCCACTTTTTTTTTCCTTTTCTTTTAAAACTTTTTATTGATGTTTTATCAAAGTATACAGGGCAAAAGACAAGATAACAATTCCAAGCAGATACAATACCTTTACACAAACATAATAGCAACAGAGCAGTATTGAGTGACTAATAGAGAATGTAGCAGGTAGCGTGATTTAAATAAAATTTTAACATTGGAGCTCTGCATGGATGGAGTTTTACACGGTGCGTGCTAATGAAGCCTACGTCTAAGCCTCCCATAAGTCGAGGCACCCCAAAGGGGATCTTGCTGAGCCAGGACCGGGGGGGGGGGGGAGAGCACATCTGTCTAGTGTATAGCAGTCCATCAAATTTCCTATCAGCTGAGAAATATCTGGATACTATAGTATGCAAATTACAAAGATGTATAGTTAAGGGAATATGCTGCTGTATTCAGAATAACCGCATTTATCAATTGGGTTAGTCTTAAAAGGTAACCTTAAGAAGCAGAGGGGGTAGGTAAGGGAAAGAGGGAAAAAAAGGGGGGGGGGGGAATAAAGGCAATAAAATGGGTATTAGCATATAAATTCTGTATTTTGATCCTTGGTCTTGTTAAGAGTTAAGTCAATGTTAGTTTACCTATGTTTGAGGTTTGTAATTCTAAGGAATTCTGCAGATTTGGTGAATTTGGGGGGGGAGGTTGACATCCAATGACAGGGAACACACATTTTAGCTGCATTAACTAGGTGTAAGGTTACAGATCTGTTATATGCAGATTTTGGCCACAGAGGACAGGGAAAAGGCGGTAGTGTTAAATAATTTCTTCTCTTCAGTCTTCACAAAAGAATTGGGGGGCTACACTAACCCAGCTTGTAAGGCCAAACTAAACAACACACCTCAGGAAATACCGCCATGGCTAACAGAAGATAGACTTAGAACTGAACTAGAGAAACGTAACATAAATAAATCACCGGGACCGGATGGCTTGCACCTGAGGGTTCTTAAAGAGCTCAGCCAAGTGATTGCCAGACCATTATTCTTGATCTTTTAAGATAGTGTACAGACGGGTATGGTGCCAGCTGATTGGAAAAATGCCAACGTGGTACCAATATTTAAAAAGGGGCCGAGATATATCCCGGGTAACTATAGGCCGGTCAGCCTAACATCAGTAGTCTGCAAGATTTTGGAGGGAATGTTAAGGGACCACATACAAGACTTTAGTAATGAAAACAGTATTATTAGTAGTAATCAGCATGGATTCATGAAAAATCGTTCTTGCCAAACCAATCTATTAACCTTCTATGATGAAGTGAGCTGCCACCTAGATAAAGGTAAGCCTGTGGATGTGGTGTACCTGAACTTTGCAAAGGCCTTTGACACCGTTCCCCACAAACGCTTACTTTTCAAACTAAGGAAGGTAGGTATGGACCATAAGGTGAGTACCTGGATAGAGAACTGGCTCCAGGGGAGGTTGCAAAGGGTGGTGATTAATGGGGAGTACTCAGATTGGGCGGGTGTGGAAAGCGGGGTCCCCCAGGGTTCTGTCCTGGGGCCAATCCTGTTTAATTTATTCATAAATGATCTAGAGGAGGGGATATAGAGTAAAATCCCAGTATTTGCGGATGATACTAAACTAAGCATGCCAATATCTTCTGGGCAGGATGTGGAAACCTTACAAGCGGACCTGAACAAAATTATGGGGTGGGCAACTACATGGCAGATGAGGTTTAATGTTGAAAAATGTAAAGTAATGCACCTGGGTGCAAGAAACCAGAAAGCAAGCTACTCACTGGGGGGGGGGGAACCCCTGGGTGAGTCTAGGATGGAAAAGGACCTGGGGGTACTGGTAGACAACAGGCTTGGCAGTGGCATGCAATGCCAAGCCGATGCAAGCACAGCCAACAGAATACTGGAATGTATAAAGAAGGGGATTCACTCCAGAAATAAAGAGATTATTCTTCCACACTACAAGACTCTGGTCCGGCCACATCTGGAGTATGCTGTCCAGTTCTGGGCACCGGTCCTCAGGAAGGATGTGCTGGAACTGGAGAAAGTCAAGAGAAAGGCAACAAAAATAATTAGGGGAATGGAGGACATCAGCTATGAGGAAAGACTGCAAGCACTGAACTTATTCTCTCTGGAGAAGAGACGATTGAGGGGGGATATGATATTAATGTACAAATATTGTACTGGCAACCCTAGCATATGGAAAAACCTATTCAGAGAAAGGAAATACAATAAGACACGTGGCCACTCTAAAACTAGAGGAAAGGCGGTTTAACCTTAAAATACGCAGGGGGTTCTTCACTGTAAGAGCAGTAAGGATGTGGAATTCTCTTCCACAAACAGTCGTATCAGCAGGGAGCATTAATAGTTTCAAAAAACTATTAGATGGGCACCTTAAAGACCACAACATACAGGGGTATGCAATGTGCGGTTAACAGTAGACACACACACACATCATAGGTTGAACTGGATGGACTGATGTCTTTTTTCAACCTCACTAACTATGTAACTATGAGGTGTGATGAAGGAGATATTGGGCTGGGGTATAATCCTCAGTGTACATTGTTATGTGGGAAATGAGTCAGTGTATTTCTCTCCAAAAAGGTTGTATAAGGGGACAGTCCCACCATATGTGTAATAGTGTACCCTTCATCAAATTACATCTCCAGCACATCAGGGAGATAGCAGCGTGAAATATATGAAGTTTGTTGGGGTTCTGTACCATTTTGTGTTCTTGTTTTCTTGTACAGCAACATTAATGGAGCCTTTGTGGATGTGTATGTAAATATGCTCCCAGTCAACTGTTGATAGGACCAGATATAATTCTTCTTCCCATTGTTGACTAGTTTTATTTGTTTTAGGGTCGTATTTTATGAAGAGAAGGGAGTATATGATGGAGATTAGATGTCTTTGGGGTTCTCGTTTGCAGCACAAAGTTTCAAAGGGAGTGTGATCTCAAATCCATTCCGAAGGTGTCTTAGATTTGTAATTGGTAATTGAAGAAAGAGATTTTGTGGCCTGGAAAGCGTGAGGTTAGAGCCTCATATGAGCACAGTGTGCCTTTATCAAACAAGTGTTCAGCCCTAATGGACAGCTCGGGGCTGGGATTCTAAGAGGTGTGTGTTGTGAGACCCGGGGGAAATTCTGAATTGCTATCCAAAGGGGTCAGCAGACCAGGAGAGTACGCAAGATACAGTTTCTTGCATGCCGTCCTGAAGGTCTGCAGAATGGGGCCAGTGAGGGGGTGTCTGGCATTCTCCTTTGGGATCAGGTCGGATTTCATCCATGGTAGGTGGCGAATGGGAGTTTTAGACATTGATCGTTCACCCAAATTTGTAGTATCTGAGGGGGTGTGCCAGTCTATTATTCTGATCAGATGGCAAGACCAGTAATATTTGTGCATGTCCGGGAGCCCAAGCCCTCCATTAATTTTTTGAGTGGTGAGCTTGTCCCATTGTATTCTGGGATGTTTAGAGCTCCAAATGAAATTAGTGCAGATCTGTTTATAAGAGGATAAGAACGAGGGAGGATTCTTGGGAGAACATTCATCTTTATAATAACCATTCTTCCAAACCAAGAAAAAGGGCCAACTGTCCATTGTCTTCTTGGATAATTTTCAATATTGGGAGAACATTTTTGGTGTAGAGTTCAGACAATTTACTAGGGAGTTGAATCCCAAGATATGTGATAGTGTGGGGGTCCCAATTGAAGGCAAAATTAGCCTGGCATTGTGAGAGGACGGGAGGAGGTAGGGAGACATTTAGTGCTCTGGATTTTGAGAAGTTTATTTTTAGATTTGAGATGGCGTCGAAAAGGGTGAAGTCTTTTAGCCGGTTGGGGAATGTGATAATTGGCTCAGTGAGAAACATAAGGATGTCATCTGCGTAAGCCGCCAGCTTGTACATTTTGCCCTCTATGTCGACTCCTTTTATGTTTGGGTTCGTTCTAAGTTTGCGCAACATGGGTTCAAGGGTGATAACAAAAATGAGTGGAGAAAGTGAGCAGCCCTGTCTCGTTAGACACGGAGAAAGCTTCCGACAAGTGGCCATTAACCCAGACCCTCGCCGTTGGGTTAGTGTACAAAGCCATGATAAATTGCATCATATGACCGCAAATTCCTACAGCTGTGTTTCGGACATGTAGTAAAAGGCTGCCTTCTCCGCATCAAGGGAAAGAAGGAAGCCCTGAGTTTTGCGATGAGGAAAGCCAGTGGTGGATTCTAATTGCTTTTAGGGTGTTGTCTCTGGCCTCTCGCCCCAGGACAAAGCCCACTTGATCCAAGGACACTAGTCTAGGGAGCGGTGGAATTAGCCCATATGCAAGTATTTTGGCATATATTTTTACATCCACATTTAGGAGTGAGATTGGTCTATAATTTGAGACTAAGGATTTGTCTTTGCCTGGTTTGGGTATAACCGTGATATGGGCTTCCAATAGATCTGAGTTTGTGATGGTTAAGGAGGGGATTGAATTAAATGTGTGGAGAAATTGAAGGATGAGGGTATCTTTAAAAGTTTTATAATAACCTACAGTTAGACCGCCTGGGCCTGGACATTTGCCCATTTTGAGTTGTTTAATTGCAGTGAGCGTTTCCTCCAAAGATAGTGGGCTTTCTGATGGTGAAAGGGGCTTTGGGGTATATTGCTATAAAAAGTCTCGTCTGCTGTCTTTAGTGATGGGGGTGGTTTTAGGTTTTAGATTATATAGGGAGGAATAGTATTGCATAAATTGGTTAGCGCTCGCTGGACTCTATTTTGTTTCCCGCAGGGTGAGAGAGTGTATTGTCCTGGCCGCTTTTTTGGATTGGAGGGCTCTGGCCAGCAGTTTGCCTGATTTGTTCCCAAATTCATAGAATAGGCGTTATGTTAGGGGACAATTTACATTTTACGGTCTTCCCTAGTTCGTCAAGAAGTTCTTTACGTGCCTGAGTAAGTTCTTCAAGTGTTTTGGATGCTAAAGATTGTTTGTGAAGTGGTTTGAGAGAGTGGATAGGTCCCGAGAGAATGCGGACTTGTTGGGCTTTTTACCGTTTCGAGGCTAAGGAGATAAGTTCTCCTCTAATAACACATTTGTGCCAAGCCCATAGTGAGAGGGGAGATGTCTCAGGAGATCCCTTCTCGTCGAAGTACTGCATCAGTCGGGTGTTTATAAATGTATTGTTTTCGGGATTGGACAACAGGGAGTTGTCGAGTCGCCAGATCTTGGAGATGGGGGCCTTGGTAGAAAAGGTCAGGGTCATACTTATGGGATTGCGATCGGAGAGTAGCATTGGGTCTATTGAGGCATTCAGGAGGGATGAGAGATAATTTTGTGAGATAAAAATATAGTCAATCCTTGAATAATTATTATGAGGGGGAGAAAAGTAGGTAAAGTCTTTAGTGTTGTGAAATAGTGTGCGCCATGTGTCGTGTAGCATTAGGTCATTTAGTTGGAGTTTGATCACGCAGAGAGCTTTATACGGTAAAGACAAAGAGCCAGAGGAAGTATCAAGGTGTGGATTGAGGGCTAAGTTAAAGTCTCCACCCACTATTAACATCCCCACATGAAAGGCGGTTAGAAGCTGTAGCGTGTTGTGGAAAAAGGGACAATGGTTGGTGTTAGGACCGTAGAGGTTTGACAGAGTGATTGGCTGCCCAAAGATGACCCCCTTGGCGAAGATGTATCTACCCTGTTCGTCTTTGATGGAGCCTTGAATCTGAAGGGGACAGTTTTTAGAGACTAGGATGGGAACCCCTTTGCACTTGGAGTCTTTGTTAGAGGCGTGAAGAGCTATAGGGAAGTGGTTATTTTGAACCCACTTTTATTGGAGGTCATTGGCAGTTGAAATAACCACCCATCCCTTTCACCTGTCATCTGTGACAAAGATAATTTATAGGGTTGAGTGAACACGGACTGTATTATTCATGTTCGTACCGAATAATTGGATTTTTGTTACCCGAACACGGACCCGAAAACTTTACTGTATATTCGGGTAAAAATCCGTGTTCGGTCATTTTATTTCCGGGTTTTGTATGCATTGGCGCGCTTTTCATGGCGGGCTTTCAACAGCCAATCAACAAGCGTTTAACTGGTGTGCCTTAAGCCATCCCAGCCATGCCTACAAATGTATTAGTAGCTGTGATTGGCCATCTGAAGCATGTGACCAAGTCTTTATAAGTTCGAGCCAGCGCCGCTGCGTCATTCTGCTGTGTAGTTCAGGGACAGAGCACACATCATACGTGCTGGCTGCTGATTAGGGACAGACAGGCAAAAATCATTTGTGTCCGGATAGAATTGAGGGACAGGTCGGAGTGTGTTAGGCAGGGTGAGTTGTAGGGGATTTTAGGGCGAGGCTGCTGATTTTTAGGGTCAGTGTTCTACAATCGATATTGCTGTGTGGGGGGGGGGGTTTGCAGTGACCGATCTTATCAATTCTTTTAGGGAGAGGCTGGAGATAGGCAGGTGTCAGTGGTCCACATCGATTTTGCTGTGTGTGGGGTGCAGTGAACACAATCTTTTTTGCCCACTGAGGAGGAGGGAGAAAAGTCTTTTTCTATCAGTCACTGTGTGCAGCGTTTTTCCTTCAGTGCTGTGCTGTGCTGACTGTGATAATACACTGCTGTGTTCAGTGTTCACATGTGCTATTATTGAGAGATTTCAAAAGTTATACACTTTTTTCTATTCCACTATTCAATATACACCCTTGGGTTAAAAAAATTAAATTGTGGCATAGTCTGTACTAATCTAGTTAAAAATTACAAACTTAAAAGGGGAATTTTTTTCCCCTCCATAGCCTGCAGCAGAGCTAGTCCACATCGATTTTGCTGTGTGTGGGGTGCAGTGAAAACAATCTTTTTTGCCCACTGAGGAGGAGGGAGAAAAGTCTTTTTCTATCAGTCACTGTGTGCAGCGTTTTTCCTTCAGTGCTGCTGTGCTGAATGTGATAATACACTGCTGTGTTCACATGTGCTATTATTGAGTAGCTTCAAAAATTATACACTTTTTCTATTCCACTATTCAATATACAGCCTTGGGTTAAAAAAAATTTAATTGTGGCATAGTCTGTACTAATCTAGTTAAAAATTACAAACTTAAAAGGGGAATTTTTTTTTCCCTCCATACCCTGCAGCAGAGCTAAATGATATAAGACACTGCTGTTCACATGTGCTATTGATAAATCACACCAATTTTATATCATATTTTCTATTCCGCTATTCAATAAAAACCTTTGGGTATAAACAATTAAATTGCGGGATAGTCTGTGTTGGTACGTGTGAGATACACCTTTCCAATTTTTGGGGTACATCTCATACTTCCAAGGATTTGAGGGTGCTGCCTGTTCCGAACTCCTCCTACTCCTCATCCTGCCTTTGGGGGTACAAAAAATAGTAATTGGGGCCTAGTCTGGTTCTGTACGTGTGAGATACATACACTTTTTTTGATAATATTTTCTATTCCGCTATTCCATAAAAACCTTTGGGTATAAACAATTAAATTGCAGGATAGTCTGTGTTGGTACGTGTGAGATACACCTTTCCAATTTTTGGGGTGCATCTCATACTTCCGAAGATTTGAGGGTGCTGCCTGTTCTGTACTCCTCCTACTCCTCATCCTGCCTTTGGGGGTACAAAAAATAGTAATTGGGGCCTAGTCTGGTTCTGTACGTGTGAGATACATACACCGTTTTTTGATAATATTTTCTATTCCGCTATTCAATAAAAACCTTTGGGTGTAAACAATTAAATTGCGGGATAGTCTGTGTTGGTACGTGTGAGATACACCTTTCCAATTTTTGGGGTGCATCTCATACTTCCGAAGATTTGAGGGTGCTGCCTGTTCCATACTCCTCCTACTCCTCATCCTGCCTTTAGGGGTACAAAAAATAGTAATTGGGGCCTAGTCTGGTTCTGTACGTGTGAGATACATACACCGTTTTTTGATAATATTTTCTATTCCGCTATTCAATAAAAACCTTTGGGTATAAACAATTAAATTGCGGGATAGTCTGTGTTGGTACGTGTGAGATACACCTTTCAAATTTTTGGGGTGCATCTCATACTTCTGAGGATTTGAGGGTGCTGCCTGTTCCGAACTCCTCCTACTCCTCATCCTGCCTTTGGGGGTACAAAAAATAGTAATTGGGGCCTAGTCTGGTTCTGTACGTGTGAGATACATACACTTTTTTGATAATATTTTCTATTCCGCTATTCAATAAAAACCTTTGGGTATAAACAATTAAATTGCGGGATAGTCTGTGTTGGTACGTGTGAGATACACCTTTCCAATTTTTGGGGTGCATCTCATACTTCCGAAGATTTTAGGGTGCTGCCTGTTCCATACTCCTCCTACTCCTCATCCTGCCTTTGGGGGTGCAAAAAATAGTAATTGGGGTCTAGTCTGGTTCTGTACGTGTGAGATACATACACCGTTTTTTGATAATATTTTCTATTCCGCTATTCAATAAAAACCTTTGGGTATAAACAATTAAATTGCGGGATAGTCTGTGTTGGTACGTGTGATATACACCTTTCCAATTTTTGGGGTGCATCTCATACTTCCGAAGATTTGAGGGTGCTGCCTGTTCCGTACTCCTCCTACTCCTCATCCTGCCTTTAGGGGTACAAAAAATAGTAATTGGGGCCTAGTCTGGTTCTGTACGTGTGAGATACATACACTGTTTTTTGATATTATTTTCTATTCCGCTATTCAATAAAAACCTTTGGGTATAAACAATTAAATTGAGGGATAGTCTGTGTTGGTACGTGTGAGATACACCTTTCCAATTTTTGGGGTGCATCTCATACTTCTGAGGATTTGAGGGTGCTGCCTGTTCCGAACTCCTCCTACTCCTCATCCTGCCTTTGGGGGTACAAAAAATAGTAATTGGGGCCTAGTCTGGTTCCGTACGTGTGAGATACATACACTTTTTTTGATAATATTTTCTATTCCGCTATTCAATAAAAACATTTGGGTATAAACAATTAAATTGCGGGATAGTCTGTGTTGGTACGTGTGAGATACACCTTTCCAATTTTTGGGGTGCATCTCATACTTCTGAAGATTTGAGGGTGCTGCCTGTTCCGTACTCCTCCTACTCCTCATCCTGCCTTTGGGGGTACAAAAAATAGTAATTGGGGCCTAGTCTGTTCCTGTACGTGTGAGATACATACACCGTTTTTTGATAATATTTTCTATTCCGCAATTCTATAAAAACCTTTGGGTATAAACAATTAAATTGCGGGATAGTCTGTGTTGGTACGTGTGAGATACACCTTTCCAATTTTTGGGGTGCATCTCATACTTCCGAAGATTTGAGGGTGCTGCCTGTTCCGTACTCCTCCTACTCCTCATCCTGCCTTTGGGGGTACAAAAAATAGTAATTGGGGCCTAGTCTGGTTCTGTACGTGTGAGATACATACACTTTTTTTGATAATATTTTCTATTCCGCTATTCAATAAAAACCTTTGGGTATAAACAATTAAATTGCAGGATAGTCTGTGTTGGTACGTGTGAGATACACCTTTCCAATTTTTGGGGTGCATCTCATACTTCCGAAGATTTGAGGGTGCTGCCTGTTCTGTACTCCTCCTACTCCTCATCCTGCCTTTGGGGGTACAAAAAATAGTAATTGGGGCCTAGTCTGGTTCTGTACGTGTGAGATACATAAACCGTTTTTTGATAATATTTTCTATTCCGCTATTCAATAAAAACCTTTGGGTGTAAACAATTAAATTGCGGGATAGTCTGTGTTGGTACGTGTGAGATACACCTTTCCAATTTTTGGGGTGCATCTCATACTTCCGAAGATTTGAGGGTGCTGCCTGTTCCATACTCCTCCTACTCCTCATCCTGCCTTTAGGGGTACAAAAAATAGTAATTGGGGCCTAGTCTGGTTCTGTACGTGTGAGATACATACACCGTTTTTTGATAATATTTTCTATTCCGCTATTCAATAAAAACCTTTGGGTATAAACAATTAAATTGCGGGATAGTCTGTGTTGGTACGTGTGAGATACACCTTTCAAATTTTTGGGGTGCATCTCATACTTCTGAGGATTTGAGGGTGCTGCCTGTTCCGAACTCCTCCTACTCCTCATCCTGCCTTTGGGGGTACAAAAAATAGTAATTGGGGCCTAGTCTGGTTCTGTACGTGTGAGATACATACACTTTTTTGATAATATTTTCTATTCCGCTATTCAATAAAAACCTTTGGGTATAAACAATTAAATTGCGGGATAGTCTGTGTTGGTACGTGTGAGATACACCTTTCCAATTTTTGGGGTGCATCTCATACTTCCGAAGATTTTAGGGTGCTGCCTGTTCCATACTCCTCCTACTCCTCATCCTGCCTTTGGGGGTGCAAAAAATAGTAATTGGGGTCTAGTCTGGTTCTGTACGTGTGAGATACATACACCGTTTTTTGATAATATTTTCTATTCCGCTATTCAATAAAAACCTTTGGGTATAAACAATTAAATTGCGGGATAGTCTGTGTTGGTACGTGTGATATACACCTTTCCAATTTTTGGGGTGCATCTCATACTTCCGAAGATTTGAGGGTGCTGCCTGTTCCGTACTCCTCCTACTCCTCATCCTGCCTTTGGGGGTACAAAAAATAGTAATTGGGGCCTAGTCTGGTTCCGTACGTGTGAGATACATACACTTTTTTTGATAATATTTTCTATTCCGCTATTCAATAAAAACATTTGGGTATAAACAATTAAATTGCGGGATAGTCTGTGTTGGTACGTGTGAGATACACCTTTCCAATTTTTGGGGTGCATCTCATACTTCTGAAGATTTGAGGGTGCTCCTGTTCCGTACTCCTCCTACTCCTCATCCTGCCTTTGGGGGTACAAAAAATAGTAATTGGGGCCTAGTCTGTTCCTGTACGTGTGAGATACATACACCGTTTTTTGATAATATTTTCTATTCCGCAATTCTATAAAAACCTTTGGGTATAAACAATTAAATTGCGGGATAGTCTGTGTTGGTACGTGTGAGATACACCTTTCCAATTTTTGGGGTGCATCTCATACTTCCGAAGATTTGAGGGTGCTGCCTGTTCCGTACTCCTCCTACTCCTCATCCTGCCTTTGGGGGTACAAAAAATAGTAATTGGGGCCTAGTCTGGTTCTGTACGTGTGAGATACATACACCGTTTTTTGATAATATTTTCTATTCCACTATTCAATAAAAACCTTTGGGTATAAACAATTAAATTGCGGGATAGTCTGTGTCGGTACGTGTGAGATTCACCTTTCCAATTTTTGGGGCGCATCTCATACTTCTGAAGATTTGAGGGTGCTGCCTGTTCCGAACTCCTCCTACTCCTCATCCTGCCTTTGGGGGTACAAAAAATAGTAATTGGGGCCTAGTCTGGTTCTGTACGTGTGAGATACATACACTTTTTTTGATAATATTTTCTATTCCGCTATTTAATCAAAACCTTTGGGTATAAACAATTAAATTGCGGGATAGTCTGTGTCGGTACTTGTGAGATACATACACCTTTTGATATCATATTTTCTATTCCGCTATTTCATCAAAACCTTTGGGTATAAACAATTAAATTGCGGGATAGTCTGTGTCGGTACATGTGAGACACATACACCTTTTGATATCATATTTTCTATTCCGCTATTCAATCTACACCTTTGGGTAAAACAATTAAATTGCGGGATAGTCTGTGTCGGTACGTGTGAGATACACCTTTCCAATTTTTGGGGCGCATCTCATACTGACGAGGATTTGAGGATGCTTCAGTCTGCCTCCTGCCTGTTCCGAACTCCTCCTACTCCTCATCCTGCCTTTAGGGTACAAAAAATTGTAATCGGGGCCTAGATTGTGTTTGTACGTGTGAGATACACCGTTTTGTAAAATTTGTCCTATTCCGCTATTCAATATACACCCTGTTTGAGTGTAAAAAATTAAATTGCGGGATAGTCTGTATCAGTACATGTGAGATACACCTTTTTAAATTTGTTTGGCGCATCTCCTTATACCGCCGAGGATTGCAGGGCGCTTCAGTTTGCCTCCTGTTCCCAACTCCTCCTACTCCTCTTCCTCATCCTGCCTTTAGGGTACCATAAATTGTAATCGGGGCCTAGTTTTTGTTAGTACGTGTGAGATACACCGTTTTGTAAAATTTGTCCTATTCCGCTATTCAATATACACCCTGTTTGAGTGTAAAAAATTAAATTGCGGGATAGTCTGTATCAGTACATGTGAGATACACCTTTTTAAATTTGTTTGGCGCATCTCCTTATACCGCCGAGGATTGCAGGGCGCTTCAGTTTGCCTCCTGTTCCCAACTCCTCCTACTCCTCTTCCTCATCCTGCCTTTAGGGTACCATAAATTGTAATCGGGGCCTAGTTTTTGTTAGTACGTGTGAGATACACCGTTTTGTAAAATTTGTCCTATTCCGCTATTCAATATACACCCTGTTTGAGTGTAAAAAATTAAATTGCGAGATAGTCTGTATCGGTACATGTGGGATACACCTTTTTAAATTTATTTGGCGCATCTCCTTCTACCGCCGAGGATTGCAGGGCGCTTCAGTTTGCCTCCTGTTCCCACCTCCTCCTACTCCTCTTCCTCATCCTGCCTTTAGGGTACAAAAAATTGTAATCGGGGCCTAGTCTGTGTTTGTACGTGTGAGATACACCGTATTATAACATTTTTCCTATTCCGCTATTCAATATACACCACTTTGGAGTGTAAAAAATTAAATTATGGCATAGTCTGTATCGGTATGTGTGAGATACACCTTTTAAATTTGTTTGGCGCATCTCCTTCCACCGCCAAGGATTGCAGGGCGCTTCAGTTTGCCTCCTGTTCCCAACTCCTCCTACTCCTCTTCCTCATCCTCCCTTTAGGGTACAAAAAATTTTAATCGGGGCCTAGTCTGTGTTTGTACGTGTGAGATACACCGTTTTTTATCCTTTTTCCTATTCCGCTATTCAATATACACCCTTTTGGGGTAAAAAACATTAAATTGCGGCAAAGTTTGCATATTTGACTGTGAGATACACCGTGCGATACTGTTGTTGTTTTGTTCCGCTATTCAATAAACACCTTTCTAGGGCAAGATTATAAATTACAGAAATATGAGGAGACCGTCAAATAGGGGCCATGGCCTGGGTCGTGGTGCTGCTGGTAGAGCTCCTGTTGCAAGGAGAGGACGTGGTCGATCTGTGCCAGCTACACGCACAAGTGAAACACCTTCCTCAAGTGTTAGTAGGAGACAAAACCTGCATCAGTATTTGGTAGGGCATCATACGCCTCTAGAAGTGATGATGCCAGAACACGTAGAGGCGATAGTAGATTGGTTTGCTGCTGACAGTGCCTCCAGTTCCTTCACATTGTCTCCCACCCAGTCTACTGCAGAAAGGTCAGAGTTGGCACCTGCAGCCGATGTCCAACCGTCTTTCACCTCACCCCCTTGCAAATCAGGCAAGCAGTCTGAGCCCCAAGCCATACAGCAGTCTCTTCTTCTTTTTTTGACTCTGTCAGCAGGGTTTCCCAGGGCCATCCACCTAGCCCTGCCCCAGAAGTGGAAGAGATTGAGTGCAGTGATGCCCAACCACTTATTTCTCAAGATGAGTACATGTAAGGACCATCGCAGCACGTCTCCGATGATGACGAAACGCAGGTGCCAACTGCTGCGGCGTTCAGAATTGTGGAGACCGACAAGGAGGGCAGGGGTGAAGACTGGGTGGAAGATGATGTGGAGGATGATGAGGTCCTCGACCCCACATGGAATGAAGGTCATGCAGGTGACCTGAGTAGTTTGGAGGAAGAGGCGGTGGTCGCACAGAGCCACCAGCACAGCAGAAGAGGGAGCAGGGTGCAGAAGCGGAGCGGCCGTGCCCTAGACACTACGCCTGCTACTGCCCAACGCAGCAAGGGAACGAGCGCAGCAAAGCCAGCTCAAAGAAGTTCTCTAGCGTGGAAGTTCTTTAGAAAATGTGCTGATGACAGGACACGAGTGGTTTGCACCCTGTGCAATCAGAGCCTGAAGCAAGGCATAAACCTTCTCAACCTGAGCACAACCTGCATAATCAGGCATCTAAGTGCAAAGCAAGAGCTGCAGTGGAGTAGACACCTTCAAAACCAAGAAACGTCTCTGGCTCATCCTGCTTCCTCTTCTGCTGCAGTCTCGGCCGCTCCATCCACATCTGTAGTGATACTGGCACCTGCCACCCCGCAAACAGATGGTCTGTCAGCAACACCACCACCTGGGTCACCAACTATCTCCACAATGTCCCGTGGAAGCGTTCAGCTTTCCATCTCCCAAACACTTGAGAGGAAGAGGAAGTACCCCCCTACCCACCCGCGATTCCTGGCCCTGAATGCCAGCATTTTAAAATTCTTGGCCTTTGAAATGCTGTCATTCCATCTGGTGGAGACGCACAGTTTTAAAAACCTTATGTCGGTGGCTGTCCCACAGTACGTCGTGCCCAGCCGCCACTACTTTTCCAGGCAAGCCATCCCTTCCCTGCACAACCAAGTGGGGGAAAAAATCAGGTGTGCACTGCGTAACGCCATCTGTGTCAAGGTCCACCGAACTACCGATACATGGAGCAGTAAGCACGGTCAGGGGCGTTATATCTCCCTAACGGCACACTGGGTAAATGCAGTGGCGGATGGGCCTGAGGCGGATAGCAATTTGGCGCATGTCCTTCCACCACCGAGGATTGCAGGTCGCTTCAGTTTGCCTCCTGTTCCTAACTCCTCCTACTCCGCTTCCTCATCCTCTACCGCCTCCTCATCCGGACAGCGTAACACCTTCACCACCAACTTCAGGACGGCCGTTTTAAAACTTGCCTGTTTGGGGGAAAAACCACACACCGCGCAGGAGTTGTGGAGGAGCATGGAACAGCAGACAAATGAGTGGTTGCTGCCAGCGAGCCTCAAGCCCGGCCTGGTGGTGTGCGATAACGAGCGAAATCTCATAGCAGCTCTGGGCCTAGCCGGTTTGATGCACATCCCTTGCCTGGCGCATGTGCTGAATTTGGTGGTGCAGAGGTTCCTTAAAAACTACCCCGATATGTCAGAGCTGCTGCAGAAAGTGCGGGCCGTCTGTGCACACTTTCGGCGTTCTCACCCTGCTGCTGCTCGCCTGTCAGCGCTGCAGCGTAACTTCGGCCTTCCCGCTCACCGCCTCATATGTGACGTGCCCACAAGGTGGAACTCCACCTTGCACATGCTGGAAAGACTGTGCGAGCAGCAGCAGGCCATAGTGGAGTTTCAGCTGCAGCACGCACGCGTGAGTCGCTCTGTGGAACAGCACCACTTCACCACCAATAACTGGGCCTCCATGTGAGACCTGTGTGCCTTGTTGCGCTGTTTTGAGTACTCCATCAACATGGCCAGTGCCGATGACGCCGTTGTCAGCTTAACTACCCCACTTCTATGCCTCCTTGAAAAAACAATTCGGGCGATGATGGAAGAGGATGTGGCACAGGATGAGGAGGAGGAGGAGGATGAAGAGGTAACATTTCCAAGGCTTTCAGGGCAGTCATTCACAAGGGGCTCCGAGGGTGGGTTCCTGCACACACAAACGCCAGGGACACAATTGTCCAGCAGTTGCACAGTTCTGGAGGATGAGGAGGATGAGGAGATGGAGGAGGAGATGGAACCATGTGGTGGCACCCAGGCCAGCTCATGGCCATCACTGGTGCGTGGCTGGGGGGATACAGAGGACACAGACGATACACCTCCCACAGAGGACAGCCTTTCGTTGCCTCTGGGCAGCCTGGCACACATGAGCGATTACATGCTGCAGTGTCTCCACAACGACCGCCGAGTTGCCCACATTCTAACTTGTGCTGATTACTGGGTGGCCACGCTGCTGGATCCCCGTTACAAGGACAACACACTGTCCTTAATTCACTCACTGGAGCGCGATCGCAAGATGTGCGAGTACAAGCGCACGCTGGTAGACACGATGCTGCTGGCATTCCCACCTGACAGCGGGGCCACAGCGGAAGCACAAGGCAGAGGAGGAGGAGGAGGAAGAGGTCGCCAACGCAACCAGGGCACCTCCAGCACCTCAGAAGGAAGGGTTAGCATGGCCAAAATATGGAAAAGCTTTGTCAGCACGCCACAACAAACAGCAGCATCAGCAGCTCACATGGAACGTCTTAGCAGGAGGCAGCATTTCACCAATATGGTGGAGCAGTATGTGTGCACACGCCTAGACATACTAAATGACGGGTCTGCCCCCTTCAACTTCTGGGTCTCCAAATTGGGCACATGGCCTGAGCTTGCCCTTTATGCCTTGGAGGTGCTAGCGTGCCCTGCAGCCAGTGTATTATCTGAACGGGTATTTAGCACGGCTGGGGGCGTTATCACAGACAAGCGCAGCCGCCTGTCCAGAGACAATGTGGACAAGCTCACGTTCATTGAAATGAACCAGGCATGGATTCCACAGGACTTTTCCGTACCTTGTGCAGAATAGCGATGGATACCGACCTTACCCAGCCATTGTTCTATTTTTGCTCTTTCTCACTCTTTTGGGGTGTACACTCATTTAAAATTGCTGAAAAAAAGCAGTGTTGGCTACCTCGTCCTCCTCAGGGCCAGATTAACATAGGGGTTATTGGAGCTGCAGCTCCAGGCCCCTACCTTAATATAGGCCCCGGGTTGGCCATATTCACTGTTACCGCTCTTCTGTCACTTGTAAACACAGAAATCTGGCTTCTATGCTCACTTCCCCAGGCAGCTCCCTCAGAACCTCCCCACACAGCACGAAGGCCGGACAAGGAGGGACAGTTGCCGATGCATGGATGTGTTTATGGGCTTCAGAGACAGCATCCCATGTTGAATTAGGCATGCATGGCTGCACCCTTCCTCCTCTCATGCCAAGCCACGGCCCTTAAGGCCCTTCAAAATCCTCAGCACCAAGCCCATGATGTTTTTAATCCGGCCCTGGTCCTCCTCCACCGCCGCTTCCACATACACCGCCCATAGGTTTGCGCAGCCTATTGCATTAGGGTGTGCACCCCAAAGTTTAAATACACATGCATGTGTTTGCCTACATGTACATGGCCCCGATACATTACTCTCCCTGCTGGCAAAGTGAAATAGAGCAGAGTAGGTCCGAGGGAGATCTTTCCCATCTCCTCACTGGCAAACAGAGCGATAATGCTAT